>NW_024468037.1:3577380-3931711 GCF_001896365.1 Talaromyces amestolkiae | reverse complement strand
TTATAGGCAGGCACGAGCACGTTGCTGGGCGTGCCCTCTTGGAGGAGCACCGTGAGGTGCCCTGAAGCAGCGTATCCAGCGTTAACCGCTTACTGAAGCATATATGTATTATTTATATATTACTGAACCCCTGGCATCTCCTTTTGCAAGAATTAGACATAAATTAGGAATCAAATATTAACCCTTCTATGTCTCACCTTTTAGGCTTGTCAGACTAGCCTGTTCCCAATCCAATTGAGCTGATCTTGGACCAGACGAACCGACAATTACTATCTTACTTTTAGATTAATAGACTATATAAAGGTAGTAGCTAGTGATAATATATATATATTATAAGCATAGAATAATAATATAATTAAGTTAGCCTATATATATCCTAGGTTAAATATAATTTAAGTGAAAATTATTTTCTTATTCTAAGGTCTTTCTATTCCTATATCTATCTTTTATATAAATACTATACGTCTAGCTCATCACACTGGTCAGGAGTCGTTTGCACTATAGCCGTAGATTTCAGTGCAGTGATCATTACTTCAATTTTGGACTATATAAATTGACTCTATGCTAAACCTAATATAGGACGTATTTCTTATTATTTTATATTTGAAACCTATTACCTTGTTTTCCTATAGAATATTATTTTTATGAATTTTATTTTAGTTTTTAATTAATATATAAATAATTAATTAGATTAAAATACTGATAAAAATTTAGATTAAATAAATAAAATAATCCTTCATATTATATTATTAATATATAGAATAAAAATCTAATAATCTTATTTATTAATGGAATATTGCTATTATTATTTAATATTTTAGAATCCATATTAAAAATATTAACTTATAATTATTAATTATATTTTAAATTTTTTTTTAGTTAAATATGATAATGCTGAGCAGCTCAGTAAGCCGGAGCATGAGCGCTCTCACAAGCGGCGGCAGCTGGAAAAGGAAGAACCCACCTGACAGGGAATGATATATGGTTACTGTAGTTACCTGAGTACAGAGTAAGTTTCCGCAGTCAATTCAGAGTCTTAAATCAACAGAATTGAAATCGAGAAATGATCTAGATCAAACTGCACTGGTTTGGGTAAGATCTGTTCAATGATCTCAATTACGAGGTCGTGCTACCCCATTCTCGGCTGATCGACATCAGTGGCTACCTGAAAGACGAACATGTTTCTCGACGATGCAATGTGCACTGTGCAGATCAATTGTGGACGGGCGGCGACGTACACGAACGCTTGTCAGATGCAGAGGGTCCGCGATGATCTTGACAGAATTTGTCATCGCACATACGCAATCATCCCCGCAGTCGGAATATAAATACTCTTGTCGTAGTCGCAATTTCCATTTCATCAATGCTATGAATAAAATCTCGAGATATTTTGCTCAAAAATGCCCCTCCTGAAGCTTTGTGGTTGCGGCGGTGGATCGAGCGAAGAAGAGGCCTCAGATCCACCACGGTATAGCAACGGAATACAAGGCAAACAATCCTCTTCAGTTCCAAAAAACCCGCAAGATTCGACTCCGGATGATGAATCATCCCCAGCCGTTCCAAACGGTGCAGCAAAACCTCTCACACAAAAGCAAGAGCCAACTCTTGCAGAACGACTTTGGGACCAAGCCTATAACAATCTCCGAGATGGGCAGCAATCCAAGCTGGTGCGGGAATACGAGAAACTCTTGTCCTGCGATCTAAAAGACGGTGATACTGACTCCGACACGGCTGTATTGTCGTTGGACGGAGTTGAAAATGCAATCGACCAAGACAACCCGGACAGGCGTCGAGCGCAAATGCGAGATGTTATCAAAGTCGGTCTTMAAAAAACAGAGAAGMAAGCCGATACGAAGCGAGTGATGGGAGCCATTTTGGGAGGTATTAGCCCGGTGACGGACATCATAAGTGTTGCGATATCGTCTTCGCCGCAAGCTGCGCTTCCATGGGCCGTAGTTACCACAGCTCTGAAGGTAGGTAAGACGTTGAAAGCCTGAGTCGATCTCGTGAACTGACTCTTCGAAGCTTCTAGAGAATCCTGTTGCCGAGGTTGCATCAAACCGTACGGGCACTGCCTATGTTATTAGAAGGATGGACTGGTACTGGAACCTGAGCGGAATTTTGCTCAAGAAGAAGAATGTACTCAACGATGGCCCATCGGACGGACTACGCGACATTCTCGAAGCAGACTTGATTGATCTCTATCAAGAACTTCTTTTATATCAGATGAAAACTGCTCTGTCCTGTTACGGAAGCCAAACTTTGAATTTCTTAAAAGACATTATCAAGGCTAACGACTGGCAAGGGACTCTAACTGGTATCCAAGATGCTGAACAGAAATTCCGGGAGAATTCACAAGTCTATGACAACCAGAAAATCACGGCGTCTTTCGAAAAGTCGCTCGAATTGCAGGAAAATCAATCGCGTAAACAATTTCGCGAAGACAAAAAGGAAATCCTGGACTGGATCACCAAAGCTGACTATAGTACTCGGCAAAGTGACCATTTCGAAAAACGCAACAAAGGTACTGGACTATGGCTGATGCAGTCGGATGAATTTCAATCGTGGCTTCGTGAAAGTGGAAAGGCCCTCTTCTACCATGGAATACCTGGCGCTGGTAAAACAATCCTGACATCTGTCGTTGTGGAGGAGCTCAGTACGAGATACTACACCGACAACACCATTGGAATTGCCTATTTGTACTGCGAATTTGATCAGCAAGACATTTTGAGACCTGTTGATTTATTACTCAGTATTCTTAAACAATTAACGGAAGGTCTTCATTTCATCCCTACCGAATTGGAGGAGCTGCATGAGAGACGAAGAAACGAACGGCCGACTTTTGCAGACGTGATGAAGGTTTTACGAGCGATCATTTCTCAGTACTCACGAGTATTTGTCTTTGTTGACGCATTGGACGAATGCCCGGTGGCTAACGGAAACAGAAGAGATTTTCTTTTGTCTTCGCTGCTTCCAAACATATTCACGCTTCAGGATGAATGCGGCATAAATGTCTTTGCAACTTCACGGGAAATCCCGGAGATCATGGAAGCCTTTGATAGAAACGGATCCACGAATTTGCCAATTCGGGCAAGTGATGAGGACATTCGGATTTTCTTGGGTGACCAGATGAATAGCCTGCATCCAAGAGTCTTGGACCGTCCAAGTTTGCAGGAGCAGATCAAGAACAAGATTGTTGACGCTGCGCAGGGGATGTATGTATTCTTTCCTATGTAGATTATGATATCCTGCAGGTCGCAAAACTGACATCCGATCCAGGTTTCTACTTGCAAGGCTCCACATTGACTCTCTCAAAGGGCTAAGCTCTCCCAAAGATATTACATCTGCACTGGCTAGTCTGTCAGTTGGACTAGGAAAACTAGACGAGACTTATGAAAGGGCATTGAAGCGAGTCGACAATCAAACTTCGAACGATCAAACGCTCGCAAAAAGGGCGCTCTCATGGGTTACATTCTCCACTAGGCCACTGTCTAAGGAAGAATTGGACCACGCTGTCGCAGTTGAAATTGGCTCCAGCGAATTCGATGATGACAATCTTTCTGGGGTGGATTATATCAGTTCCGTCTGTGCTGGACTGGTGACAGTCGATGCGAGCAGCAACCAGATCCGCTTGGTGCATTACACAACTTATGATTATTTAAAGCGTACGCTGCCAACCTGGTATTCTGTCGGGCATAAAGAAATCGCGAGGAATTGCGTCACATATCTATCATTCGATACCTTTGCGACCGGTCCTTGTTCCAAATCTGACTTGAAGGAAAGATTGAAAACAAATGAGCTCTATGAGTATGCTGCAACAAACTGGGGTCATCATACGCGAATATCTTCTGTTGATGGCGAAGATATAGTCGCAAACTTCCTTGAAAGTCAGGCCAAGGTTTTAGCATGCATCCAGGTCATGGAGCCGAGTGTAAAGACTCCGCTCCTGAGTAACGAAACTCCGCAAGAAGTGATAGGATTGCATCTTGCAGTGTTCCACGGACTGCTTCATTCCTTAGAGGTTTTGCTCAGCAGGCGACCCGATATAGATCTCGAGGCTAAAGAAGACTTCGATCGGACAGCTCTCATCGTAGCTGCTGAAAATGGTCATGCTGATGTGGTGCAGTTTTTGATAGAGAAGGGCGCCAACATGGAGGCACAGGACCATGATGACCGAACAGCTCTATACACAGCCGCGGAGAGCGGGCATGAAGCCGTGGTGAAAGTGCTACTGGAGAAGGGCGCCGACAAGGATGGTCCAGAAGGCCCGCTTTATTCACCTCTAGGAATGGCCGTGGAAAACGGGCATTCAGAGGTGGCGAAGCTGCTACTGCATAACGGCGCTAACCCCGAAGGTACGCTTCACGAATACGGGAAGACAGCACTTTTATCGGCCGCGGAATGGGGGGATGCAGACATGGTGAGAGACCTATTGAATAAAGGTGCAAACCCGAATGCTGCTCATATCGACTACGGCTGGACGGCTCTAACGAAGTCAACTGAAAACGGTAATGAGAAGATCGTCAAGATTTTGCTGGAGCATGAGAGTGTTGATATAGACGCGTATGACGATTACGCAGGAGCCACTGCGCTCTTCCTTGCAGCGAGATATGGGCGAGAAGGGATAGCAAACTTTTTGTTGGAGAAAGGTGCTAATTGGAAGGCTGAGAATGAGGATGGTGAGACGTTGGTTGATGTTGCTGCTGAAAGTGGGAATGAGGAAATGATCAAGAGGCTATTGGAGAAACACGGCAAGAACTTAGAATAATGTCCTTGTACTTGGTAGATGGTCCATGGCAAAAGTTGGGGCTGTTTTTAAATGCTGTGTACTTTTATACTGTGGGTTTTGTGTTGTTTGAGATTTGGCGGAAATTGACTTGGCTGGAGTGGGGTGTCCATTACCCAGCGGAGCGATTAGTTGGAACACATCTAAGATTCTCCTGGGGATTGAAAAAGAAAAAACTAAGTAGCAGAAGCGTCTGAGCTAACTAAATACTTAGAGCAATATTTTTACACGTATATGACCAGCAATGCAGCATATATTCAGAATAAAGTTTTTAAAGCTACACTTATGCAATATGTGGCTGCATTTTAAAAAGCTTGGCATATCCCCGTAAAATATTACGGTCAAAGTACGAAAAGTGTCGCTAACCAAATTCTTACCCATAATATCAAGCTCAGCTATATGCCCTCAAAAATGCATACAGCATAATGCGGGGTCGGTTAATTGCTTATTTCAAGACTCTTAGTACTATTCCCCAGATACAGGCTATTTGCGTGAGAGGAATCCCCTAACAGTGCCAAGACCTGTATGTTTCACGTAAGTTCGGACGATCCTCACCAGAAATAATTTGCTTGATTTGATGTGGGTTACTGGATCTACCAAATCACAATCCCCGATAATCCGCGAACAAAAATGCCGATCTAGATATTTCGGCTAAATATATCATTCTGTAGGGAGAGATGTCATTTTCAACACAAGGTTGTTGGTTTGTTTGGCTATATAATCAGCGTTGATCACAAAGACTAAGAGATATAGTGTGCAAGCTCAGCAGCTACGTTCTTGTGTCTTTGAAGCATAACTCTTCCGCTCTTTGAACACAATTCTTTTCACAGAACTTTTTGTTGAGGAATTCTTTATTCAGACATTATGTTCTCTTTCACCACTGCGTTCGTTGCTGCTACGCTTGCAGTTGGCGTCCTCGCCGGCCCTGTGGCAGCACCCTCGGCGCTTACCAAGCGCAATACCCCCAACTCATCCGGCACGAACAATGGCTATTTCTACCAATTTTGTATGTATAATGCCAGCAGAAGTTCTGAATACTTAGGAAGCTTAAGGCTAACCTAAAGTTGAGGGGATGATGGGTCTAGTGGTACTACTACCTACACAAATGGGCCTGGCGGCGAATACTCTGTGAACTGGCAGAATGTTGGTGATTTTACTGCAGGTAAGGGCTGGCAACAGGCTGAGCCCAGAAATATTAGCTTCTCTGGTAGCGTTAACAGTGGGGGCAACTTCTACCTTGCTGTATACACTTGGTCGACCCAGGGCGAGAATTACGTAGGTTCTCTCCGCAGACTAACACCATGATATGTGACTGCAATCTGACCTGGGATAGATTCTTGAGGACTATGGCACCTACAATCCGTGCTCTGGAGGTACGAGCAAGGGGAGTCTTTATAGCGATGGGAGCGAGTACCAAGTCTGCCTGGTCGACCGTGGCAATAATTACCTCCAAAACTGGTCCATCCGCCAGAATAAGCGTTCCTCCGGCACTGTTACAACGGCAAACCACTACAACTACTATCAGTCTCAAGGCATGACCCACAACCCACTTAGCAGCGCCGCTTATCAGATTGTGTCGACGGAGGGATACGGCAGTTCCGGCTCCGCTACCATCACGGTGAGCTAGGCGGCTTCTCCATTTACTTACTCCGCTACTGGCACCATGAGCTCCGTTTACCCACTACAACGAGTACATGATAGCAGTCCAGGTACTGGGCTGCTCACTGGAGACAGTACGGTGTCATCAGCTGGAATGGCCCCACAATTTGTATTTCGCGTTATACTTGCTAGTAATTGAACCCGTACTACTTTAAATGCTTGTAGATAATGCCTTTCCGTTAGGAGAGAGGATGTAGGTAAACGGAAAGATGAAAGGAAGAAGATTGAATTCAGTTCCTCATCTCTAATCAATTTCAACACTATTTTTACACCTCAACTATACATGGACAGTCTACCTTTAGATTTTCTTTCAATTTTTAGTTTGTGTAAAGGGCTGAAGCGATCTATGAGGCGTTTATATCGGCCGTATTTTCAAAGTTAATTCGGGCACCGGGGTTATCGTAGATTTGGTGCCAATTGCTAGCTGTTGCAACGGTGACACACCAAACCCATAGTGCCAATCACGGCATAACCCTAAACCTGTTCAGACTGGTATGCACTACCCTCCTCTTTAATAACGTGAATTGCGCAACATCTACCCGTAATAAAAAAGCAGTTTCATGGAGCAATGTATGCACGCTGTATTTTTGTCTGATGTGCTAGAATCCCCCTATAGGTGTAATAAGAGGACCGTGTTCGTTCGTCATTGGATCCCTTTGGGATTTCAATTTTTGGCAATAGTCACATGTGCCAGGTGAATATACAATGATATTAGCCGGATATCCCTATGATATAACTAGGTCGATCATAGAATCTCCACAAAGGGGATGGGGGCTTGGCGCTCGGATAGCTATCAAGCAAGTCTTCAGGGTGATAGCAGCAATCGTTGGACTCTTTAATCGAAAGGCTATAATGACATAGTTACAAAAATAGGGAAAAGTATCAACCAGGACTATTGACCAGCACGCCTCTTATCGGCTGGGAGGKCTGGCGTTTGCTTCGTTGAATGATTTCTTGCAAAATGCGTAAATGGATGCCAATTTCGACCCTGGAGCTTTACTCGTTGCAGATGTAGACTTCGCATTTGGAACACTACCAAACATAACTTGAATAATGCAAGTATATATTCAATACAGTTTCCCCGCATTTCATATCGAGAATTCGACGAGGAATAAACGATGTCGCCATTTGCAGGGGAAAGAGATTGTTGATATCGAGTTCATTCTTGTCAGCAACTAGTTGATATCATATAGAACACTTAATATGACGCTATATGTTGCATATTAGAATATAGAAATCCAGAATAAGAGCATATTCGATTGGAAGAGACTCTATTTGTAGAGTGAGTGATATTGTAATTGTCGCAAGGAAGGATGCTCTAGCAGTAGAGGGGTTACGATACCGGTTAAGTCGTAAGTCCTTAATATCACTACTACTCCTACTTTTCAGCTCATCTCCTATATCGTATCTCAAAGAAATCTGGCCAATTTTACAGATTTGTGTCATAGTTTGTTGCAACAAAATGATGTGGAGCCGATGTGATCTTTTGGATGCAGTCGAGACGGAAGAACAGATCAAGATGGTCATCAGAGTCCTGGCGACTATGCCTGTAGGTGGGAAGACACTATTCAAACCTCTAGCATCAGAGGGATTGACATGAGGATATAAATAGCTTCTCGTGAATTGGAATTGTGATTACAGGGAAAAGATGTCTTGGTTCTTAGAAGTTGCGGTGTTAAGACTAGCACGATGAACCAACACTAGACTCGCCTGAAGGAAAATTTCACCAATCCTTGCGATTAGATTGCGATATATCCAGAAGCTACAGCAACGACCGTCATACATATTATTATAGGAGCTTGTAAGTACCTTGGGGACACATGCAAATATTATGCAGAAGAGAAGGGCATAGTTTAAAGGGGCTTCTTAGACGTCATTGGAATAAAGCGAGAGATTGAAGTCAATCACCCTGCTGGTGGATTTTCATTCTAATCTTAACAGAAAGCGAGCATTGCCATAGGAATGAGGTCACACTGAGAAACACTTGACAGTAGCTTACATTCAGGTGTGAGCCATATAACGACGCGGTCATGTTGTCAGTGACAGAGTCTTTCTTCACGTTTTTTATGTAAATTGTACACCAGTGTCCACGTACCAAAATCCTGATGGCGCAGTAGCTGGAGGTGTGAAAGATTTAACGAGATCGGTACTAACAATTTGTTGCCCATCGGGCGATGTGATGCGAACACCAATAGGGACGTTAAAAGGTCCAGAGCCTTGAGGAACAACCCATGCCCCATATCTCTCTTGTGGCCTGCTGCTTGAGTAGTTAGGGTCGCGCTCGAGAGCTGTCCAGCTACTTTGACCAGATCCTTGCACTTCAATGCTGACAACGGAACCAACACCATTTGTGTTCACCGCCGATAACGAAAAATAGTATGGTCCAGCTCCATCCCTTATCCAAAGATAAACATTTCCAGGCTTGGGACAAGGAACGCGCTTATAGCGAATAGGAATCACACCCTCCGCTAGGCTTCCATTGCCTTGTAAACGGCCCATTGCAATGTCAGATAGATCCATGTGATGACTATCCTTAGGTATGGGGCATCCATAAGTGAAATCTATTTCACCACAGTGATCCGCTCCAGATCCGCCTACACAATAAGTTGGTTAGGCGTGACAGAACTTAGAGATACTGCTATAAAACTTACAACACCACTTGGGATTTGCGTCACACGGACAACTATCCACAATTTCTAGATATACTGGATCGGTATATCCAACCTCGCCTACTGCATAATCAGTACCATCTGGTTTGGTACGGATCAACTCGAAGCACTCTCCACAGGAAAGATAGTTATCCGGGTTTCCCTCTGCTGCCAAGGTGGGCCAGAACTACCCAGTGCTTTTATTAGTAAAAAGAATTTGTATAATGCTAGAAAGCTTGAACTGAGACTCAACTTGTGTGTAGTAATCGCCGTTCGGGGCGGCAAAATTGCCTCTCAGTGTAACATTGCTCGGATCTTGACAGAGTAGCGGGTAGGCCGTGCAGAAAGCATCGCACGTATTACCGAGCATTGGATCAGTCCAGCTAGCGGTCGTACTCCCTTTTGTGCAAAGTCCATAGAGCCCAAACCCGCAGGCGCCTCCACTCGTCAGACCAAAGTGGGTGGAACGCTAGTTGGATCTATCAGTATTCGATGCCAAAGCGGTTGATCTTGGTGGCGAATATTACACTGTAGTGCCAAGTCTCATTAGAGCCCACGGTCGTCTGTTCACCCCCTGGTTTTAAACTTAGCATAATAGACTTGGTATATTGGTGGTTTAAGAGACCTACACATGGTTCCTGATTTACACATGGAAGAATCAGGCGAGCTACAGCCCCCAGAACAAGATGTTGAGCACGTCTCCGACTCGTTGTTAGATGTGCAATAGTATGGACAACAAACATTATCCACTAACGCCCATGAGGTTCCGCAATCACTCGAATTTGCAGCCGGATACGGAACCTGCGTGGCAGTTGCTGTACTTAGAGAAGTTGTACTTGTGTATGATGAACCAGAAACGATAGTAGAGGTCCCTGAGGAACCACCTGTTCCTGTTGACGATCCAGATGAAATCTTTCATTGTTCAGTATGGCCGGACGCGAGGGAATCTTTACAGCCTACCCAGAACATACCTGAGTTGTTGGTGTGCATTGATAATAGTATGAGTTGAGCGACGCGCAGGACGATCCGCTTTCGCAACAGGATGGACCGCTGAAACCACTTCCTCCGCATCGTGCCCTGAACAATTTAAGAGAAATAGCTTTCTATGAGGGTATGGCTACGTACCACTGCGCAGCACAACTGGTTTGGGCCATGGTAGTTGTCCATATTGAAGCGCTCCACAAGCCTGCCACGAGCACAAGACGTGCAGCCATGTTGTGCGGTATGTGATGAAGTATGGAAATATGGAAATTGGATTACGCTTCTAGTATTTGTGAAGTTTGAATGACGTAAAATGAGAAACAGATGCTTCAGAGAGAAAAGGAAGCCTACGACCCTAGAATATATTCTGGGACGGAATTGTTGCTATAAGCAGTACACCAACGCGTTGATTCGTTTATCGATCCTTAAGTGAGGGGATTCTCAGTGTGCGCAACTTGGATAACAATTAGGCAGTAAACAAATTCATGTCACATCAAAGTCCGACATTCCGACAACCGAAAGATTCGCCGATAGTCCGCTAGGGTGTTTGTAGGTCGTTCACAGCCGAACTGGAGTGGCACTTTACTAGCAGATCATGCACAGCAGGTGGTATCTGTCTGCGACAGACAGATGAAATGACATTATTCCATAGAAATTATAGGTCTCAGGACTGTCGATTTCCTTCCAGATGGTTTTCGATGATTGGAAGGTATTCTGTCTTCCGATCTCATCGCGGGAAATCGCATCATAAAGTCAACACTGTGGAGTCGTCGATATACTTATTATATCCTGGTAAAGTGACATCATCAATTCATGGATAACAATCATAAAAGCTTTATTCCGCTTGTATCTGCATACCTTGGTAAAAATCACTCCTTTCAGGCTGTCTCAAACTGGTAGTGACCACCGGTAAATATGTTTCGGAACAAGGAGAGCCGTGTATTATTTGAAATTATTTGCCCTTCATCTACCACACTATAAAGGCAAGACTTCGGCACTACTTTTTGCAAGACTAGCCGTGTAAGAAAAGCTTTTTTTACAGAGAGATGTTTCTGTGAATTGTATAGCTGTAAGGGGAGGACTGTCCAGGAAGGGAGGGCATTGCGTGCACAACGCTCATCGAGCTTCCTCATACATTCTGGTGTGCGGAAATGATTCCGGAGTAGCCAAAGATCAGCCTCAAGATTAGTCTATCCCTAGTAATGTTTTGATGAACAGAAATAAACCTGGACGGAGGCATTTGAGAACTATAAGAAACGCGATTGCTTACATATTAACCAGGCGCTTCACATTTCTGCTTACATATAAGTCATGGTACAATCATCATTAGTGCATGATGGCAACCGTAGGCAACAACCTGGTTTGTACCAACAGATTAAAGTGGTTGAGATGCTACCACTCCACTGTAGCGGTGACTATTTTAAAATTATCTTGACAGCAATCGAGGGCTTAATTAGAATTTATCTTTTGTAGTGTGGTGGTGGAAAAGCTGTCCATAACCGATACTGAAAGGGGCCAAAATATGCATTTGATGCTTCTCTAATGATCTTCTGTCACAAGCAGTAATTAACCAGGTATAAACATATGGACCACTTATAAAGATTAGATCCATCCACCATCAACAACTATACTTTGATTGCTCACGGCCGCACTATCATCTGCCACCAACCACAGCGCGAGTCGAGCAACTTCACTTGGCTGTAGTATCCGCTTGATAGCTTGCCTATCCAATATCACTGCCTGATATTCTGGAGTCAGAATGTCGTGTCGTTGTCTAGCTGTCGCAATAGCGCCCGGCATGATGCTGTTAACACGTACCCCTCGAGGACCAAATTCATGGGCGAGAGTCTTTGTCAATCCGACTATCGCAGATTTACTGGCGACATACGGAGCAAGTCCAGTGCTAGGGATAGCCCAACTGATGCTACCCATATTGATGACTGAACCAGATCCTGACTTAATGAGCCCTGGCATCAATGCTTGGGTCAAGAAAAATACATGTCGTAAATTTACTGCAACACCACGGTCCCACTGATCGAGAGTGATGTCCAGCGTAGGTTGTCGTGCATCATTTGCAGCATTGTTGATCAAGCCGTCAATGTTAGGAAATAGTTCCAGTATTCGAGCCGCGACCGGTTTTATCGAACCTTCAACATCTGTCACATCACATTGCATGAAAATCGGGGTATGTTTCGGGGTTTGCAACTTCAGGTTCTCGATAAGATTGACCGAAGCTTGTTCTTGAATGTCAAGGAAGATGACCCTCGCTCCCTGCGCTGTAAATTCCTCGACAAAAGACGCACCGATTCCCGTTGCACCACCACTCACAACCACAACTCTATCACTAAGGCTTGGGTATGTAGCGTAGATTGATGAGGCTGCCATATCGGATGATCAATTCATAAATACAGAATCAGCCTGTCACATTCCTCCAACCCATACTCCGAGGGTGTGCTAAGCGCAGCAGGGCTTTTGAAAATGGAATTGGTACTTGCTTTAGTGGTTTGTGATTAAATGACAAATAATAATAATCTGGATTGTTTCCCCGCACCGTTCCCCCGCACTTTACTTCTTATCCGTGATCCTTGGCGCTGAAAGGTCATTCTTTCTTGCGGGAGATATGCTGCGTTACTTGTTGTCATATGCGTTGATCAAGTTGATTTCATTCAAGTCGAATAATACATAGCGATGGTAAGCATTGTGAGAATGATTGAACTTTGCAAACAACTCCACGTCAAATAGGTCATGGAGCGACGATTTGTCAATTTCTGCATTATCTAGAATATACCCAAATTAAGCTAAATGTAGTAGGATGTTTAGTTCAAACAAAATCAGTTTCCCGAAGCGTTCCTTGACAAATGTGCCACCATCAAATCCAGATAATCATGAGCGCGAGGGGTCTCATTTTCAATACCAACAATTTTAGCCGCATCGTCCCACAGTCTCAAGGATACCATTTCATCCTTCAGCTTATCTTGTTCGAATGCTTTTAGTTCTTCCCCGCGAAATGGCCCTCCCTGGAATGCTAGAGATTTTTGCGAAGCGCTCGATAATGACTCGTAGTACGATTGATTGACGGCCGTGAGATATCTATATCGTTGATTAACGTCGGATCCGCCCGGTAAAACAGATGAGTTCAATTTAAGAAGACAGTTGATCTTACCTCTTAGCCGCCACATGGCTGTTTACAAGGCGACACACGGTTTCACTGAATCCAAGCGAGTGTAGGTACTGCGCACCGATTGTCTCATGGCCAATACGGCCCACGTTTCCGGCATCTCCTTGACTGAGTGTCATGCGAACCTCTTTTGTTTTTTCAAGCGGGATAATTTGGCCAATATCGTGGAGAAGCGCTGCAAGAATGAGTTCCTGATGGGCTCCTAGGTATTATGTTAGTAAAATAATAACTTCATTATGATATAGTCTTGGGAAACTTACCAGCTTGTTTAGCTTGGTGGGCGGCTTGCAGCGAGTGCTCAAGCTGACTGATTGACTCTCCAATATAGTCACCCTGTCCGTACTTTTCAAAAATACCAAGGAGCGATTTTGCGACTACTTGTGGGCTGTCCATCTTCTCAGTTCTCGACCCAATGAATTGTTTGCATTAAAGAAAGATGTGCTTCTGCTGTTTTCTTCCCTCGTTCTTTTTCTCTCTTTTTGGGGCGTCTGGAGGGAGGGGGAATGAGAAATTTCTGGGATGGACGGAAGAGTTATTGTTTTATAGCTGGGAGCGCAGTGATACAAACTAGCGATTCCAGTTTATGGGTCCTCATCGTGCTAGATAAAGCATTTTGTTTCATGAGTAGTCTTATGACCTATGATCTTTCGGATCACATACGTATACATCTATCTTCACAGGCGGTCTTTTTTCTTTTTCTTTTTTTTTCTAGCCTTGACGGTCTATCCATTAGAAGTTGATATTCAGTCGACGACTGGTGAATCGCCTGGTGGGTAGTACTTTGCATAGACACATGCATGTACAATACGACATTGGTATACACTTTTATTTTTTGGTTTATACGGTTTATACTGTCTTTTCGTAGATTGTCAGCATCAGTGAACCGTAAGCATATCGCTCTTGTGCCTCATCATACGATTCGCCCTCTTTGCGTAAGTGGGTGACAAGCCAAAGCTTCCCTCGGTCCTCATAGTACTGGTCGTGCAGTTCTCCCCCGAGGCAGCGTTGTACGTTGCATGAATTGCCTTGCGGTCCTTTGAACTACAATGCACACCCGAGCGGTATACTAGACACGAACAGAATACTAATATCTCGCCTAGAAAGGATTAATAGTGTTGCACAAGTGGAGTAAATGTAGGCAATGTACCTGGTTGTAGATCGCATGGAACCTAGGTTAACGATCACTGGACGACAAAATAGTTTCGATGTCCGGTGGTATTCGCCCAGTCCCACGCATAAATGTTCTGAAGAGTGGTCGCGTGTCGGCAATCTGCGCGCACGTGAAATGCAGCTCCATTTATTATGGGATCGATCCGATCTGGATGAAGTATATCGAAAGAGAATCTCCGATTATATATAGGGCCCTAACCCTAAGGGGTCCGGCACGAAGTGCGGCGGGCTAGGGTTACTCCCAGCCAGTCACGGCCCCACGTGCCGTCCACCTCGGAGACGACCTCCGCCGACTGCGCCGTAGCGTCGTCCGATCATATATTACGGTTGACCCCGTGCTCTTCGGCCAACTCTACAAGCCAACCATCCATACCGAGGGTGCATTATCACGAAGGCCACATGTATCTTGTTACCGCTGGGATTGGATCCCAGTCGTCTTCATCTGCATCGCATCGGAAATGGTGTGGATGTACCAATCGGGAAGGTACAATCAGGTACCGGGCAGACGACCGAATCTAACTACATTGAGCAGCATCAAGTCAACATTTTTCAACATATAGAAAGGATGATACACAGAGAGAAGAAGCGTATATATATCTCTGAAGCGGTCCAGCTCCGTCTTCAGTCTGCCAACCCATCGAACTGCTTGGCCCGGCACGCAAACCAGCACAAGTTCCTGTCGTCATCATGGACCTAAACGCTACCGATATCGTTGGCGATGACAAACGTCAGGCAGAGGAGACTGTCAAGTCATACTCCAATGATAATGACGAGGGAGGTGTTTCAATCCGCCGCAAAAGCAGTGTGCTGAATGTGGTCGTGGCTGGTTTGGCTCTGTTCAGTGACGGCTACAATGCACAGATCAGTTAGTTGTCAATCATGTCGGCAAATCTTAGGAAATATGACTGACATCGAATCTTTTACTAGTTGGCTATATGGAACCTTTTTTCTCGGTGCTGTCAGTCATCCTTCCAACAATGATTATTACCCGTGCACCCTGCTAATGCGTCCTCAATCTGTTTAGGTATGGTTCTGCCATGTCCTCTACCATCAAGTCACGACTGTCCAATTCGTACCTCATCGGGGAGATTTTTGGTATGTTGTTTTTTGGCGTGTTGATTGATCGTATGGGTCGCCGAACCGGTATTGTGGCTGCCACTGCTTTCCTGGTATTGGGTGTTGTGCTCGCCACTGCCGCCCATGGTACATCCGATTTGGGGTAATTCGCCTTAGAGATTTTCCAAAAAATGACCCTCACTGACGAGCCGTCATAGCATGTTTTGGATGATGATCGTCGCACGAGGAGTTGCGGGCTTTGGTGCCGGCGGCGAATATCCAGTGTGCGCAACAAACGCAACTGAAGCCAGTGATGAAACGTCCGAGCTGAGGACCAAGCGCGGTTTCCTCGTCGCATTGACAACGGATTTTGCTATTGATCTTGTACGTGCTATGACTGAACATTGTCCCGGATTTGAGACTGATTAGCCTCGGCGACCAGGGCTTTGTGATTGCAGGTGTCGTAGCTTTGATTGTCCTTGCATGCTATCATCAAGCTACTTCACCAGGTGTGTGGAGAGTATCTTTCGGACTCGGCTTTGTGGTTTGTGCCTCTGGTCCGGAAAAATCATCTCTTGGTTCTAAAAACTGATACAATATTGTTAGCTTCCTGTTGTGATCTGTTTCTTTCGGCTTCGCATGATTGATTCTACTCAATATCGCAAACACAGCATCAGATCGAAATACCCCTATTGGCTTATATTGAAGCGTTACTGGAGACCAATGCTAGGTACATGTAAGTCAATTCTACTACCAAGAGTACTATCAAGTCGAAAAACCGGCCAATGTCTCATATGTTCAGGTCTTGCATGGTTTTGCTACGATTTTGTCACATATCCCTTCGGAATCTTTTCATCCACCATTATTGGGCAGTTGAATCCGAACAACACAACTGTACAGAATATTGGGTACGGCGTAAGTATTTTCAATATCCAGACGTAATCGCAGGCCTTCACTAATCGACATAGACTGTGGTCAATTGCTTCTACCTCCCGGGTTGCCTAATCGGAGGCTTGCTCATGGACCGCATAGGGCGAAAACAAACCATGACGCTTGGATTCATGCTTTGGGCAGTCTGGGGATTTATATTAGGAGGCGCAATTCAACCCATCCAGACCGTGTTCCCTCTCTTTGTCGTGATGTATGGAATCTTCAATGCGCTCGGTGAAATGGGTCCTGGTGTAGCGACTTTCCTGTGCGCTGCCGAGTCGTTTCCGACTCCCCTCCGGGGACACTTCCTTGGCTGGGCTGCTGCCGTTGGCAAGGCCGGCGCTTCTATTGGCACACAGGTTTTCACTTCAATCCAAAATTCCTTCTCGTCTACGGAAAAGGGCCAACAAGCCGTTTTCCTGATTGGGTCTGCATTCTGTGTCGTTGGTGGGTTAATTTCTTGGTTCCTCATCCCAGACATGTCGCGTGAATTGGAGACAGAGGATGTTCGATTCAGGGCTTATCTGGAAGAGAATGGATACAGGTACGAGGACGGAGCGATTGTCTCTGACCGGGATACATCTTAAAGTCGCGTGTTGAAAGTTTGAAGCTTATGGCATTATTCACTGGACTGACGAGTCCCTAGAATGTAGCTAGGGGTCTTAGACTACCCGCAGAATTCAATGCTCCGTAGATGCTTGATATGAATTCTAAAAGTCTCACCAGTCAGCGTCAATTGTCACTCCCCGTCATAGTCCAATGCTCTCTAGGCTACCTAGGTAGCCAGGTAATTATTGTATGTGACTTTTGTAGCGGCCAACACATTTTCAACATGTATCTAGTAACTTCTTGCTCAAGTATATATAACAGGACACTGAATCACGGAAGTGTGATGTGTTTCAACTAGATACCTCAAAAATATCTTGGAAACGCGCATGTGCAGTAATAACGCTCTGGTTGATGCAAGATACGCTAGCTTTTCGGGTCCGCGATGTTAGGGCTAAAGCCTGTGATAACCCGTTTTCTTCGGGGAGGTCATCTAAATGAGAGGAGTCTCAGTTGTGAGATCAAATTGGTAAATTCAAAGCAGAACACCTCTCGATTGGGTTTTCTCAACCATTCAGCCTTGACTACTCCCCGGCTTTCATTTTGCAACCTCAACTTTATCGGCCAGAACTCTTCCCGCAAGTAATCATTTACACCAAAGAAATCGTAAGTGCACCTTTTTTTGCAGACTAGGAAATTTGTAAGTCTTTATCACTTGTTGCATCATACAATGTCGGAAGAAGATTGTATGAACACTTACAGCTTTTTTCTAGCCAACAATACCAAGTAATTGATAACTTTCATGGCATCAAAACACCCAAGCACATGTTGCGCTGTTGGCGGAGCCACAAATATCACCATTCGTTGGACACCATCAACTAATAAGGCTCTAGGATAAACATGAGGGTATTCAACAAGCCTAAGGATCTCTCTTTGAGAGAGGAGGTAGCGGTCATCTATCTGCGGGATGAGAAACAGTTTGCTAGAATCGAAGGTGTAGCTTTCTGTTTCGGCGCGAAATTTATGGTCTACACAATGATCGAACCGAATCGACGTCGGGTATATAGCCCATTCATCATTTTTTGAGCGTGCCGTGGCGTGGTTTGATATGTATCTATAATGGAGCAGGGAAGTAAATTCAATGAATTTATTATCAAGAAGAATCCAGGCCGCTCAAAAGCCATGTTATACCCAAGCATCAGAGCACCGGCAATTTCTTACCATCCCCGTCAACCGTCAAAGTATTGAAATAGACTAAAAGTGAAGATATATAGGTAGCTTGGCCGACTTACGAACAGATGTTCTGGTTGATTTTGAACACAATGATATTCAGATCAAACAAATACCTGAATACGAGAACCGTATTTACGGCATTGAGACACATATCACATCATGGGACTACTATAGGAACCAAAGAGATAACGGATCAGTTCCGGCCGGAGGCCAGTAAGCTTCTAATCTTTCGGCGCATAAAGTAGAGCCGGGGAATTTATAAGCGTGATAGCTACACATGCATGAAAACAATCACGAAACACAGAGAAAAGCAAGGGTGGGCTGCCAATACAGAGTGCATGTGGTGGGATTCCAGGTGTAGGGGGCTCCATTTGAAAGTGCCATACCATAAAAGAGGGAGCCATCTATAAAACAGTTGTATAATCTGATCGCAATCTGAGAATTGAAAAGCGGGGAATCCTTGATCTTAAGCCAAGCATATTCTTCTACTTCTTCAAACCCTCGGAGCAACATCTTCTCTTGAGCTTCATTGCGCTACTTCACCAGTCATTAGACAACGTGTAGCTAGAGTAGGAAGATTCCCAATAGAGTCACATATTGCCACCTAATAAAGCATTTCGTAGTAGATTCTCGATCGTACTCAAGTCATGAGGCGTAGATTTCATGCTTGCCATAAGATATAGCACGTTACCAAGAACTCTTGAGTGCACGTTAAAAGGTGAGAGGTCGCTTTCACCGCGAGCAAGTTTCTGCTGCAACCCTTTAGCAGCAGTTGAAGTGTACCCTATAACAAGAGTTAGTGATGGTGACCGTTTTGCACTTTGATCTTTGGCTCTAGGCCCACCTCTTTGTCCAGTCTCATCGTGCAACGAGATACTAAACACACTTCCGATTGCAAAGACACTTTCTACATTTTTGGCGCAACTGAGATCTTGGATCAAATTGAAAGACCAAAAACTCCATACGTCATGACCGGTAGTTTTACTTGCTGTCGGGGTCAATTGCCATGACTTCTGAAAGCTGGTCCAATCACCTCGGTTCTCCATATCCATCATTATCCTCACCGATGCCTCCGCAACGTGACAGCCTATGGGGTGAGCTGTATAACTGTGTCCATGAAGGAGAGCATCACTTTTTTCGCAGCTCAAAAAAGCGTCAAAAACCTCCTTGCTGGCAAGTGTTACAGCTAGTGGAAGCAAACCACCAGTAAGGAGTTTAGCGTGAACGGATATATCGGCATCGATGCCTAGAAATGAAGCAGATGTCCGTCGACCAAGGCGATATAGGCCAGTAAATACTTCGTCGAAGATGATTGGTAACCCGGACCAGTTGGTGTGTGTTTCCATATAACCTGGACTAGCTCCAAACAAATCGGGTGTTGATCGCACAACATCAGCCAAACAACGTTGGAAGAGAGGATCGCTAGGAATGGTTAGTTGGGTCCGATGACTAGAACCATGAAAATATTTTCATCACCTACGCAAAAAGCATACCACCCGCTCCCAGAAGTACCGGTTCCATAATCAATGCCCCAAATTTACAACCATACTTATTGACCAACTTATCGAGGGTTTCTTTGATGAATTTCATATACCTTTGTCCAGTGGAAGACTGCAGCCTCTTGTCGAGATCGAAAACGTCGTTCAATGACTCGAAATGTTCTCCCTCACCTAGTTCCTGTACCAGCATATCTGGAACCGACACATGCCATTGGGCATCCTTCATTCCAATGGTTGGAAAATCGAACCAATGTCCTCTTCCTCTGTACCATTCGACCTTTTTGTTATATGTTGAGGGTTCGGAACAGTCCATCACGCCAATAGTGTCTCCATGATAACTTCCTTTCAAGCCAAGAATTTTGATATCTTCTGTCGATGAGTTCCAGTCATATCGCAAAGAAGATGCTCGAAGAGCCATTTTAATGGCAGCTTCCATTCCCGTGCTGCCATTGTCAGTGTAAAAGACCTTTCGCAACCTTGGATTTCCCAGGTTCTGCAGAAGCAGCTCGGCAAGACTCAGGGCCGGTTTGTGAACAGCCCCAGCAAACATAACATGTCCATACTTCCCAGCTGCATGAGCTGCAGTCAGAGCCAATTCTGAATTTCCGTGGCCTAAGCCCTGCGTCCACCACGAGGCAGAGCCATCAAATGTTGACTGCAGTAGATGACTTTCTTGTTTCTTGTCGGCGCCCGGTGATGTCTTCAGTGTCTGGAAGTAATCACCATGTGCAGATTCAATAACCGTTATATCCTGTGGCTCCATTCCTTGGTGCTGTGTAAAAGGGTACCATATAGCTTGATGTGCGCGTGTGGCCATCTTTTCTAACTCTTCAATCCGCTGCTCTGATTTTTCCTCGATTCTTTTCAATAATGAATCAAAATCAAAACTTCGCTGCACTGATTTATAATAGTCGCTCATGACCTCCTGGTCCTCGGCTCGAGAATCAAGAGTCACATTTCCCTTGGGACGTAACGGAGGCTTCGAAAATGCTAGAAGAGGAATGTCTTTTTTCGAAAAGTACGCATCAAGGTATTCGTGATTCTGATAGTAGTCGTCATGAAACAAAAGAACAGAATGAACATCATATCCTCGTATA
The DNA here is from genome assembly GCF_001896365.1 of Talaromyces amestolkiae. NCBI lineage: Eukaryota > Fungi > Ascomycota > Eurotiomycetes > Eurotiales > Trichocomaceae > Talaromyces > Talaromyces amestolkiae. Next base: position 3,910,928 of record NW_024468037.1, on the reverse strand, counting down.
AATAGTGACTCGAACGCGGAAATTGAAGATGAAATGCCACCCAAGCGAGAGTCAGCGACAAGAATTATAGGGAGTCTCAAAGGGCGATAAAGATCTGCCTGGCTGGTCGCATTAGGACCGGGAGAATGTACACCTCCGGCAGTCTCGATCAGAGCATTTTTAACCCCTTTTGCGGACCAGGATGCTAGTGTATCATGTACAGAGCGTAGTATCTCATTGTCGTCAGGCCGCTACAGATCTCCATGAGCAAATAGGCGATTAGGGCCGGGATAGGAGTAACAACTTACCTGGCTGGATTGTGCAGCAAGATGTGGGCTGACCGGGTCGTCAAACTGGTACAGGCATTTTGTCATCACATTGTTGTTCCCAGCCGTGAACTGCTTCACGTGCCTAGGGATGGATTTTAGCCACAAAATAGATCGCGTCAATCGGACTGACTATTACCTATCATCTGCCTCATCTAATGGACCGGTTGATACAGGCTTCAGAAATCCTACTTTGCTCCTCTCCGATAATGCTTTCACCAAGAGTGTAGATACAATTGTCTTGCCAACATCTGTGTTCGCGCCATAAACTTGATGGGCACGCAGTTGACGCCAGAGTGCCGCACCAACGGGTGTCATTACTGGCAATTCTCAACCTCGATGGTTGCGTAACAATATGGTTAAAGAGAGATGCAACCAAATCGAAAAAGAGGCTTGCTTGGTTCTCGACAATCTACTCCGCATAGTAGGCCATACAAGGACACGGGTCACAACAGTGTAACGATGAATCAACGTATTACAAGCGAAATACCAAGAGCATACCAGTACGTAACAAAATGATACCGATACGAAAGTATTAGACAAAGCCGAGGTTATAAATTGAAGAGTCCGGTTGAAGTTGAATGCACAAAATTACTGGAATATCTTCGTGTCCTGCATACTACGCACGAATCTTGAATCTATTAGCAGACCAGGGATTCCAGATTCCGTTCGTATTCGTACGTTGTGTTGAGGATCCCAGCCATCTATTGTTGAGGGGCCTACACCCCAACATTTAATGCTCGTGAAGCAAGCTGTGGACACGCTAAATGTTGAGCCACAGCGGGCCACCGGTGAAATCGTAATTTTCGTAATCCATACAAATATGCAGTAGTTGCCATTTTTTTCGTCATTGGCCCAAGCGATGTAGTAATTCAACCCGGTTGACCGAGTATCGATCTTACCATACTGTCATGACTAATCTGGCAATTTCAAGACGACAGGGATCCGGTTTCGTGCTCTGTGCGGCAAAGTCAAATTCAGCATATGCTTATCACTCAAGAATCTCATTGTCGTGTTCCAAGCTTCGATATAATGGCGGAAGCTGCTGACCGGAGCAAGTCGAGAGGAAATGGTTTCTCTGCTCGACTCTTTCCAAAAAGCTTTGGACAAAAGAGAAGCTAGGTCGGCACGTCGAAGGCTCACCGTGTCGCCAGCTAATGCTGCTGACTTTTCGTCCAACGATTTCCTTTCACTTTCAAACTCGACAGTATTAAAATCACGATTTCTGCACAATCTAAATACTTCTTACAGTCCTTTGAGCAGCAACTCACCTTCGCTAGGAAGCGGAGGTTCTCGTTTATTAGATGGTAATTCTGAGTATGCAGAGGAATTGGAGAGGTTTATTGCCACTTTCCACGATGCGCCCACTGGGTTATTGTTCAATTCCGGATTTGATGCAAACGTTGGCGTTTTTTCGTGCCTCCCACAATCGGGGGACATAATCATTTATGACGAGTTGATTCATGCTAGTGTACACGAAGGAATGCGATTGTCTCGCGCGAAAACGAAAATACAGTTTGCGCATAATTCTGTTTCTGACCTGGAGACAGTGATAAAAGAAATCATCAGTGATGGCTCAACCTCTCTTCAACATCCGTACAACGTTTTTATTGCCGTCGAAACGTTGTACAGCATGGATGGAGATACCGCCCCCTTAGAACAGATCGCCCCATTGGTGCAAAAGTATTTCCCAGAAAGGAATGCATATCTGATCGTCGACGAAGCACACGCGACAGGAGTCTTTGGGCCTAACGGAGCTGGGATAGTTCAGGATCTAGGCGTTGAGGACCAGATTTTTATCAGGACACATACGTTTGGAAAGTCACTGGCTAGTCAAGGTGGTACGTCTTGTGAAACCCATAAGGTCAAGGCTATGCAGCTGGCTAATAATAACATTGCTTCTCAGCTATTGTTCTATGCGATCTCTTGACCAAAGAGTACTTGATAAATTATGCTCGCACCTTGATATATACCACGGCAATGAGCAGGCCCTCGCTGATTGCGATTCGCTCCGCCTATGAACTGATGGCAGAGGGGCAAACCCAATTGGTAGCAATTCGTATCAAGCAATGCAACTGATCACTCTCTAATTAGTTGTACAGTTTCAGTCAGATTTGCAGAACAACATCTCATACTTCCAATCGCGCTGCGACGAAATGGTCCACAGAATCGAGTCGCCGGTGCTCCAAATAGAATACAATCATCGATCGCCGATCTTCTCGATCCGGACAACGCTTCCGCGAGAACTCGCTCGGTACTGTCAAGAGCGTGGCCTTATTGTTCGACCGATTATGGCACCAACGGTACCTCTTGGGAAAGAACGAGTTCGTGTTTGTTTGCACGCTGGAAACACTCGCCAGGAAATGGATAAGCTGCTGGACACAATAGAAAAGTGGGCTGGCCGGTATCATCAGCTGAAAGCGAAGCTCTGATCAAAAAATGACAAATGGAAGCAGTTCAGTACAGTCGTTGTGTCAAGTTCTCGAGACATTGGATCCCCATTCTTGAGGAATATCATCGTCGGTGACGTGGTTAAATCAAGAAATCTACAAAAGTATCGAGTACTCGGTTAAGTCCACGTATAGAAAATTGCAATGAGTTTATTCTTCCATTCATGGCATAACTATAGTGGATTTTCCCTCCAATATCGGGGTGTTCCACTTCCATCGCATCTTGGTTCTGTGCCGCGGTGCAGACTTATATAGAAGCTGCGACCATTCCGCTATCGCTTTCAGTAATTACAGCCGACTTGGTGCCCTTGACTTCCTCATTCTCGAAGCTTTTCATTGGATAGAACCCCCACTTACGGAACATTTCGTGATCTTGATCCCAGCCATTGCAGTCAGTCGTAAGCATCTTTTCGCCTGTGAAGACTGCATTGGCMCCAGCCATGAAGCACGTCACTTGCTGCTCTTCAGACAGGTTTATACGACCTGCTGCGAGACGAACGATAGTTGTAGGGAGAACGATGCGGGCGGTAGCAATGGTCCGAAGTAACTTGTCGAATGAAATCATCTTACGGTCCCCAAGAGGCGTTCCCTTGATGGGCACAAGAGCATTCACGGGAAATGATTCAGGGTGAGATGGCAAGGTAGCGACGGTATGCAACAGCCCGATACGGTCCGAGTCTGCTTCACCTAGGCCTAGAATTCCGCCTGAGCACACATTAATACCAGCATCACGGACATTGCTAAGTGTCTGAAGGCGTTCATCATAGCTGCGCGATGTTATGATAGACGGATAATACTCTCGTGAGGTATCAAGGTTGTGATTGTATGCTGTCAACCCAGCATCTTTCAACTCCTTGGCTTGCTCAGTATCGATCATGCCCAAAGTCACGCAAACCTCCAGTCCCATGGATCGCACACCTGTCACCATCTCCTTTATGTTCTTCAAACTAGTTTTCCGGCCTCTCATGTCTCGCCATGCGGCGCCCATACAGAAACGGGTGCTACCATTCTCCTTAGCGATCCGAGCCGCTTGTAGCACCTCCTCGAGGGGCGACAATCGGGTAGCCTTGAGACCCGTATTGTATCGAGAAGATTGAGCACAGTAAGAACAGTCTTCACTGCATCCACCTGTCTTTATGTTCATAAGAGTACACATTTGGATCGCGGCGGGGTCGTGAAAGCGACGGTGGACTATTGCCTGTAGCCGGCTTTGATTAGTTTGCCTTCTTTTAGAGGCACGATAACTTCAAATGAAGGATAATAACTTACCGCAGCATGCGTCAATTGACTTAACGGAGTCTCATAAACTTGTCGCACCTCGTCTCTTGTCCAAGTAGTTCGAGGCACCTGGGTAGCGGTGGCATTCTTAACGACGGCAGGAATTGCTGATGATATCCATGGAGATACTGGAGCACCTGTAGCGATTGATGTTGATGCACCTTGGACTGTGCTATATGATCGATTCAACAGCGTTCGGGCCACTGGGCGAAATATGACCGGTGCCATTCTGCGTATGTTGATGTCCTTGAACAGGGGAGTGAGGCTCTCTCGTCAAGTCACAGTGGGATGTGTATATCAGTCAGACAGTAATTCCGAGGTTCGGGGCCCAGTCCAACGATACAACTTGTACTCAGTGTACTGGGGTGTGGACGGAACACTAGGAGCAAACCAGGGGTATTCCACTCGTATTCAGACCCTTCTATTCAACAACCTCTTATTCGCTGTTCCTCAGTGCGAGGTCACATATGATATATTGTCGACCCAGTCTGCCTAGTCAGCATTCGTAAGACCTGCATATTACACATGCGATTGCCTACAAGAAATTCCCAATCCAAATGACCTACTCTTTAGATACAAGGCACAGACTCCAAAGCCCGGGCTTAACCGTAAAGCGGATGGCGGGGTAGATTTTTCGGACCCACGATACACGCATTGCAATGTTTTACCGAGAACCCGAATGGGCAGCGTAAAGATTGAAGACGCCTTTCGGGGTTTGTGTTGATCAAAATGTGGCGGGACCAAGCAGCCCCAAGCTTTGTGGGTTGTATGTTACCGTATCAGAGCGGTTGAAGATCATGGTATTACCGTAATTGACCTTACATTACACATCTAGTGACGGGATGCCAGCCTGGTGAACTTTTAATTTCGTCCAGACTTCTAGTTGGTCCGCCATCTGGTATATACGCATAATGGCTGTGATATTAATCAATGACTGCAGATTCAGGAGATACGCGTATTCGTGATATTAATTAGATTACGTGACAAGAAATAAATTTGATCATCTCACTCTGCTCTTGACTTCATTATAGCTAGCTACTTAGTTAGGGAGGTGTGTCAGTTCCCAGCAAATATATGGCTCAACTCCAATAACTTATCCCATCTTGTATCCTCTTGAATTTCTATACCTCCCTCGGAAGTCAACACTTTTAATTCTCGGATAGATGTAGTGCCGAAGCGGTAGGTCGGATCATTGTTGACGAAAGCTACAAGGATGGCAACCCACTCCTCCATTATTTCCCTGTCTTTGGGCGTTGGTCCATGTACGATTGCAAAACTGTATGATGTTAGGTAGTGGCTCTATCATATCCCGTTTGGAATTTTGCCGATATTGTGGTACATCGGCACTGCTTGCTCTACTTACTTCCACAAAGGTTTGTCCATTGCGTGTGCAACTCCGAAAGACAACGGCGCGACTTTGTCATCAATGAACGACAAGCGGTACGCAATTTGGTATCGCCATAAATCACTCATAGCCACTCCATGTTCAAAAAGGCTATTGGCAAGGGATCGCGAAGGAGCGCGAACCTGACCGTCAGCAACGATGTTACCATAAGTCGTCCTCCACTCATTCGGGTCAGTGGACTTGGGGAAACTATAGTGTTGCAGAATCCTTTCTGTCGTTGCTGGAGCATAGTAATTGGAGACTTGCAGGCTGAGGGATTCCTTGTTGGGCTCTGGGGCGTTATAGGTCGAATATAGGGTTTCCTCATTGAGAACTTCACCTATCAACAATTTTAAATTGCGCTGTTTGAATTCTTGGGCAAATTCCGGACCTGTCTGATAATCGATCAATCCTGCATGTATGAATATCCCGTCGGTAACCGGACGAAAAGTATGGTGTTGCAGGTTTTTGATCGCGTTAACGAGATCATCCGAGCTGATTTTGCGCAATTGGCTAAGTTTTTCCAAACCCGTCAATGTAGACGGTACATTGAAATGTTTGCATACCTCGTCGAATTGAGGTTGCGTTTCAGCCACGGTCTTGGGCTGTGCTGAAATTGCGTTGGAGCACATGAAAATTCGGTGGTACAAAGCCTGCGTGTTTTTGGTACGAAAATCGTGTAGTGTTTGGGCATGCACTGCGTAGGCCCCGGCACTTCGTCCAGCTAATGTGATGTTATCAGAATCACCACCAAATGCGCCGATGTATTCTTTGACCCATTCCATGGCCAGCCGCTGGTCCCAAAGGCCCATATTACCAGCACACTCCCCATTGCTCTCTTGTAATAGAGCTTCTCCAGCCAGAAATCCGAAAATATTGAGCCGGTACCCGATCCCCACAACAATAGCATTCAACTTCCCTGTTGATATCATCTCCGTTGGATCCATTCCGAGCTCTTGACACGGATTGCCCATTTGAAACCATCCTCCATGTAGCCATAGCATCACAGGCCAATTTCTTTTATTTTGTTGCTCATCACGGGGCACGGGTGTCCAAAAGTTTAGGATCAGACAGTCTTCAGTATACTTTTCTTGATCCAACCCCTGCTCCGCACCACTATGAAAAGTGGCTTGGGGGCACACAGCACGAAATCCAGACGCATTTAATGGAGTGCCATCTGGTTGCGTGTAGGTGTATGATGATGGAAGTGATCTTGGCTTGCGCCAGCGATGGTCACCTGTTGGTGGTAGAGCGTAAGGAATACCCGCATATCGACGTGCTTTGTTGTCATATTGCACGCCTTTAATGGTTCCTTTGGAAGGTATAGACAGTTCGTGATCTACGATCCTGTATCCCCCAAGAGTGTTTCCCATATTTCGGCGTGTAGAGGATTACCTAGCATGAAGCTCCTTTTCTTGTTTTCATGATGCTTCATTGAGCAAAGTCATTAAAGCTTCGGTCAGGCAACGAGCTCGGCCGGATCTGTTCCGGCTCGCTATCAGTATGGGTCATTGCGTGCATTGTTAGGTCTATTCACTCCACGCCCCCACCTGATGATAACAGCTGTGCCCAGTTTCGCTATTGATCAATTAAGTGGAAATTGACAGCATGATATGGTCATATTCAAGCTCCGAGCAGAGACTCTTTCTGTTCCTGCCCGACATCGCAAATAATATTTACTTTATGGCAAGGTTATGTAAATGTTACATGAAGATTATAAATTTTTGGAATCGTACTTCAGAAGAATAATTGTCAATGTCATTGAATAGGTCGGTGATAACTAGATTTTTTCGTTTCATTATTGAACCGTCGATCAGCGACATCTATAGATGTTAAATTAGGTGGTAGCTGTAACATCTGAAGCTTAGTGAATGCGGCTAAGTGCTGTATCTGAAATGGATATTGCCATAGTCTGTGATATCCAGCTCTGCATTAATTCGACCCTGATGTGCAGATTCCTCTTCCGAAAGGCCCATTTCCCTGATGATATGTTTGCGCCTCGTGTTTTGCCATACATCTATCGGATTAGAGATTGGAGATGAATTTGAGTAAACAAGCGAGTTCCAAGCTATACTTACAATACATCCTCCATAACCCCATCAAAACAAATTCTAGGCCATACATAATTGAGCACACAATAATAGCGGGAATGTATCGAGGAGCGTCTTTAGCTCGGAAGACTTGAGCCCCAATGCAATTCCCGGCACAATAGGCAATGAAAATAAGTGTTCCCGTGACAGATTTCTTTGTTCGTCCTGCTACATTGGAAGGAAACAAAGTCCAAATCACTTACTAAATTAGTCACAGTCGTGGGTTACAAGAGAACGCAGTTTTTGGGGCTGTAGACTTACTTGGGCCAGCTACATTGCCGACAATGGTGATGAAGTACATTCCCCATCGTGTCCAAAGATGGCCCCGCTTGGGCAATAGAGCCAGAGCAAGCATGCCGACAAATGCTGGTACAACTGATATCATTGATATGTATACTGTCGCGTATCAGCAACAGGTCAATACCGTGGATCATCAATATATCCTCGCGGCGTGATAGAAAAGAGGATATGGGTAGCAATGATGGTAGACTCACGACGAAGACCAGGCTTTTTCAAAGTAAGATAGCCAGCAGACAGCAAGCATATGATTGAGAGAGCTTGCTGTGGTATTTTTCCTTCGGTAATCGTCTCCAAAGCGGTAAAACCGAATGATACATAGACCAGATTACCAAAGGAAGTGGTGCCGCCATTGGGTATCGAGTTGATGAGTACGATAAAAAAGAAGAAGTATGTCTGGGGATCCTTGAATGTCTCTAGAACTTGCCTCCAGCTGATATTCCGCTTTTGTGCATCGGAACCTGTCTGGCTTTTGACAACACGAGCGTATGCCATGCGCTTCTCAGTCTCCGATAGCCAGCGTACTTCTCGAGGCGTGCCGAACAAGAAAAAAGCGAATACGGAAATGACAATAGTCAAACTCCCTAGAAAAAAGGAAATTCCTTTCCATGGCGCTAATCCGCCCGGATGGCTTTTGGCCCGAGTGCCGATACTGTAGTTGATGAGACTTGTCAGTATATCCATCCCGGAGTTGGCGCTTCCCCAAATTACAGCACGCATGGCATGCTCTTCCCTTGTATACCAAGCAGCCGTCATGATGAGTAGAGCCGGATACGTGGTACATTCTGCAAGTGAGTTTGAGCTCTGATTAGTGAAAGTCAATACTGGCATTTTGGCCTTTCCTCATACCGGCAACGCCTTGAAGGAATCTCAGCACCATGAGATCAGTGAAATTCTTCGCAAAAGCAATACACAATACTAATATGCCTATTGATCAACTCTCAATTAGCATATAGCCATGTTTGTATGGAATCCTCAAAAATTTACCCCATATGAACATGCAAGTTGATACTGTGTAGTTGATGTTCGCTTTTTGTAAAATGTAGCTTCCAGGAGCTTCTGCAACAAGGAAGGCAATATAGAATATCGAGGTTAACCCTAAAGCTCAATGGTAAGTATCGCTTTATGCAGAAGAATTCAAAAGGCACCCACAAGAATACTGCTGACCCACTAGGTGAGTATCTTGTGTAATGCCAAATGTTGACTGCGTAGAGATGGATGCTTTGTCGGCATATTGAGTACCCGAAGCGATCTGAGGATCACAGATGCCTTATCAGTACACATGCCATATAATGAATAATAAGTGCTTCGAGCAAGTTGTAAACACAGTTTTATCACGCGCTGACTACTCACCCACATCAACGGGAGGAGAATAAGGTCCACTTTTCGAACAAGCTTCCGATACTGCTCTTCGGTGAACTCTTCTTCGGCAGCATGAACGATGTCAACTGCTTTTGCGTCTGGGAATTTCCCTTCATGAATGCTGGCTGACTCGGGTGGGGCATCTGTTGGGCTAGCCTTTGTTATATCGGCATTTTGCCCGATTTTTGTAGTCATTGTGGGTTTGGGAGATGAACGATCGAGGGAATGGCAACGAATGAAGCAGTTATGGACGAGTGTATAACACAATATCGATCAATGCAGCACATGTTGGTTGTAATGAGAGATTGCTTGGAGTTTTATACTATCATGTCTAGATAGCTCGTAGCTATGATTAGAGCATTCCCGTGTCGTGGAAATACAGCTTATCAGGAGGACGATTTCACACGGAACGGATCTCGGAATCGGATCGGAGGCGCTCATCCAACGTGGAATGTGACCGTGGGATGTGAGATGATTAAATGAATTCAACTCTCGAATCTATGTTTCCAAAAGGATGCAAGATTGATGAACTCTACGAACGCAATTTCTAGACTCCATTTTTCTCATCAATGACGAACTCGAATTCTCAAAATGGTACGCATAATGCGGTCGATTTGTCGCATCACATAAATTCAAAGTCTCGAGCTCGGCATCCTAGTCCACTCAAAGAGATCATTAAATATATGGCCCAAGATGGAATGGTCAGCTTAGCTGGAGGTATGTCAAACACGCATCATCCACAATTGACTAGTTACAAGGGTACAGTGACAGTCTAAGACTACCATTGCAAGTCAGGGCTACCTCATCCCTCTCTCTTTCCAATTGATCGAGCAGCTTTCACGGTCACCAATCCGGAGAGCTTCAAAGATGTTACTGTTTCTGGTAATTTAGATTTGGACGTCAACAACCTAAGTAATCCTAAATTGAGTGATTTTATCCAATACGGTACGTGGAGTTTCCCTTCAGATATCATTATTTATAACTTCTTGCCAGCGCTAATAAATTTTCCTCGCAGGTAATTGCACTGGAAATGCGCGGCTTCGTCAGTGGTGTTTGGAGTTTACTCAAAAAGTTCATCGGCCGTTATACAAAGATGTCGAAACGCTCCTTCACCCTGGAAATACGAATGCGTGGAGTAAGGTTGTCGGCCTCTTATGTGAGGAGGGGGATTATATTCTGTGCGAAAGTTATACCTATCCATCAGCGCAGGCTATGTGGATTCCGTTAGGAAACTTTGCAGCACCGATCGCAATGGACGGTCAAGGCATCCGCGATGACGAGCTTGAAAGAATACTGAGATCGTGGGAGACAGATCATCCTGGTATTAGACGTCCTCATGTACTGTATCTTGTAAGTGTCGGCTCTAACCCGAGTGGTGTTACCATGGGAAGAGAGCGGCGACAGAACATATACGATCTATGCGTGAAATATGGTGGGTTTTCAATAAGCCTGACATGAAAACACTTCAGGCTGGACAATTACCCAATGATACTCAACTGACGATTTTAGACATCATCATCGTCGAGGATGACCCATATTTCTTCATACAGTATCCGCAATATGACCTGAAGGAGAGACTGGCCGCTGACGAATCCAAGTCTAGCAATGAGTTTCTCACCAGCCTGAGCCCTTCGTTTGTGCAACTTGATCACCAGGGGAGGGTCATACGACTGGAGTCATTCAGCAAAACTCTTGGGCCAGGTCTCCGTTTGGGATATTTCGTCGCAAATTCGATTTTCACCGAACGCTTACTCCGGACGACCGAGGTAGAGACGCAGGATCCAGCAGGGTTGTCGCAAGTCTTTGTGCTTTCGCTTATGCAACGATGGGGCATGGACGGTTATCTCACATGGCTTCAGAGCCTCCGAAACCAGTATCAAACACGACGTGATTGGATGATAAAGGCTTTTGCACAGAACTTTGAGCTTCTGGCAGCATCAGAGGTCAAATCTCACGGTCTGAAGGATGATGACGGACTAGTGGGTTGTCTCCGCGACGCTTCCGGTCACATTGTGCCGATTTTCAGCTTCGTATCGCCGACAGGAGGAATGTTCATCTGGTCCAAATTCTACCTATCCCACAATTCCGATTACGAACAGCTTCGCAAAAGTCAGGAAGTCGAGGATCCAGAACAGGCCTTTGCCGAAAAGCTATGGATGCAGTTTGCAGAGAATCTGGTGCGTTCAAGACGATGGGATATGATCTGAGGGAACATGCTGATTTATAAACTATTAGGTTCTGCTCACACCCGGGTCGTATTATCACCCCTGGCAGGGGGCGCATAGGGTCACTACCAAGGCGCGTGGGGCCGAGCTGGCAACGACATTTTTCAGATTCTCATTCTCCATGACCACCGTACGTTGTCTATACGATCAAAATGGGTGGTATTTTGAACCTGCAGTATGCTAACCGGACTTGTAGAAAGAGGATATGGAGCTAGGAATCGCTCGACTAGCAAAAGTCATAAGAAAGTCTTGGAAGTTGTGAGTACATCCGTGTACAGGACGGTGACGATGACACATTGCAGATATCCATGGATTTGTAGAGATGTCTACGTATGTATACATATCTAGGTAACGGTTTGTGTCTGCCAGTTGATATATATTATATACAACGTGTTTCACCCAGAGGAATACTCTCTTTAGACCTGCCATAGGCCTGCACATACTCCCTATGAGCATAGACTGAAGTACCTAGCATGTATCTCTCATATGTGGTCAGCGCTATTTAGGTACCTGCGCGGGACACCGACAAAAAGAGAGTTTACTCTGCAGGCCTGATCGGTCACAATTTAGCCAATCACAAGTTTCCAATTACATCTTTATCCAGAAAGGGTAAGGCGACCCCGGATTAACGCAGTATGCCACTATGATTGGCTACATGTCTGGCATTGTGATGGGTCTGTCTTCTACGAATAGCCAGTCGGAGGTCGTTGAGATCCGAATCGTGCAGGATGTCATCCATTCGAGACTAGTGCAATATGCCGGCTAAGCGCTCCACAGATAAGAGGAAGGACCACCTTCAGTCCCTCACCAGAACGACTGCTTCCTTTCTCCGACGAGCTATATCCCCCTGTGGCCATTGCTGTCTCTGCAATATGATTAGTAGTACGACCACTAGAACCTCGGTGAAGAAAAGAAAGCAGTCTGCTGACATTTCAAGCGCTGCATCACCGACCGCATCTGACCCCAAAGTGCGTGTCTGGCGAGCGTGTCGGGAGTGTCGCAAGAAAAAGGTACAACTCTGTCTCTGTTGATACAACTACCTAGGTGGTCCTCTAATACCTCTCCCAGATTAAATGTGATGGCAAGGAGATATGCCATCACTGTGTGGCTCACTCGCGCGAATGCCAGTATCCGCCAAGTAATGATAATGCCTCTGCTAATCGCCAATCCGTCGCAACCGTTGATCAACAGTGCAAAGTGCTCTCTCAGCTCTGTGACAAAGTTGACCAACTTGCCAACAAATTTACCGTATCAATGGAGACACTTGAGCGCCTGACAACGGAGACTCGTTCGCTTCCGATTATTGACTGTGCTGATCTTGATGGGAGTCGTGCGTTTCCTGTAGATGCCGGCCAAGATGAGGCAGGAGCACTGGTTGGATATCACGAAGAGGATGAGACAGGAAGTAGCAGTGACAGCGAGGTGGACGAAAGTGAGTAACATACCTGCAATGACAAGAACGAATCTCATCCACCTGAATGGATCCTCATTTCTTCCTTGCGAGCTGACTGCTCAAATAGTTGGAAATAAATCCGATGGGCATATGGCCTTGGACTCGTATGGCCAACTACGGTATATTGGAGGGCCAGCGAACATGATCTTGGTCAAGACTATCCAGGATCTAGCAGCTACATCCGCCACAGAACGTAACACCAATCCATTAGAATTATTGAATACCCGTCCAGGGGAAACTCCAGGCTCAGCCAGCTCTACAGGGATAAGTTCAACCCTGCCTTTCTTCTCCCAAGGCTTGGTCTGGCCCAAGCTACCCCACTTGCCGGCGCCCGACAGTGTCCCCCGACCCCCAAGATATGTATCAGATCTTCTGGTCAACCTGTATTTCAGCCATATCCATTACACCTTTCCTGTACTGTTTCGACCATCCTTTATGCGCAAGTATCAGGCTATGCTCGATGCAAAATCTTCGGTATCCTCCAGCGCTCGCTTCATGTCTGTTTTCTTCGCGGTCTGTGCATGTGCTTCTAGTCTTCTCCCACATGACTTCGAGAAGATTGGCAGTTTTCCTGGCCTGGAATACTATGAAAAGTCGCTTCTCCTCCACTATCGCTGCGTGGGACAAGGAAACATTGAACAAGTTCAGTGTCTTGGCTTACTTTCATTGTGTTCCGCTGGCTGGAACACCTTGACCCAAAGCTGGAAGTTCGCTGGTCAGGCAGTCCGCGCCGCCCAAGATCTTGGATTGCACGTTGATCTTCATCGTGTCACGCCTGACCCGGTATGTTCATTTCTAGATACTTTGACACGTGAATTGGGACGACGTATATGGTGGAGTATCTGTGGGCTTGATAGGTGTGTTGCTCTGCCCATCTCTTCACAGTAATAATGTGACTAACAAATAATCCATTACAAGAATTGTATCGATCTGTCTTGGTCGACCCATGGTTGTAGATGAAGTTGATTGCTATTGTCCACTACCTATGGACCTGGACGATGAAGACTTAGAGTCATATTTGAAAGCAGGGCAACCAGACATAGACCCGGCGAGAACATCAAAATTAACCGGCTTCTTAGTCTTCTCACGCCTTTGTCAGATTTCTGCAAGGATATCCCGTGCATCACGGAGGTTCTATCCCCTCAAGAATAGATCTAATTCTAAGAAATGGAGAAAACTAAGAAAACGGGTTCAGTCGCTTGAATCGGACTTGGAACTCTGGCTACAAACGCTTCCCGATGAGATTAAGTTCTCTGCTAATCGAATGAATGCTACCCCTGAAGTGAATTTGACCATGTGCACAATCACTTTTATCCTTCACAGTGCATCGATTATCAATCTCCATGGGTGAGCACAACCCGAAGTCAAATGATTTTCTACGAAATGTATGTTATATCATGCTCATACAAAAACGTGCTAGACCTTTTATTGATGCTGGGATTGATTTTTCCAATGTCACGATAAGCCGTGATTCGAGCAAGCTATGCACTCAGGCGGCAAGCAGCTGCATACAGACAGGTCAACTTATACATTCGCATGTCCCTCCATCCCATTACCTCGCATTCTGTACTCATGAGCTTGCAATCTCTGGGATACTACTGTTAGTTGTTCCATTCGCCCATTCCTATGCTTTGCGAAGTCTGGTCTTTTCTGACGACGGTTTTCAATTGACAGGCTGCGCACGTGTACCGATCGCCCTGTCCCTGAGAATGTGGTTTCTGAAGTTGAGTTATGCATTCAGCAGCTCTCCTTACTGGAAACCGTATGGTCTGGGGCTGTACGTAGTCGCGTAATTTTGCAGGAGCTCTTGTCTTTATCACATCAAGACGAAGCATCTTTTGAAGCCTTGTGGAATATTGTAGCTGGATCATCCGGGGATCTTCTTGCTCCAGACTTTGTGCTACCTGAGGTTTAACCTGTCGCATTATTGTTCAAAGTTTATGAAGAAACATTAGTACGAACACCTGTGAATCAAGTTCTTTGATAAGCCGGAAATCTTGTCATTCAATGCAGAGTAAGCCGTATACCTTTGGATATTGTTATGTGCGGCTTATGACCAGCAATATAAGGATTGTATTGGTCAATTACAAAATGAAACAACTAAGACTTTAATGCCCTGCTTCGGCTCGGGACTCAACCGGGTGCCGTGCCATGATCAATTAAGTTTAGTCACACTTATTGAATCTTGTATCAAAATTGCAACATTCTGTAATTGAAATTCTTGACTTTTAATACAAATTTGCTTTCATATTATATTGCGTTTACATTTCGTCGATTAAACTTGTTTTTAAACAACCGGATAAAAAGATGTACGGCACCACCAGGCCCCAAACATTGGTCGAAGTACCAACTTCCATTATATCGTCGACAGGCAAAACAAAACTGCAGGCAGCTCTAGAACGAGCCCGAGAAACCGGACAGCCAGCGGTAGGGCAATGGATGGAGTTTCCAGGTTTTTCACTTGCCCGAACTGTAGCTGCTCTAGGAAGCGACGTGAGTAAATTTCATTCTTACATCCTGCTTATTCTGCTACATAATTTTCAGCCGCTGAGTTGCTCTAATTCAATCGCAACTAGTGGGTTTTGGTAGACTGTGAGCATGGGGATATTGATGATTCAGCCATGTACCACGCAGTGGGAGCAATTGCGGCCTCGGGATCTTCGCCAATTGTTCGCATTGCGGCCGCGGAACCCTATATGATAAAGAGAGCTTTGGACAGCGGAGCCCACGGTATCATGGTTCCGATGTGTGAGACAAAGGTGGGTAGATTGGATCTTGTTGCTTATGATTTATAGAACATTTTGCTTAATGACAAACAGGCTCAAGCCGAACTGATTGCGAGAGCATCACATTATCGCTCCACGGAATTCTCGACTGGTATTCGTGGTACTGGTGGACTATTTGCACCTGCAAACTTCAATATCTCTGCTGCGTCCTACATGAACCATGCTAACTCAAATATCACCGTTATTGTTCAGATCGAAACTGAGACCGGCGTTGAGAATGCTCAAGAGATAGCCTCGGTACCCGGTATCGATATGTTATTCATTGGCCCCAACGACCTATGCTGTTCAATGGGTTACTTTGCCTTCGACCACAAGAGAATTCCCCAGGTGCAAGAAGCTGTGATTAGAGTAAGAGACGCTGCAAAACGAGAAGGAAAATATGCGGGTTACTTTTGCTTGTCAGCTGAAGATGCAGCTCAAAGAGCAAAAATGGGATTTGAATTCGTGAACTGCGGTGCCGATATTGTCGCCATTTCCAGCTGGATGGGATCTGAGATGGCGAAATTGAAAGACTTGCTGGCGTCAGATCAACAGACAAATGGTGTATGAATTACTTGACGAAATGGATAATCCAGTCACCGTGAACGCTAACCCTGTGCGGAAGTGATTAAGATTTACGTGTCTTGAGTAGATTCTCAATCAACTTTGTCTAAAAGCGGCATTCTATTGTATCTTTTATCATGTGCTGTACAGAAAGATGTGATGAGAGCTGGTTAGTCGCTTCCATGACGTTTGCCGACAAACAAATTCGGCGAGATTCTGTTTCAAAAGCTCTACAAAGGACTGACATAAGTGCGCAAAGCGCCCAACGTCTGCGAGGTCTGCAGTATCGTTTGGAGCAAAGTCACGTAGTCCCATCCAACACCTGCAGCAGCAATAGCAGTGAGGCTGTCCTGATTGTCTCGACCTGGTCGACCTGGTCCAGTCATGTTCTTGAATTTGATTTAGCTAATGTGAAATTGAAACAGGGAGCAAATTCATGTGTAGCTTACCGGCTTCATATTGATATCAAACAATGCAAAGTTTGACCCCGGTGAGAAGCGTCTCACATCTATACGGATCGGAGCCGTTGCTTGAATCAGTTTCGCCACGTTTCGACATTCGTCCATTATGGCATAGTAACTCAAATCTGCATCTAATTCGCTCTGTGTCACAACCCGAGAATTAGTCGTAACAGCCACCACACCATTATATGGAGCAATTCCGTCCAAATGATTGAATCGGGTTACTGGTGGTAAGGACCAGTACTCTCCTCGTTCACGGGAAGGAGGCATCACAGTGATAGTCGCTTCCTCGCCTGCGAGATACTCTTCAACTAGAACTGTAGGGGATTCCTGGAATAAGGTGTCTAGATGGTTCTTGAGACCAATCAAGTCGTAGCATACTTTAACACCATGACTTCCTCGACCTCGCACAGGCTTGGCCACCACTGGGTAGTCCTTAATTGACCGAACGATGACTTCGATGGTCTSGGGATTCACAAGCCACGACTGCGGCAAAGTGTACGATTCAAGCGCTCGAAGCTTGTCATTGAGGTACGCCTTGTCATCAAATTTTTCAACAAGCCGGGGTGGCTGGCCAACAATATAAATTTGCGAGGCAAACTGCTGTAATCTAGATGAGGTTTGTAACGGATGCGCCTCGAAGACAACAGTATTAGCCCAGATATGAGTGGCGCCTTGTCTGATTGCACATAGTATCCCTTCCTCTGTATCGGAGAAGCACCAGTCTGAGTCCAATAGCGGATTGGGGTTTTTTTGCGGCGTTAGGACCTTGACGTTACTCCGTTGAAGTGTGAAGGCGATATCTGCCCCTGAATCCTTATACCCTATTGTTGTAGTCAGTCCTCGAGCCCTGCTTGCTTGTCGGTCACTATAAACTTGCAATTCAGCACACATACCACTCGGCTTCTTGGGCTTGTGAACGCCGTTAATTACTGGCGGTTCGATATCCTGGAACAGAACTGCTACCGTGATATCTGAAAGCCTCGACTGCGTCGACATGTTTCTGCTATAACTCTGATAGAAATCAACCGACCGTAAGGTTCCTTGTCGGACAACTCTTGACCTTGCAAATGCCAGCATTGACGCGTTCGTTTGGAAGAATTCTCAAGAAGTGATCCGGGTTCTTTTTAAATATGATCGACGCGTTTCGGCGTTGCTCCGATGTTCGGATGTATCTTGGTTGAATCTGTAAAGTGGCTGATTCTATTCGCTACAAGACGGTAGGACTTGCTCCATTGCGGAGCACTCCGTGCTTTGCCCTAACCCTAGCCCTAGCAACTACAAAATAAAGAGATCTGATAACAATTTAATTACTTCGTGTTCAACATACCGACCAAGAAGATAAAAGATAGCCCTTCTACAAACCTAAAATCCTGATTCATAATTGGCCATATCTTCGTTCAGCTATTGAGTATACTAAAGATGGCAATCTTACGAGCCTATTACTTAACGAGCTTTAGGAGACACCACATTCCTTAGGGTGGGCTCTAGAGGAAATCTCTGCTCCTCTTCCGACAAACCGTGATATATTTCATCCCAGCGATCTTGTAGTTGACTAGGAGTTTCCCATGCATTTTCAGAGTCTCGAAGCCAAAGCCGTAGCAAATGCCGTCTAATACTCATCATCAATCAGCAACTTGAAAGACGTCGAAAGCCTCCAGGGAAGGAAAGATGGAGCTTATACGTACTCTTCATTGGGTGCATTCGAAAACCCTTTTCTAGCATGAAAGATTGCCAAGTTGTTCACGAACTGTATATCACCTTTTTGGAAGTCCAGTTGAACACTATACTTTTCACCAAGGAAGTGTAGGGCATCCAAAGCTTCCGCTTGTGCTTCGGTGATTGGGGGAATATTAGATGAACGTGGTTGAGCTAGGAATCCCGTAAAGTAACGCCGAGCATATTGTACTATGAGTCGCTCTGGAGCTAAGGTCGATGCGGGTTGGTAGTACAGTAAGGGTCTGGCTATATATGGCTGCGTCGGATTATTGAAACTGTTCAGTGATTCGTTAATAAATTATTTTTCTTCATCAATATTACAAGACTTACCCGTCAAATAACCAGTCTTCTGTCAAAGTCTGGATGAGATCTGGGCGGGTTTTTGCTAAAACATTATAGACCTGCCAGATGCTCGCCAGTTGAGATTCGCCACCTTCCGCTGCCCTCTGCAGACAGAAAAGAGAGACAATGTCCCCAGAATCTGTATGAAAAACCTGCTTATCATTTGTACTGGCTGGGCCACCGATGTTCTCCCTGCTGTATGTCCCGGTCAAATCTTTGATATGTGACAGAACTACAGCCTTTCCGTCGGTAGGGTTCCTTTTTTCCTGCCTGCCGCGCAAATTACCAACGTATGACGAAACTCCAGTGTATATGATGATATTCTCCTCGGTAGTGTATTTATCAACTGGTATTCCGCGAAGAACAAAGAATCCTCGCCCAAAATGAAGCTCTCGTGACCCTTCCCGAAGAATGCCCCCGAGACCGGGTAGTGGAAATGTGGTTTGGTTGATGTACCCGAATGGTTTTTCCAATGCTGATTGGAACTTTGTTAGCATGTATGTAATATGTCTCTACGAGGAACTTTGCTTCGGCGTCTCCGCACCAGCGTTTAGGTTCTACCTTTGAAATGACCCAGTGCTTGATCGATCTCTTCCAGATGGCTGTCGGTCAACGAAATGACCCAGTCATCACGGCCTTGAATCTCATTCCCGTCCCACACAAAGGAGGAAGACAAGCGCAGAGGTAATCCGGGTGGAAGATTTCTCGTCAGAGTCTCGGCGTCTCGGCGTCTTTTGGAACGATCTAGAAATTTGGTGTAATCAGGATGATATTGTATATCAGGCTGACGTTGAACCTGTGCCGCTGCCATAATGACTTGCTTCTGTCTCTCACTCGATGATCGTTGCAGTTATAATTATCAGAGTCCAGAGGAAAAAGAGGATGGAAGATAATAGAGTCGAGGATGGACTTCGGGCGGGGTGATTGCGTGACGCGAGCTACTCTTGTGCCATCTATCATCCATGTACATGACGTGATAGTCCGTAAGTATAATGACTGCTAATTAACAATGAAGAATGCACAATAATATCCATGAGTTATTATCTACTATGATACGGAGTAGAAATCTAACAAATCCGTACAATTTTTTGTTGTGTAGGTTTGTTGTCGAGTTTTCGGTTACAGACGTCTTCTCAACAATTTCTCATACAATGCTCGCATGTGTCCATCCAGATAGCATGTAACGAACATTGAAGTAGCCTCCCAACACACCCTCTTGATTTCTGATACATGAAATCTCACAAATAAGCTCCTTGTTCCTTTTCCCGTGGTACCTGCTTTATTAATTCTTTTAGACGATTCTTCGTTCCGTTGTTCCTTTATCATTGGTTGCCGTGACTCGTTCCGATCGGGGTGTTTTCTATACCATTAGATCACGTAGTATTCGAAGTTTCCGCATGAGATGAATACCATTTAGAGGATGTTTAATACTAGAAAATGGATCGTGAATACGTCAAAGATGACAATTCGGTACATCTGTGTATCGACATTGCTACATACGTAAGTGGGTTGGAGAAACATGCAAGTCATTTTCTTGATCTGTTCCACCTACCATACATCTTGGAAAATCTTGGATTTAGGGACCTACTGTCAAAATACCCAGCAGTCACGAAGTGGTGGGTAAATCTCAAAGCTCGCGAAAGCTGGAGGGCTGTGATTGCGAAGTCGGTGCTCGTTTGCAAGTCGTGAATGGCCAATAGTTTTTTTTTTTTTTTTCCCCAGCAAACGGAGCTTAATCGTCATGATCGTCCATTGGAGAACACCCACCATCACTCAATTTGAAGCGAAACAGAATTTCATGCCAACGTATCCCTGAGACTTACTCTTTCTTTGACAGCAACCATTATAGCATAGAATAAGAACAAATTCGAGGGAACTGACTGACCTAGACATAAACAAGTCGTCTTCACCTCAGCCACCTAGGCAGTTATGAACTGGGGGCCATTTATCCAGCTGTATTATCAGCACCAAATACATTCTAGGTATAAACCCAGGTAGATCAGTGAATCTTAGTAGTTCGATTCAC
The DNA here is from genome assembly GCF_001896365.1 of Talaromyces amestolkiae. Classification (NCBI taxonomy): domain Eukaryota; kingdom Fungi; phylum Ascomycota; class Eurotiomycetes; order Eurotiales; family Trichocomaceae; genus Talaromyces; species Talaromyces amestolkiae. The sequence goes on along the minus strand of NW_024468037.1, from coordinate 3,890,207 downwards.
AACCCAATAGAATTAGCTTGGCTTATTATAAATCCTATGGCAATAACACAACCCAGAAAACATATCATCTAACATACAGTAAGTACAACGGTGTAGTCGATTGTTTTGAATAGATCAAAGAATTGTCGGGTATTTTAGCTGTCGAGCGATCTCCAGAAGACATCTTTCAGCAGTCAGGTACAATCGACGATCGCAGATATTGATTTCAATATGTACCTACAATGAGTAATGCTTTTAGAATCTTTGAAACCACCTTCAATTCTGATAGAACCATCTCAAATGTCGCCATATTGGATTGGTTTCACGGGGCTTACATGCTCCGAAAATTTTCGGAGAATTCAATAGTCTCGGAGGACAATCATCAAATAGAGTCGTGTAGTTCTTTGTGCCGCGCATTTGGTCTGAGCGTTATTCAATTTCTAATGGGGTTCATAATGAACCGAGATGCAGTATCTGCCCAGAGGTGAGGAACAGCTCACTTGCCCTTCAATTTCTCGACTTGTTGTGGCTTCGTTAACCGGATGAAATGAACTGTGGTATGGAACTCGTTTCTGATAGTTCATATCTTGAAATACGTTGTTGGACAGACTAGTACCGGTAACAGTCTGCAAACAAAAATTCGTTCTATCTCTCTAATGCAACTTCGGAATCGCTAATTAAAGCCCGTAAAGAAAGTCCGAAAGACGTCCGGATTAGTACCACGTAATAAATCACGCTGTTACTTTTCATTTTCTTTATAAATCAAGAATGAATGAGATGTAATAGGATCTGCATATAGACAAAAAGCAATTCTTGACATGGTGATCATTTTTAGACCTCTCTATGTTTGCAAAACTTGGGGATGGTAGCCAGTATAAAGCCCTCCAGAACGCCCTTGCTAGAAGTTTTTCGCGAAGGTGCATATCTGATCGTTGTCTTATCTACTAAGCAGTGGCTCTCTTATTCAAAGCACAAAATGACAAGGCTAGGATCGGTCATTCTAGCGCTGCCCCTTCTAGCAGCAGCACAGAGCTATAACCTCTCGGCTCTCTTCCAATCCGTCCTATCTCCTGGTGCAGAGATATATTATGCTAATGACAGTAATTGGGCGCAAGACGTCACCCAGAGATGGTCCACGTGGAATGCGCCCTCATATATGGGCGCTATCAAGCCAGTTACTGAGCGAGATGTCCAGAATATAGTATGTATCCGTGAGACAAATCAGACTCCAGCTATTGATACTCAATAAATAGGTTAAAGTTGCGTCTGCTCACAACATCTCTTTCCTCGCTACCGGTGGTGGCCACGGCGTCTCACAAGGCTTCGCCAACATCCAAAATGCGATTGATATTGACTTGAGCAACTTCAAGACAGTCGATCTGGATATCGAAAAGAATCAGGTCACAGTTGGCGGTGGCGCGACTTATGGCCAACTTTATGATCCTCTGTATAATGCTGGAAAGGAGATCCGTAGGTTTCCAACGCTCTGAAAGAATCTCGTTATAGGGACATCTTAACTAATTGACTTGCAATGAAGCGACTGGTAACGCACCATGTGTAGGTGTGATTGGTGCCACTGTTGGCGCCGGCGTAGGATTACTCCAGGGATTGCATGGCTATACCTCCGACGCATTGATTTCAGCTCGAATTGTCACCGCATCTGGAGTACTGTTCGAGGCGTCCGCCACAAACAACACGGAACTTTTCTGGGCTATTCGCGGTGCTGGTGCAAATTTTGGAATCATTACCTCGGCGACATACCGGGTTTATGATGCGACGAATGCTGGACAGGCACAAAATGCAGATTTTCTCTATCCTGAGACCGCGAATCGATCGGTTTGGGGCAGTCTCCAAACTTTGGATGAAACGCTTCCAGCCGAGTTATCGGTCACTATCTCATCTACGTATAACCAAACATCCGGACAGGTAAGAACGTCTCTTGATCCGCGGGCAGGCCAACTTCTGACATGACAAACTACTCATTAGGCTGCCATCAATGTGAATCTCGTGTATTTTGGGTCATATGATGACTTCCAACCTTATGTTGACCAATTCCTTGCAATCAACCCAACTCAATGGCAAAATGTCACTGTTCCATGGAATCAATTGATAGGAGCAGCGAATTTCGGAACACCGTCAAGAGGCTGTGAGACAAATTCACATATCAACTTTTTCAGTATTGCCTTGAACCAAACTGATCCTTTGACGTTCCAAGGATTCTTTGATGATCTTATTCTTTTCTCTCAACAAAATCCTTCGTACAATGGAGCGTGGGTCATTGAACGGTATGGCACGCAAGGGCCATTGGCGATTCCTGAAGAAAGCCGAGGTGTGTACCCCTGGCGCGAGGCGAAGATGCAACTGTAAGAATCCACTATGAAATTTTTTTTCATTGATCATGCCTCAAGGATATTCGCAAAGTTAATCATGTATGACGCTCTTTAGACTCTGGGAAAGTGACTACCCCGACTCCTCTTTAGACGGTACCGTGCGCGCCTTCTATACTCAACAACGTCAACATTTCAATGAATTCAGTGGCTTCCCAACATTTGCTGCGTACATCAACTACGCCCATGGTGATGAAGGTCCGAATGTCTGGTACGGTGACGCCGATAATCTCGCCCGATTGAGCGCAGCCAAACGAAAATGGGATTCAAACAATCTTTTCGGGGCAGCTAAGCCTGTGCCATTGTGAAGAGGTGATAGTCTTCGCTCTCGGGGAGAATTCTATCAGTCACATAAAAGACACCTTGAGCGGCATTTGGTGTGAAAATGATATGGCGAGGCGAATGAATGGACAGTGTATGGATATCCATGGATGAAATGATGTTAATGGAGTGACAACTTCTTCAAGTCAATTATAATCTGAAATGGGGTATTTTCAGAACAGTATCCTTAGTATCTAAACGCAGGCACAGAAACGTAATCACAGTGAACCATTGGCCAGGCTTCGGCTAACATTTGATTGATCAAACATCAAGAATCCTTCGCAACGCCACGGTGCGATAAGACATTGGCGCGTCCTAACTGCGTTCACTTTTCTAGTTGAGCTTCATTCTGAAGCCAGACAGAACAAGTTTTTACCAGGAGCATCACTAGTAAGGTCATGATAGTCTTTTTAACAACGTAGTATGATCATTATCCAAGTCCGAGTAAGTATCGCGTTGTGTGGACATGACACCTAGGGCCAAATTCAAAACCTTACTTGCATTTGCTAACGGTTTATTGTAGATATGTGGCAGGCTGTCTTCGCTAAAGTCAACACGCTTTAAGAAGAATTGGATGTGAAATTATTCAGTCGCGACTCGTCCAAAGGAATGCCAGTCGCCGCATCCTTAACATAACATGGAAGTACATGCAGGTGCTTATGCTCTCCACTGGCTCCTGCCCTGGGATAGCGTCTTGCAACTAAGCAACTTTCTGAAGATACAAAATGTGTTAAATAAAAGATAAACACAATGTACAGCATACCCAGACCTCCTATTTTTCCCGTCAAACATTCAGAATGAGGTACAGCCACGGCCAAATTCGCGAGGAATGAACAATGTATGGTATAATGCATGGTTCCCAGCAAGAGAGGTAAACGAGCTAGGTCTCAGATACACCATTGGATCGCAGTTGGGCGGATTCGGAGACCTGTAGTCACTCCATGGTGTCTTGAACGCCGTGCAGCTCAATACTCATCTGGCAAGACAATTTCTCGGACTACACGTCCGTCCAGTGTCTAAAATCCGATGGCCATTCTCTTAGTACGTTGTACGCCTGTCTCGTAGATCATGAATTAATTAAGAAGAGATCAAATCACCGTGAGCGATCAAGAGCTGTCCAGTATTTTACGGGGGGGGAGTACCGCGAAATTGAGGAAGATACTTCTAAATGTACTGATAAACTCGAATAGCAATATCGAGAATCCTCTGCAATTCCTGTCAATACGATGACTAGTCCGAAGTCAGGCCGGGATCTTAGACCAAGCAATTTCATGGCTTTGTATGTATGAGATCTATGACATGGAAGGGTGAAATAGGGGTACAACTAACGCAACTTGAAAGATTTGTTCCTTTGATTCCACATAGCGAAACGTCTTATGGAAACAGGATACCGATGACGCGGCATTCGGCCTTCGAGGTATTCATTTCATTGAAACTTAATCTATTGTTTTTGCTCAATATGCTTGGACGTCCTGATTATTGGGCATCTCAAACTCGTTGGAAAACGTCGTCCGAAAACACATTCCAATCTTGCGGTTAGGACATATGTCCTTTTCATCATGTGTTTTTTCCCTGCTCGGATTAATAAACGGTTATAGACTTCTTCTGCCAGCATCCAAGATGGAATTTTGATATATTACAAGAAGCACCTCTATCACTTTGCTTGAAGTACGAGGCAAATCACGGTCGTATAGTCTATGTGATTACCCATAAAGAAAACGACAACTGTGTGGAGGTTTTGCGACGTATTCTCACTGCTTCCTTTCAAGGGCCTTCTAGTCTGATTGAAGATCCCTTCAATACTCATAGTCTACTTTCAACACTACTCCTCGAAACATCAAAATATCATATTACGCATTTCCGCCGTTTCATGTGGTCTTAAGTCAGTTTATTGAGTAGTACTGCATCTATCTGTGACTCAAAGACTACTTAGTCTAATCGAGTGGAAGAGTCAGTTGGTGGTGGTACCAAAGATCGCGCGGGGCTTCGAAATTTTTTCCATAAACTACAAACTATCTCTCAAAATGCCGATTATCAAATTGCAAATGCCGACGTGGCTATCATTTCGGCCAGAGGTATCCAGCTGCTCATGTAAAGCTCCACAGAATCTTGAAGAGCTCTCCTTGTAGCACATAACGAGGACCTGGTACGATTGAATCTGTCATAAATTCATTAGAGAAACAGAAAATGTGGTTCTTGAATCACAAGAGCAGAAAATATGGCATGATGAGTCTTGTCTTTGACTTGTCACTTAACAGGATGCCGCAAACAGCATCGAGATCGCTACTAATACAAAACATAACAGCACCAGTATGAATGGAATCGCAGCATTGACTATGGTCTTCTTACCAGGCCCTTTCACGGCCGTAAGTTGTTGTTTGCCTCATCATGAACACCCTAACGTCAACTAAACCATACTTGGGGAAATAATATTTTCAGCAAGTACAAATAGCAATGGAATCCGGGTTTCGAACCTTTGGTGGCTTTGGATTGCATTCACAGTGTCGCTAACATTCGGGATTACGCTCGAGTGGTGGTACTACCAGAAAGGGGAAGAAAATTCAGGAAAATGCTCAGCTTTCGCAGGAGAACTAAGAGGAGAAACAAGAGGCTTGAACTTCGTCGTGTTCTTGGACGAGCAGAATCTCCATACCACAAGCTACCTACCTAGGTAGGTCGAGGGTTATTTGTTGGGGAAACTTGCGTGATCATATTTCTGCTAGACTTGGGTATATATATATGGATGTACCTAGGTAGTAACTTGATTAGACCAACATGGATATGTATATAAATATGCATAGATACCCCGATCAGGAGCCAGCTGGTTGCCCAAATCGCACATATATCACCTTTAACGCTTCTAAGTTTATATATACCATATCCAAGCTAGACAGATTCTAGGGTCGGTGTCTTATTCTATCTCAAGTGCTGATCAGTCTATGAATTTAGTAGGTAAGATTGGTTGACTTGCAAATAGCAAAATCGTCAAAGAGTCGACAAAATCACAATGTGGTGAGATAGAATGCGGCCGTTTTATTACATATTATTACATATTGATTAATCGTGACAAGACCATTCTATCGTTCTAAGTACACATATATGTGGTAGAAACCTAATGAGATCTACCAAGATAAAAAATAAATGCTATCTCCCCTAACCCGGAAACAAATAATTACCCCTTGAGCCACACACCCTAAATACAAAGGGAACATATCGAACACTAGACTAGACTATCAACACTGGATGCCTTTTCTGGATGATCATCCCGTCGATCTCTCTGCACCGAGACATTAGTTGTCTTGACAATGGCGATGCTTCCCATTGCGCCAGCAATAATCCCGTCGTCATCACTAAGACTCAGACTTTCGGCGGTCTTTGAACGTGGTGGTAGACGCCCGCCATGGCTGTTTCCACCACTAATCTCAGTCTGTTGTTTGTTGTGGTAGTTTTTCTGGCCAAGCTCATATGAGTCATTGGGATCCACGTTCGAACGAATGTATGTTCCGTGGCCGTATCGGGTATTGCTTGACTTGCCATATGTACCGCGACCAGACGTACCGAGAAAACGTGGCGCAAAGCGAGTGATTAGTGCCTTCAGTGCTGGACAACATGCCGAAATGACGGCCACATTGACCTCAATGGCTGACGATACAAAGCCGATACTGTAGGTATAGTCCAGGTTTACTGAAGTGGGGAAAAAAGCTTCAACGAGCTGATCAAGACGCCAGGCCCCCACACCAGTGGCACTTTTCATAGTTATCAGTATAATTTATTCCTGAGTAAGTAGACCAAACATTATACGGGGAACGTACACTAGACCAAGACACAAAATACCGACAACCATGAGCTTTCTCCGTATAGGCATCTGCAGGGAGTAGACAATAATCATCGGTATAACAACGACCAGCAAATCCGTAAATAGAGTCATTGTCGCGGTGGCAACATAGAAAGCGCCCTGCTTGAAACAATGTCCGCCTGCAATGCTGGTATCGTAAACGTAGGCTACAGGTGTGCATTGAAAGATGTCTGCGATCAGGATGGATATTCCGAGCACAATGGTGAAGTACATCGTCCCAAAAATCATATAGCGAACGACAGGGGATCGTGACTCCAGTCTAAGAAGGAAGAGAAGGACGGAAACTTTAACGAATGAGAGGATAGGATTATAGAGCAGCTGATTTGCGTAATTCCACTAAAATATTCATGTATTAGGATAATCTCTTTTTTGGAGTCGACCTACTACTTACAACTTGTCCCATTTTAACATCTTCTGGAGTCTGCAGAGGAATGTCTGCAAAATGTATACCAACATGGTTTGCTTTGATATCTGTATGATAACTTGTTAGTTCGCATCAAGAATATAATCAGGGAATGCCATCATTTACAGAAACAGCCTGTGATTGTTTGCGCGATGATGAAGACCTATAACCAACATATTCATAGAAGATTTAGTTGAAATCGAAGACTCGGCGAGAGAGGGGAGTATTTCCAACAAGAACGTACACATGCGACCACTATAAGCCAGTCGTCTAGAACGTAATATGACAAGTCAGTTGCCTGCCTCGGCTAATTCAAAGTCACGGAATGTTGATGATTATCATCAATTCATCTGCAATGGAAAGCTCACCAAGGAACAGACGGCTATTTGAGATCAGTCGACTCCATATCCTCAGGATCACGAATATAGTGCCAACAACACTAAAGGCGATTGTAAGGCCAATGGCTGCCTGCTGATGGCTATCGTCCACCGTCATCTTCGTAACACCCCTACTGCAACCATGAAATCATAGGAAAGAGAGAGGGAGGAAACCGAAGCCGAGACGCCCGGGCATTGGCAATCTATGTATGGATATGCCGTGCTGTATATTTCAGAGACAAACGTTTTCACCGATAATAATCAAGTAATCGATATGGTCGACTGTAAGACTTGGCTTGAACGATCTCTATCGCCTAGTTCGCACTTCCGATACCAAGGCGAGGGGTACTGCGATTCAACTGACAAGGACCCATATCGGCTGTAAACCGTACCCCTGTGGCGTGGGCTCCGAAACTCTTTTGCAAAGAATGTGGACAGTAGAGGCAGAGCTGAAGGGAAATTGGGCAAAAAGTGGCAGTACATAGTAAGACCAAAGACGGAGTATTCCGCAGTCGGGTGGTGGAAACGAGAACATTAAATCCGTTGTCAGCGTATAGGGTGTTTGGGAATTATTCAAGAGGTGGGGAAAAACAAGCTAGTCCTTCATTTGTGAGCTATTGATACTTTGACTTTTGTTATGCAGATACTCGGATTCTGCATTATTGCTAGAACAGGTTTGACGAATGCGTCAGCATTTAGCCTCTTATATTTACAGGTTTGAGTCCAGATTTTTAAGCACGTTGATTGGATCAACTATTAGACCAGTGCTTATTATTTACCAAATTGAGGAGGGTTGCAACGAAAACATTGGTAACGCATCTGAACTTTACTTTAACTTCGAACGTGCGCTTGCGTGTTCTCCAAGTTGCCGTGATATCCATTCGGAGAATACAATAGTTAGTTGATTTTGTGTTCTACCAATGACTTTTGACTACCATGGTCTATTTCTGAGTCTAGGTAAATCCCCTTCAGTAAACATTGGGTCCAAAAAAAATAGCCATCCAAGCGAGAGATCGAGATGAAGTTCTTCTGCCGAACACAAGTCAGACCTTCGCCTCGGCCCTGATATCACCCGAACGCAATGTATCAGCATTGCAGACTTTAACTATTAGATGGGGCATAACAATGTATAAACACGCAGTCTAATACGTAAAAAGGCCGCTAGCAGGCCCGAGACTCTTCGAAAGAGGACTTCTTCAGCAAATGCTAAGGTTCGCCAAGTTTGATGTATGCGCCCACAACGAGCCAAGGCGAAAAAAAAGGAAAAATAGGTGGGAAAACTCTTCCTTTGGATAAATCGGCGTTTTTCCGAAGACCAAGAAAGTCTATGTTTCACTCATGCATGATACGAGCTTTTTAAGTTTCCAGGAAAATTCCCCTGAGACTTGAGAGACATTATGATTTGACAAAATGCCACGTCCTCTTCCGGGGATCCGGATACCATGCCCTAATACGGTGGATACTGAAGAATTTATATTGGCTATATTTCGCTCTCATATATTATTACTGAGTAATATAGGCACTTGGCCTTTCCAAATTAATTCCACGTTTTCACGGCGATGGAGATGGAACGAATCAAGAGACCTTTCGCTATGAACCAACAATTTCCACGTGCGCAGCTGTGCAGAGCCGATCGATTTGCAGTCTGGGCTGAGTATATACTGTACTATTCCCAAAATATACCTCCCTGGCCTAGAGACAGCTAAACGAAATCAGTATGATTTTCTTGTTTGCATGATCTCACATCCTACAGCATACCCAATAATACTAGGCAATTAAGACAATTTAGACTCTACCAGGAGGCTTGTAAACGATTTACCAGCCTATTCGCGCCCTCATCTGGCGGCGAGACTCTCTCACTTTTGTGGAGTTGCCGCAAATATAAGTGATTCAGTAATCTAACCAGCGACGACTTGGTGGCGTAGCACGTTCCGAACTTGGGAAGTAAATTGCGACGTTGCATTCAAACCTTCAAAGTTGGAGTTGAGCCATTGCAGTACCAGCTCATGTCCAAGAACTCACACCATTCCGCTGCTCTCCGTATTCTTTTCTTCCCTTTGGCGGTTCCCTCTGACCTGTGGCTACTTCTAAATGACGAGCTCACCGATACTCTACTGAACGAGAATGATAACGATGGTGCTCAGGAGGAATACATCCTTACAGTACAATACGCACTGCATATCCTAACGTTACCACTAATCAGTGCACTAAAAAAGTGCATAAACTTAAAATTGCATTAGCATTGTTCTGGAATTTCCAGGACAAGGAGTCATATCGTTCCAGCGAGCTCCAGTTTTTGTAGTTTTCGTAAGCGGAGAGACCGGGTCAATCAAGAGAGATCTCCCGGAATCCGCTCACTGGTTCCCACTGCTTACTCACGTCAGGGACTGCTGCTCTAGAATTTTTCCCCATGACAAACTGCTCCGTACTTCACTTGGTTCTTCAGGGAAATGATCGCGATAAATCTGTGCAGAAACTCGACTGAAATGTGGCTAAAGCTTATTCCACAAATCGGAAAATATTTGTTTTTCATCCGTATTGCAGCATTCCCAAGCCAACTAGCACGGGTTGGCCTAGTGGAGCATGAAGCATGTCCACTAATCATCTTCCCCGAGGCTGAAGGACCAGTACATATTTGTCCTAATCCGGAGTCATACCTTAGTGCTCCGTATTCGCTGCTCTGTGTTTCGCATCTCCAATTTACCCTAGTACATAGTCGTACCATATAGTGCGTGCTATTGTTTGTAAACTATTATTCCATGGTGACGGAGCAACTGCCAATTACTATGTAAGTGGGTAGATAGTACGTACTTCTACGTAACGCTTTAGCGAATTAGGAGAGGTGAGAATCAAGACTCGCACATTCCGGCATCGGTAGTTGTTAGTTGAAATTGCAAATGGCCGCATTAGCTTCCAAGATGAGAACACCTAAAGAATGAAAAGCTCCGAGATTCATTCTATCGGAGTCCAAAACTTTGACCAAGGAGCAATCGATCTGGCTTGGTCCCTTACTTTTGGCGAGGATTTGTASGAGCCGTTCTCCTAGTTTTCGGTAATTTTGGTCTTAGACCTAGTTGATAGCAAAGGCTCGGTAATCATTTCCCTATTTTTACCCAATTTAATGATTCTAATGAGTCGTGTCGAGCAAATTTGTTATAGTTAACTTCAGTCAGCAGAGTACTGTTGACTGGTACGTGGTACTTACGTGGTTCAAGTTCGACCTCATGATGAAGCATACTACTAGTAATAGTGGAGCGCCGACAGTTCAATGCACGCTTCTTTCAGTTGTTTGTTAGTTTGAAGTGAGATGAGCGCTTGAAAAAGTAAGAGGTGAGAAACGGAAGAAAACAGGATCACAGGTACTTGACATAACGATCTTGCTTATGCATAAATCCATTCATACACTATAGCCCCCTCCATAGATGGAGCATAACGTACGGTATATTCACGGGTTATGGGTAAATGACCCGGTTTGCCAATCACGTCGAATCCCACCCTATTCTCCAAAAGTATCGGGGAAGAGACATAAAGCTTTGTACAGTAACGTGAGGACTCAAGGAGTCTTGCTAACTAAAATGTACGCCGCCTTGAACGGCATCGAATACAAGACATGTGTTCACCACGTGGAATTTTGGCTTCGCTATTTACCACGCGAGAGACCCATCAAAACGTGGAATGGAAGTAGAACTTGCCAATGACAATAGTTGTAGCAAAAGTAGCAAAAGCTTGGGCGAGTCAGTGGCCTTCTTATCCCAAGAAAAATAGTAATGTACTTAGGGTTATAGGAGCGTCTTGCCGAAAGGCAGTATTTAGTGGTTGGATGCCTAGCCTGGCCAACGATGAGTGGTCGCTGACCTGCATGAAATCGGATAATACATTATTGTCAATTTGACCGACCAATTCCAATCGCGGATTCCAGACCGTTAAGAGATATCTAGCAAGCCTAAGCTAGGTGCATAATCAAATAGCTCGCAGTAACGACGGGGGGAGCCCCGTAAGTAGCGTCTATAGCGGGTCCTGAGTCTGCGTACCACGCAATTTTTGTGGTCTTAGCCCATTAGCAGCACCTCTAGTTCCCTCTTTCCCGCGTGAACTGGCTTGTATATCGAGTCCCTTCGGGTGTTGGAAAGGTATATATACCGGCTTGGACAAGGGGATATCATCGTTGTTTTCTCTTCTTCTCATTGCGGACAAATCCCCAATCATTCGGTGTCTGTCTTTCACTCTGTTCTAACCTACGCTTTCCACGCTCAACTACGAGGGGTTGTTAGCACGCATTCTCTTAATTTTCATACTTTTTATACTCGGTCCTGTTGGGCCCCGCCCTTTCTATGGCATCCGTCCTCCGAATTAGCAGCGCTTTGCTGCTTGGAGCTGCCCTCGTCAATGGACAGACCACAACAGCCACCACTACGTCGATCGCTCCAGCTCAGCAGACCGTCTCTTCGGACTCTGATTCTGGCGTGCCCCTCAACACTGCCGAAACTGTACAATTGACCACTGAAGTTCTCCAGAACCTGACCACTCAATTGAACGAAACCACGCTTTCGTACTTCGACTTTGGGAATGACACTGCCACCACTACAAAGCGATCTACGACCGGATGCAAAGTTTTCCCAGGAGATAAAGCATGGCCCATAGATCTTCTTTGGGATATCTTCGATTTGTTGCTTGGCGGACGTTTAATCAAGACTGTTCCCTCTGCTTCCTCATGCTACTCTGGTTGGGGTGACCAGAATGCAGCCGAATGTGCTTACGTTAACTCTGAATGGACTGACTCTCACTTTCAGTAAGTTTTCCTTTTGTTTGCCCGTCACCACTCGACTCGTACTTGAATAAAAACGTAAAACGAATATAGCGGACTACAAACCTGATACTAATATCTCCTTTGCAGCATGGAAGATCCTACCTCCATCATGTGGCCCCTTTTTCAAGGCCGCACATGCTTGCCTACTAGCTACAACATCACTGGCACCTGTACTCTTGGCGGTTATCCTTCATATGCTGTCAATGCTTCCAATGTAGCTCAGATTCAGCTAGCAGTCAACTTCGCACGCAACCTCAACCTCCGCCTTGTTGTCAAAAACACCGGTCACGACTTCAATGGCAAATCCTCTGGTGCTGGTGCTCTCAGCATCTGGACTCATCATCTTAAGTCTCTGTCATACATCCCCAACTACTCAGACAGCACCTATTCAGGACCCGCTGTCAAGATGGGATCTGGTATCCAAGCATACGAAGTCTACGAGTTCGCCAATGCCCACGGTATTTCCGTGGTCGGAGGTGAAGGAAAAACCGTTGGTGTCGCTGGTGGATACGTTCTCGGTGGTGGTCACTCCCCTCTAGGCAGTGTCTACGGTCTCGCTGCCGATCAAGTTGTCGCTATGGAGGTTGTTCTTCCTAATGGTGTATTCACTACTGTCACTGCATCCACTAATCCCGACCTATTCTGGGCTCTTCGTGGTGGTGGTGGTTCTACCTTTGGTATCGTGACCTCTGTCGTTGCTAAAGCTCATCCTAAGATCGGTGTGACTGTCGCTCAGTTCACCTTTGGTACCTCCGATGTCATTAGCGCCGACACTTTCTTCGAGGCTTTGAAGACTTACTACTCATACTTTGATGCGTTCACCGCCGCCGGTACCTATGTGTACTTCTGGGTCTTCCCTCTCGGCAATGACCAGTATCTCTTTGAATTCAACCCGTTTTTCGCTGTCAACCACACCTTGGACCAATTCACCACTCTAATCCAACCATTTGTTGATGATTTGAGCCTTCTCGGAATTTCTGTTACCCCTGGTGGTACCTACTATGACAACTTCTACGATGCTTGGATGTCTGCGTTTCCTCTTGAGACTGTTGGCTCCGTAACCATGCTGACTGGATCTCGTCTTTTCCCCCGTGAGAACTTCGTCAACGCTACTCTCCTAAACCAAACTGTTGCCGCTCATCGCTACACCTTGGAGCAAGGATACCCCGTTCTTGCTTTCCAAATGAAGGCAGATGCTCCCGCCGATGCCGTGGCTAACGCTGCCAATCCAGCTTTCCGTACCATGCTCATGCACGCCATTACCTCCACCTCGTGGGCTGCCAATGCTACCAATTCCGAGATTCTTTCCGACATGGACTTCATGACCAACACCATTCTCGGCTCTTGGCGTGACACCTGTCCCGATAGTGGTGCTTACATGTCTGAGTCTGACATTCTCGAGCCTAACTTCCAGCAGGCATTTTATGGATCCAACTATGCCCGCTTGTACTCCTTGAAGCAGAAATATGATCCCTACGGTGTCTTGTACGCTCCTACAGCCGTAGGTAGTGAGGACTGGACTGTCGCCAGCGCTGATGGCTTGCCCGACCAGAACGGTCGTCTCTGCCACGTTTAGGAGTAGAACGTGATCATAGCGTTTCTGAGACACATGGTCATCCATACCTAGGTAACAGCGGCATTATCTTGTTGTTTTCAATCACATTCTTCATAGAGCATAAATCCTGGCAATAGACGTCAGACATTATAATAACTGGAAATTGATAGAAGAACTACGGCTATACAGTTTACCTACGTGCATACGATTATCATAATTTTTTTTTTGGATATGCTCAGAGTAGAAATCTTCAAGATTTGACTTATAAAAATTTTGAGGCGACTGAAGTCTGTAAACAGTAGTCAATGTCATGAGCCAGCTTGAGATGTTCGCATCCTATGACCTTAAAGCTATGATACGGATCAGTTCATGTTATTATACAATGTCGGCTGATACCGATATAATACGGTATTAGTAGGTGTCCATTCGTTAGAGAGTGTCAAGATACACTACAGTTACATACCGATACACTGCTTTACCCTCGCCCCCGATATCGGAGCTCCCCGCCCTCCCATAGCATTTCCGCATTGGGACAGCTCAGCTATATAAATATTCATACAGATCAGATAAATACCATCTAATTTCACTTTTGAAAATCATACATAACGCTGTTATCGCCTTTCTCAGCCCTCAATCACTCACTATGGCGGACAAAACAGAATCTGCCGTCTACACACATGGCCATCATGCCTCTGTTTTGCGTTCGCATACCTGGAGAACGGCACTGAATTCCGCAGCTTACATTCTTCCCCATCTGAAGCCAGATATGAAGATTTTAGACATTGGTTGTGGACCGGGTACTATCACTGTCGATCTGGCAAGCTACATTCCCCAGGGCCACATCACTGGGCTTGAAAGGGCTGAAGGGGTACTCGATCAGGCTCGTGCTCTCGCTAAGGAAAAGGACGTCAAGAACGTTGACTTTGTCGTTGGAGATGCCAATGGACTCTCCTACGAAGACCAAAGCTTTGATGTCGTCATTTGCCACCAAGTCCTACAACATGTTCGCAACCCCATCGGCATTTTAAAAGAGATGTACCGAGTAGCTAAAGTGGGCGGATTTGTGGCTGCACGAGAATCCGACTACGGCGGATTTGTTTGGTACCCAAGTCTGGATGGGCTTTCGAAATGGAGCCATCTTTACGACGAAGTTGCGAGAAACAACGGTGGTGAGCCTAATGCCGGTCGCATGCTTCATTCTTGGGCACGACAGGCTGGCCTCGCCGACATCAAATGTAGTACAAGTACGTGGTGCTACCAGACAAAGGATGAGATATCCTGGTGGAGCGATTTGTGGGCGGAAAGAATTGTCGTGTCGTCGTTTGCGACAACAGCTATCGATGCTCAGATTGCCACCAAGGGTGACCTTGAGAACTTGGCTAAAGTCTGGCGCAAATGGGGAGATGAGGAAGATGCCTGGTTCAATTTGCTCCATGGAGAGATCATAGCCTATAAACATTAGATAGCTGATTTTCGTGTGGTTTTTATTGTTTATTGAAGTGCTTGGTCTGCCGACCTATGTTGGTGGGAAGAGCTTTCATATTTTCCTATAGATACACGTCAAATATAGCTAAGAATGATTCGAAGTCAACTAGTAGAAAGATCGCCATAGAATTTGAAGGTCGGCAAAGATTACATATACAATTTCTTCAATGGCCATTAAATTAAATATATTTTCTTCTCGCTCTAGATACGTGCTTGATTTTATCCTGTTTAGCGTTATAGTGGGACGCCTTTGAAGCCTTCCCCTTGCCTAATGTGGAACTTCCTCGTCTCCAGGGCTTTGGGAACCAAAAGCACGACAAAACGATCTATACTCCAAGGAGCGCAGTCTTGACACCCTTTCCGTCGGATTTTGCTCTCCACGGCCGCTTCTCATTCAATAGAAACAATTCACCGTCTTTGCCAAACAGTAATTGTCAACACCACTCTCGACTAAGATACGCCCGAGAAGTACTCCTCCGGAAGACCATATATTGACCCATAGCCAAAACCACTGTAGACATTTCCTGCTAAATCGCACTTGATGCCGTCCGGAATGGTCGTGTCTGTCATTGTGAGCAGACGCCAATTCGCTAAAATCGGCTGGCGGTCGGATATCAGAACATCGAAACCGTAGCTAGGCTTAGATCAGCACTACGTATTTTGCCATGGCGTCGATAGGAAGACAAAGAGAACACACAAGCTCGAAGGTCTCATATCGTCTGTTGTGCCACCTCCGTATATCCAGTCCGTATCCGTGACATAGACTGTTTTTCGTCTGGCGAGAAACAAACCCCATTTAGCCGCACAAAACCGTCCAAAAGATCAAAGCGATAAATCTGGTTGGGTAATCTTGGATGAGGTCGATAACCTTGCTCAAAACCATATATAGAGTCGGTAAACCAGATTGTCCCGTCACTATGAATGATAACTTTATTGATAGAGTTGAACAGACGGTTATAGAAATCACTTTTTCAGAAAAGCTGTCTCATAATGTGCCGTTGTCTTCAATTAATAAAGATCACTGGGCAAGGTAATGGATTCCTGGGCACATATGAGTATGCCATCCTTGTATTTTACACCACCGTTGGTCATGGAAATTGGCACTGAGGGGTTTATTTCTTCACATTTCGCGTCGCGTAGACGAACCTTGGTGATTTCGACTTCGAATACTTTTGTAGACGGGTTTGTTAGGCGGTTGCTGGTGATGAAAATCGCATTCTGGCCTTTTATGTAAACGCCGGTTTCCTGCGCGAAAGATTATGAGTCATTTTTCACCAGTAACTCCAGTGTCAGACCATCACCTATAATCGCACGGAATTGTTGGTCATGAAAAAGGAATATGTTTTTTTGACATGCTGAGATTATGTGACCAATTTTTATTGATTCATTTTATGCCGCTGTAACCGTGGAAATTGTCGGCAGAGCGATTCTTATCACGATGTACCTCTATTTTAGTACCCGTAGACCCTCGAGTCCGCGCATCACTGCTGGCGTGACTAATTTGGACTGTAATCTCATCTCTGTGCATCGCAAGTAAGCAATATCATCGGCCAATCTTGCAAGACAAGGTCTTTATTAGTAGAATGCATTCAATCATCGCTAATACATTTTTAAGATGAAATCTACTGCAGTCTAGAGGATGAAAGCTGCATACTCCCTTAGGAGCTGTTAGAAACCCGCGGGTCATTCTCTCGACTATTGTTATACTCTTTCTGCTTCAGAGTATCGGATATTGATTTTCGATTACGTATCGGCGGCAATTGCTCCCGTCGGATATAGATACAGCCGTCAGATCTCCACAAAATGGCGAAGTTTGTCTTCGTATCACTCCAATTTCACCCCGCATCTTCTTGTGTGATGGTCATCGCATTCTGGTCTCTGAAGCCCTGTTACCTCACAATTTTACTTCATACGACGCTTCAAAATGATCACAGGCATTCATCACATTAATTTACTCGTGCCAGAAGGCACGCTGGAGGATGCAACCGAATTTTATGCAAATACTCTGGGTCTGACACCAACTCCAGTCCCGCATTTGCAAGTCGGCCGGATCGCTTGGTGAGTCACGTTCGTGTTATTGATTCAAAAGTGGTAAGTTGGCCTACTCATGATTGAGAATGGGTAGGTTCAACATCGGAGAGCCGGGTGGTCAACAAGTCCATATCGCATTCGGACAGAATGAATCCAATTCGTCGCGCCATCCATGTTTCAAAATCGGATCACTGGACGACCTGCAGACGCTACAGAGGAGAATTTGGGATCATCATGTAAAAGGTGGGAAAGCAGCTCCGAAGGCAGCTGATCAGCCGGGTGAACAGAATTCAGGTATTTTGTCATTTCTGAAAATCTCGTGTTCGTAGACCTACCTGTACTAATGCTAACCGGATGAATATAGGAGCAAAAGGTGTCGAATATCCTACTAGATTTTTTGCTAGAGATTATGCGGGGAACAGACTTGAGTTCACACTTTAGTAAATGATCTGATCATATTTAAGCTGAATGTAAGGGTTCTCTTACTACCGGTAATGTGATTCTATGACTTGATAGTAGATTAATGGACATGCTTTTGACTTCGTATGTTTCAATCTCGCAAACGATCATTCCATCAGACAGATGATTGTACCGATGTGATGATACCAGAATCAAGCGTGATTCAGTAAGCATACAATTTCGCCCCCGGTTGTCTTCGTAGACGTCTGTTCATGTACGCGTAGTAAATCTGAAGTAGAATACAACCCGCAGCCACGAAAAGCAATAGTCCCGCATTTGTCCAGTGACCAGTTGGATACCCCTTCTTTGCTTCATTTGACTTGTATATCCATACCCCAGCAATTTGGCCCGGTGCACCAAATGAGATATTGAGAGCGATTGCAAGACCAGCAGCTGCAGTGGTGTTTACATTGGATGAAAGCCATCCGAGCAGAGGCGGAATACAGGAAAAGGATCCACTCGCAGCTACAATAAGACAACCATAGCGATGCTATCCGAACTTAGCCCAAGTAATCAAAGGAGAAAGAGTTTTATGCATCATGTGGGAACTGTTTCATTAGACATACCTGATAAGCATCTGGCGGTAGAACAGCAGACGCAAGAAAACCCATGGCCCCAATGAAAGAAAAAATAGCCGAGTGAATACCACGCCTATATCAAAGAAAAAGCATTTTAGAGACCATCATGCAAAGATACAACATATCGACTTACGCATTGAAATAGTCGGCTGAACCTGCCACTGATATCGTGACAACATATGCGACTGCATACGGCGGCACAGTCATCAACTGTGCTTTTAGACCTTCATATCCCAAACCAGCAGTGATGGATGGTGTGAACAACGATAGGCTTGAGAATGGAGTCGAAATGCCAAAATATACCTATTTGAATCAGAATTTGCCACAGACAATGATCACATTAATCAGTTGACTGTGCTAGGAGTAGACACGTACAGCATAGTGAGCATAAAGACGCCACTCGGTGAGCACAGTTTTAGCATCCTCCCATGTCATTGCCTTAGCGTTTCCTTGTGAGCCTTCAAGACGTAGTCGACGTTTGGCCAAGTCCTTCTCCTCGGCTTTCAGCCAATGTGAGGTCTCCGGATAATCCGGAAGAAAAAAGAAAATGAGCACGGCAGAGAAGCAGGAAGGAGCGCCTTCAATGATGAAGAGCCATCGCCAGGCAGACAGTCCGTGGGACTGGTTCAAATGACCGACTCCGTAAGCTATTGCACCGCCAAATGCTCCCGCGAGTGTTGCAGATGCAAGAATAAGAGCTACGCGGACTGATCGCTCGTGGACGCGGTACCAAAAAGTAAGGTAGTATACCAAACCGGGGAAAAGACCTGCTTCAAAGACACCGAGTATGAAGCGAATTCCAGTGACCTGGGCGGTGTTCTTAGCGCCGCCCAAGCCCATCGTGATCGCGCCCCACGATAACATCAAAAAGGCAATCCATCTCTAACAGTCGCGTCAATAATGTGACCCTATACGGATATCGAATAGATGACGCACACTAGGTCTCAACTTTTTCAGGAGATAGTTCGAAGGAACCTCAAACAGGGCGTAAGCGATCAAGAAAACCATCAAGGCGATCCTATTGATAATAGATCAGTACGCGTTCTTCAGCTCCGGCACAGTTTATTATGATGGGGTCCAACTAACGTGTACTGGTAGTTTGTCATATGGGTCTCGGTAAGCAAATCATTGTGTGTATCTGCGTTCAAGATTTTGGCATTTCCTGAATTCGGTTTTCGTCAGTCAAACGTCGTCTATCCTGTCCAAGATTAGAAGCCCATACCGATATTCGACCTATCCAGGTAACACAATAAATAGATAAAAGCCGACAATGGAACGATACGTAGGTCCTGCTTCCACACTAGGTTTCTTATGGCAGTATTGTCGAGACCTTCTGCATCTTCGACACTTTCGTGCGTACTTAGGGAGCTTTCCTGTTTTATTAAACTTCAAGGTTAATTGGCCTTCCGAGTTGGGATAATGATCACACATGCCTGTAAAACATCGGTTTCGACATCTTCGATAGTCTTTCTGTGAAGATCAGGCTGGGAACTGGTCATCATGAAAATGAAGGCGCGGCGAAAAGCGGTCAAAATTTGGAAGCCCTGAGGTCTAATGCGAAAACTTGGAAGACGGTGTAGAACTCAGGTGTGATGGGTCACACCAAGTCACTTAAGAGAATTAGAATGCAGAATCAACTTTACAGAATTGTCCGTGTCAGATAACTGTTCCGAGTCAATCAAGGTCGTACTTCGCAGAGCATCGGATAGTAAAGAATGCGGGGAAAGACTCTGGCTACCTTTGTTGCTACGATAGACTCGGGAACATCCCCGATGTGTAAGAATGAAGGCTCTTAGCTTGTTCTTCCCCACGGTGAGTTGGACGAACCGAGTCGATCAACCGCTGAGTTCACACCAATGCGTGCAGTCATAACCAAATACGGAATAGCACCTGAGCTGGCTCTTCTTACTAGTGAGGTGATCATCTCTGATTGGTCTATGCGATGCGGAGTAGATGCATTTGTTCGAATAAGCCCAAAAAACATGGACATTGCGAGATATTACGCGGTTTCAAGAAGGACACCCGAGACGATCCTTGATAGAAAACATGACTGAATTCCTTATCGCTTTTCTAGCATGAGTTGATAGTCGATAGAGACCCAGAAACAAGATGCTCAAGATAGGGTTAATCGCGGAAAAAGAACATTCACCGCTGCGGACGACATGGATTCACTCTCGGGCCTATTTCAATTTCCGCCAATAGTGGTAGAGTATCTTCTCAAACGACCCAATTTAGCTGTAAGACATAAGATGGTTGGTCAATCGTCTTGACTTTATCCGTCTCGTACGTCCGGTCCTTTGCCCCTTGCCTAACCTTATATTCATAATCATCAAGCTTAAATCAATTCTGTAAAATATTACATAAGTGTCTCTATATCTAGTTACGAGACAGATACAGCCTCATATTAAAAATCGTCGGGTAGACGCTATGGCCTGGGCTCCAGTACGCGAAGCTCATCCCTCTTTGATATGCAATCTACAAGATCGACGATAATTCATTCGCAGTGGACTTCCTGTCAGACGGACTGTACGAATATTAGCTTGTGCTGGTAATTTTTTCAACCAAATTGAGTCGATTATACAAATGATTTTCCTGTCACCGCATTACACTCTAGCAGCTTGTGCGCCTCGACCACTTCTTCCCATGTAGGGATCACTGAAAGCGAACAAAAGACTACATGAATGCCTTGGAAGAAGGAGCTTGCCGTCTTCGTGCCGAGAAGGATAATTTGAATGAAGTGGCCGCAAACTGGGAAAAATGCGTACAGGCTCTGCTTCACGTGGAACAAATAGAGGACTCAGAGAGTACGCAGTCCTCTGCAACTCGAACCTGGCATACTCTTCTGGGTAGTTTCGGACAATTCGCAGGACTCGTCAACCATGTTGCCCTAGTCATTGTGGCAAACTCCAGAGCCATTGTCACGATAAGAACAAACATTCAAAAATGCCATATTAACCATATTTGGCCCCTAGATCTAGATGACAACAAAGCACCCATACTTTTCACAAAACTGTGAGTGAGGTAATTGAAATGTGTGGTTCAAAGTAATGCTAATTAGGAGCCGTGTAGTCTACGAAAATATCATTCCTACTTTGAGTTTGACAGAGACTTCTAGGTCTGGCTACATTGACTACTTTTTGCCACTAGCATTAAGCAGTCAGATGGTTTTGAGCTCCGTACTGGCGGCTCCAGCAAGTTGTGTACACTTTACCCATTTCTGGGAAATAGCGGTCCATCGTTTCAAGTACAAATCGATAAATTTCGCGAATCTACAGCAAGCCCCATCACCACGAGAACCTGGATCTATGCTACCACTGCTGGCACTCTCCGCTATCTAGGAACATTTCACCGATGATATTATTGCTGGTGCAGGTGAATTTCGAGCGCTCTTGCACATAGCCCAGTTTTGGAGCCGTTTTATTAGAATCCGGGCCATGGATCGCGAGAGAAGAGTATGTCTTACTTGTTATTATACCAAATAAAGATTTGCGCACGTCTCAGTGTTTGTACATGAAGATTGATGCTTACCGATCATGGAATGTCATTAGAATACTCGTATAACCAAGGTGCAAGATCGCCCCATCGCCTTGGTCATCCCACAGCCACCAGAGTGCATATCAACTACCGCTGGTAAATAATCCCAAGAAACTATACTACATATTCACATCAACGGAGAGCGCCATGGCGCACACTTATCGGATCCATCAGGTTACTTGTACCTCACATGGCGAGCATGGACGGCATTTATCGGTGCATTCCCAAGAGATTGATACTCTCTTGACAGACCTTGAATCAAGAGTTTGCAACATTTCTCTTTCTTTCCTTTGGGGAGAGCTCTCTCATATGGGTCTATTTTGTGGCAGCAGCCAACAGCGTGATGCCTGCTCACCGAGCTTTTCATGATCCACGATTGGCCGAATTACTGTAACACATCAGCCACAGCAGTTTAAAGCGTATACGAAGATTCTCTATTATGACTCTCTGTGCACCTTCTTGAAAATCGAAATTGATCGTTTCATTTACTATGTAGCTATCACGCTTACTGCAAGTACGTAGCCCAGCAGGGGAGAACCGCATCACCTTTCCAGAATTGGGTACGGGTAGGCTTCCAATAGGCAAGTCGTGGAAGGCCAGCCCTGTATGCTCCCCACCCCAAATCAACGAGCAACCACATAGTCGTCTTCTGCGATCAATGCAAAGGGTGAAAATAGCCTAAACGACACGCTTCGGAAGGTCCTTTTGAATGTTTATTTATCAATTGTCTTCAGGCAACTATTCGATACTATTTTCATACCTTGAGAATCACTCATCTTTTTGAATCCAACTATCGTAGCCTTCAAGGCGGCTCTGCCAACTAGTCGGCCATGCATGTAGTGGAACTGTAAAAAGTCGTCGGAACACAGCTCGTCGACCACGTTAAGAGTTGAGTTGGTCTAGAACTGTTCCCAATAACGGGTTACAGTAAGCGGTTACGCTGTTATCGAAAGAAACCCACCATTGTGGCTCSTGAGATGAACATGCCCYTTCTTAGTTTCTAGTTGTGGCAGTATAATGGTTATAATTATCAGAGACGCAGTCAATGTGTGTACGTACACCGGAGGGGCCTTTATTGTAAATTGCGCTCTCTGTCAACTATTTTCCTCTCTACGTTTCCTCAACGGTGATCTCTAAAATGAATTTATTTTCAACTTCAAGTTAAATTATCGTCTCGCTTCTTTGTTGCCTGGCTTGGATTTAAGGGCTATTTTGAGGACTGACTTGTGTCGCGCAGTTCTCGTGATGAATCTCTCTCCAGTGTAGCACAATCTGTTATCACTACCAAGGTTCTCTCGACGAATCAAGACTGTGATCTTCATTTCGATGATGCTTGCAGCTTCTAAAGTCCATGTGGCATTGTTGTTCTCGGATATGTCGCAGGCTTCTCCAAGCATACATGCCTGGGTAAATAGTAAAATTCGACGACGACTTACACGACATCAATGAACGCACACAACCATAGAGCGAGCGAGTAAGTGCCTATGCAATCAGGGCTAAGGCTAGGATTAAGGCTGAGATTATGGCAGGCCTCAAAACACTCACTGTACTTGCAAGTGTGACATGCCTTACTACTAATAGAATCATAGCAAGCTAGGAAACGGAGTACTGTCGTCACTGATCCACTTGACTACTATAGTTAGTTGTGTTTCTATTCATAGATATCAGTCTATGCATAGCTAGTCTCCAATCTCCATACGCTGCAATTTTATCCACCTACCTAGGACGTAGATACTGTCACGAGGCGAATCATTTACTATGTAGTAGACTTTTCATTCTTTGTGTTCCCATTGGCCGGCTGACTGCTTGGAAGGTTCCTGGCCAACGCTTGGTAGCCAATCAGACTACAGTTACTGTAGCCGGGCCCATCACATCTGAACCAGAACGCTCTCTCATTGGTGCGTGCGCAAAGACCTGCAGCTGTCTCCACTTCTTGTACTCTGCTTGGCTGGATTGTATCAAAATTCAGTAGCGACACCGAATCATGAACGGTGTAGACAGAAAATGTCTCATCTTTCCATCTTTCACAAGTGTGCAAATCGTTGATCCTGATACGAGCTCCAGAAAACCCCTCAGTATAACAGCACAATATGTTGGTTGGCTGGAAACCGTGCAAAGATGCCAGAACAACATAAACCGGTCTACTCCACCCCCAGTTCCAGTGGAACGGCCATTCGGTCTGCCGTGGAACGCATCATCGAGCTGTTTGTTGACAAAATTCTTTGTGTGTGAAACCTCCAGCTTGTTTCGCTCGGTACAAATCGCCTTGTCGACGTCTACATGTCATGGTGTCTCACCTCGCCCACCGTTCGCATTCTACAAGTCGATTCTTTCAGTGTGCTTGAAATAGTGGAACTATTTTTCCCAATCGGCTCTTCCATTCTCCGCATAATGATCCAAGATCCCCCCATCATGACGTGTGTATGGGTCTCGTAAGTACTCACTGCTGACATCGGCTCATCCGGGTTTGCAGTTTGATGATTTCTGGATCGTTCATCTCTTGTTCCCTGGATCTTACCTTCAGCAGTAGAGTCAAACAAGGTGAAAAGCTCGATCGATGATATTATCATGATTCTGAATTTCCCAAGATGCAGCGCCTAGATGCTATTGCAAGCATCATGACGTTGTTCATTTCACCCCCAATTATAAAGAGGTGACTTAAGCTAGCAATAACGAAAACCTTTTCTCCAACACACACTGAGGTCAACATTCGCATTTAGGCTTTAGCATACTGCCGGTTTTTGACGCGGCACACAATTTTCTTGTATACCCCAGGCCCCTCCGACGTCCAACGCCATGAAATTCTTTGCTGCAGCCGCAGCACTTGCTGCTGGAGCCAATGCTCTCACTATTCGAGGTGAAAGCTGTTGCTTTACTTTGACTGCATCTGGCGAAACATCTGGCACTGTCGGTCAACTGAATGATGGCCAGAACCGCATCGGTGGTGGATTGCCCGCTGCCACATTCTGTATTACTCCTGGAGGTACCATCACTGACAGCAGTGGTCGTGGATGCATTCTCACACGTTAGTAGTTATCCCTTATAGCTGTCGATAGGCCATCAATATTCCTGTACTGATTGTTGGGCGGCATGAGATAGCTCCTACAACCCAATTGCAATGTGATACAGGAGCTACTGCTGACTCGGGCTTTTCTGTCAGCAGCTCTGGTCAGCTTACCTCCAATGGATCTCCCGATTTTGTCGCTTGTCAAACCGGCGATAACGGTGCATTGAATATTTACACCAACCCTTCCCCCAGCGATGTGACTGGCTGTGTCCATATCACTCTTTCAGCCGACCAATGCGCAACTTCTGCAATTTCTTCAGTACAGTCAAGTACACCAGCAGCGTCTTCTCCCACTGCGTCTGAGACCTCACCTGTTAGCCCCCCTGCTAGTCTCCCGGCAAGCTCTCCCACCAATCCTTCTGGCCCTGGAAGTCCGCCTGCAAGCTCCCAAGGTAGCCCATCTGTCGTCGTGGTCACCGCCACGGAGACTGTGTGTACCCCCGGGCCGAGCACCGCTTCTCCCGCCTCAATTCAGACCAACGCACCCGGGCCATCAGGTACCAGCGTACCATGTAGCACTGATCTCGTCTCTGGCAATTTCGAATTTCCTCATCTCATTGTGCCTATAGACTCGTCCTCTCCTGGCACTGCAGGCGGCACTCAGTTCAAAGCTGAAGTAACGTCTACCATTTCCACTATTTTCAATTTTGATATCCCGGCGTCTGATGCTGGAAAGACTTGCACTTTAGTCTTTCATTTCCCAGAACAGAAGGATTTGCAAACTTCCTCGTTCACCTTTAGCGGTGATGGCAATGTATACTTTGCTGAGTTAAGCTCCCCTGCTACTCAAACTACGACATTCAACAATGCCCCATCCGTCAAGACGGACTTTGGTGTAACTACCATTGCGCCAGGAAACTCCTACGTGATTTCCACTTTCGCTTGTACTTCAGGCGGAGCTGTGGCATTTGAATTGAAAGAAGCTGGAACTACCGATTTTACTTTCTTTGAAGATTACAATCCTTCTCCGTATGTTCTTGTGCCGTCTCATTTTTATATTCTTGATATGCCCTACTAACACTTTGTCAGGATCGGTCTCTTTATTACCACTTGCTAAACGCAACACTGCGAGTGACCCAGCTTACTTCCTCTCAACTGAACCATACCAAAAGCCGTGCAAGGCAAGTAGAAACAACACAATCTTACCCAGTGCGCATTACATTTACTTAACAAGCCTTCAAGGCGCCATGAGTTCACATATTGTTATCATCAACCGATGAACAAAGCTTCGGACCCTATATTTAAAGAATATAGTAGTTTATCAGAATGATATGTGATTTCTATTGCTACAGTAACAATAATGCGTTACTGAAATTTCCGTTCATTGGTTCCATAGGGGTTAATTGCTAGTACTTGATAGTTGATGCTGCGTGACGACGATGCTCAATCTTTTACCGAGAATTCTTCTTACTCAAATTTACACGATAAACGACCTGTGTGCAAAAGTGCTTTTTGCTCATGATAGATAAAGGTGGACATAGCCTAGTTGTGCGACCTACAAGTATGCGCCAACAATGTTTAGTCCAAGGGAGCAAAGCGTAGGCAAGAGCAAAGACTAGTGTCGGCCTCCAAATATATGCCCAAGTCAATGGTTTATGATTTTACAAGATGTAAGGAACACGGTAAAGCGCAGAAGTCGTCACGTTTCTAACTCAGAGCATAGATATTTACTTTCATTAAGACTTGATAAACTCACCTGCTTAGGCGATTTCAGATGAATATCAGTTCGGAACTTCAGATCTCAAACTCATACGTCGCATACATGCGTCGCTCATATCAATGCTGAGTATACAGTGCGAGTTCGCTAGAACATAATAGGTGAGGCGTCATTTCAATTGAGCGGTGTAGAAAGCTAAATCATCACCATCTGATTCGACAGTCAAGATCAGTCGCTTTGATCTGATTGGTATTTTTTTTCTCAATTAAATATCGATTCTGGGTACCTAGGCATATGTACCACATGATGGAATTGACATTAACGCACTTTTGTTGAACACAGCATAATTTGAGAACTCAATCTGCCAAATCGTCAGCATGCAAGAAATAATGACTTACAGACAAAGCATCCGGTAGCCACGCACTCGGAACAGAGAGACCGCCCCCATAATATGTGTTCACCACCAGGGAGTGTGTGTAGTGGGGGTGGAGGGGACGTGGCGCCAGAATTGGATAATTGCTGAACTGTACAGTTGCGAGCACAGGTTCGTCATACGATGTGGAATCTCGTGTATATGGTGATCAGTCAGTCCAAATTGACCCTTGTGCAGGAAATCGGTTATGAAAGCGACAGATAGCCAAAATACAGAGCAGGAAGCATGGCAAGCGTCAAAGTCAAACAAGCCGGAGGTCGAAGGAGGCTATATCTGCTCAATGCGACCCTGTCATGCAGAAACAGCGTGTTCCAAGGCCAACGTGTAAGTATGCGTTGTTCGATTCCTACATATTTTTTACCCCGTTCCAGGACTCACAGCCATCGTGCCTGATTCTTAATTTGTTTTTTCTTTTTGGTGCAGGGTAGTAAAATTCCAATACAAACGACATACGAGTCGCATGAGTAAACATCATTTGATTATACAGCCCAAAAAACAAGTATTGAGTGAAGAATCAAAGTTTCTCATGAATAGCTAGTACTTGCTCAGGCTGCCAACATCAGGCTAGAAGACTATTCTAGA
This sequence comes from Talaromyces amestolkiae, assembly GCF_001896365.1. NCBI lineage: Eukaryota > Fungi > Ascomycota > Eurotiomycetes > Eurotiales > Trichocomaceae > Talaromyces > Talaromyces amestolkiae. The sequence continues at coordinate 3,862,696 of NW_024468037.1, read as the reverse complement.
AGAAAGAAGTTGATAGGCTAGATATTGCTTCGCCATCATGCGTGCATAGCGATGAGTTGGCGAAAGCATGAGGTAGCGGGTCTAACTTCGTTGATGCACTGGATAGGATAGGCTCCCAGTCAGCATTGTCGCAGTAATCAAACCAAGTCTGTACAATGGTACCCCAAGTCCATGCTGCGCAATCGAAATGTCCATCGAGGCTGTTTTGGAAACCAAAGTACAGATACAAGTTTTTCTAAGGATATTGCGAGTAAGTTTCAAATTCGTGTTGCAAGGGCCTAAGCTACCTAGTGAGTATTTTGCATGACTGTTCATATATCTTGATCGATCATGCAGAAATATGCTGCAATCAAACGAGAGTGACTGCAATGTTACCATCGGTTCTTTCCAGTATCGCATGAGAACACATATGCTTGGTTCCGGTATGGGTAACCCAAACTCATGAGATTGTGTCCGTGTTATTCTTGATTCTTGTTCGTGTCCATCAAGATCATGTATGTGGATAATTGATGGTCACACAAAAGGCGCACAAGATAGCCTTAGTTTCTTGTTGCAGTTCTGACGTGACAGGTCCGAAATGATCTTCAGGCAGCACACCTAAGATTGCAAGCCTTGCACAGTAACAATATAAGTTGTCTGTCCCGAACTATGTCAATGCCTTGACCAATACGAGGTAAGCTTGAATCTGGAAGAGGGTCCTTAGGCAGCATTAAGGGCCTCGCAAGAATACTTGCTGTTTCAATACTCCGGAATTCATAATCGCCCAATAATACCGAATACAGGTGGCAACGCCTCGGGATTTTAACCTGCTGCCACATCACTGGACGCGTCTAGAGCGTTTGTAACGCCTCTGATGGTGTGGAAGATCCCGGGCGGTTACCATTTGCGACCTGGGAGAATTCAGTACCATCAGCCGAAACGCTTATCTTCGGAAGGGCAAATTTCCCCCCAAGAAATGGATTGATAGAGATCGTTATCCAATATATGGGAATGTAAAATATGACACCCTCTGCTGCAGAATATTCCATTCTCGGAGGAAGTGCTCAGAAGCTACTTCTGAATTCCAATGCGATGCGCTCGTGTTGTTCGGAGCCGCTGCTGCAGCGACGTTCCGTACGGTAGGCAACGAGTCCCGCAATGCAAATCTCTTGGCCAGGCCACATTATCATTCCGACTCCTGGCTTATTTTCACAGTCTTTCATTCTTCTCCTCTCCGCCTAGACTAGCATTCAGATGCTGACGTCGCGCTTTGTCATCTGAAATGTGATGCAGAAATTTTTGATTGGCATTGTACTAGTGAAAATGACGCACTAGTTAATCTCGTCTCGGCATAGTATCGAAGGACTTTTCATCTCGGTCCAACAGACTCCAACTGTGGCAGCAGTACTCTGAAACATTCATACATGGTACAATAAAACCCAGGCATACGTACCTTTGTGTGTGCAGATGGTATACCGTAAAATTGTCGTCTGGCCGCGTATATGTCCGAATCTGAATGCCGCTAGAGCCTCAAAGTGAATGCATACAACATCGTGAATTTATGTCAAAAAGTTCTCACCGGAATTCCCCTAACTTTCACTTTCGATATTTTAGCAAGTTCCAACTCCTGTCTTATATATCCCTCGTCATCCTTAGACTTCCAACCCCTCTTCTCTTTAACCCCCTCTTCTACCTGAAATAGATCTAGTGAACATTGGGTAGCCATCGCCGCCAAATCCGCCACGGTCCGAAACCAGTCTTTGATGGCCCAACATTGTCCAATTGAACACAAGCCAAGGCAGCGGACGCGAGAATATGCCGGCGGAAGCACACTAGCACCAATCTTTCAACCTCCTCGCCCATTTTCCCGGCCTCTGAAAGGATGAACCTCAATGGCTGGAACAGCGGGACGGGGCCTGGGTGGGGGTCTTTGACAAAATGAAGCGCATATTGCTGAACTCTGTCTCCCTCTCTCTCCGACTATGAGCGGGGTTGAGGAGACGTAGATGGGAAGGCACCTTTTGATTGGAGCAGAGGAGATAATGCTGAGGCATATTCGGAGCACCGGGGGTTCAGATCCAGTTTCCGATGCTCATCACTGTGGCCATCAGCCTGTTCCCATCCCCCCTCCTTCTTCCTCTGGCCCCCTCTACGTGCTCAAAGACTAATTGTCCGCCAGTTTTGGCATTGATCTCGGAGTGAAGAGTCTCCGATGACGGGTATAAAAGCCGGCTCGTGTTCTTCTTCCCATCATGGTCCACCTTCTTCCTTTTTTATCACTCTTCCTTCCAGGTTTCCTCACAGTCTCAGAGACTCCACTGCATACTCCACCTTTTTCTCATACTAAGGGCCTTTAGATAACCAAAGCTTCAAAGATTCAACCCATACTTAAAGAAAGAAAAGCCCCTGCCGTGTCTTATAATCTTCCTGGTGATCTTCACTTTCATTGCAACCCGTTGCAGACGAGACCTATCATCTTCTCTTTGACTTCCATCAACAACCATTTGTCAACGGTTCCAGCACTTTGTAAATCACAATGGCCACTCACCAATACTATCAGCCGAGCATGGCCATGAACATGCCTTCGAAAGCACCTGTACCTGCCGGTCTTTATCCCGTCGGCCGCGTGGCTGTTCAACCGGCAGATTTCTCCGATAGCAGCACAACTGGTGGCAGCCGGACAACTGGCTATAGCGGAACTACCAGCAGCTACTCTGGCAGCATTAGCGGCGATTATGAATCCAGCACAATGTCCGGCGTCGACGTCGTCGACATGTTGAACGAACGAGTTCACGGCTCTTTCGATCCGATGCCACTCGATCGAGGATTGGCAACACAAGCACAAACGTGAGTTTTTCACTCCAATGCAATAGCTCTTTTCTCCGTCGTTTCTCTGTGGAAGCGTCTTGACGCTGTATCCGCTTGCCGAGCAGCGTGCGACCATGGTAGTTTGTCGATTGCTCGGATGCACGAATTACTGCGATATCAAGAGCTGCTGCAGCTGACAATAATCCGCTAGGTCTGGACACTTGAATGCGAAACAGCAAGAATTGCTGGAACTTCAGGCACTTGCTCAGCGTCGCTTGAAAGGAGTACGCTCCAGCTTCAACGAGGGGTTGAAAGCGGCGAAGGAAACGAAGAGGGATCTCGAATGGACATCGAAACGCGTGAGGTGAGTTGTCTGTGTGTGTTCTTTTGGGAAGTTGCATTCCTCCGTCTTTGGGAAAGCGCAAGGGGCAACTCGCTCCTTCCCCCAGGACGTGTGTGTTTCCGCTCCGCTCCGCTCCACCAGCGGCGGAGCGACGTTTCCGCTCTTGTTGCAGTTTCTTGGCGCGTGTGCGCGTCTGCAGGAACACATCATCGCAAAGGGGTGATTGGGCGGAAATTCTACGCCGGACGGGGTCAGATTGCGCCAGAACGATCGAGCTAACAGAGAACTCTGATTAGTGCCCTGAAAGCCAAGGCTGAGAAAGCACACCCAGAAGAGTATCGCCGAGCGACCAGCAAGTATGTCTTCGACGACGACTACTGAAGAATCAGGCAACCCTCGCCAAACTGACTCTGACCATTGTAACAATGGCTTTTGTGACGACTAACGAAACGACGCTAATGAAATCTTACGATTCGGTTTGGGAAAGGAAAATTCGTGGCTGCTTTCTGTTTCCTTCTCGATTTTGGGTGTGTCTGCATGCTCTTCTTGCCAATCTCTGTCGACACCCCGTTTTTGATTACGTATGGCTATGTAATTTCGTATTTCTTTCCGTTATTTTACCGGCGTTCTGTCACGGCTGGCTACTTTGCCTTGGAGGTTTGCAATTTGGGTGGTTGAATTGTCTCTATTTCGTGTAATTTCGATACAGCAGATACTCCAATACCAAACGGGACGTAAATGGCATCTTAATGACTCTGCCCTGTATTGTAAAGAGTGTAGGAAGTTGAAACCCTAAGAGGTGGCCCGTTATGGTTAGTGTTAGGGCTTCGAACCATTACCCTAACTTCTTATTGAGAGCGCCAGCAAAAGCCTACTGCATCATTGGCGAGCTAAAGCCCTATGTCAGTCTATGTACTATTATGTAAAGTAAAAATACGAGCTAAGATGTTTATTGTATAGGGACAATATCTAACGCTCAACGTCTTGGATTATACCCCATTCATAGGCGCAATGCATAGTCAAACTGATGCTCAAAGTCTGTAGATATCATACCATCATACTCCATCCGCAGCTATGCAGTAAGTCGAGTTTCCCTGCATCCCCTCCACTGGATCAACACAGGCATTATGAAAGAAACGTCAAAGCATTCAACTGCAAAATTTCAGACGTCCCGTGTCTTACTCAGTGCCTATCATGAAGATGAACGACACCATCTAAAAGATTCACCCTGTTGGATTCGCTGTGGACTCACCATGATCAGAAGAGCCGACTGGTGGCTGGTCTCCAGTTGTTTATCGCAATCTCATTACAATACAACCTCTTCAAATTGGTGTACAAGTTACTAGTCTCATACGCAACGGAGAACTAGCCGGGATCACCAAGCGTGTTGAATGACCTGTAGCTACCTCTACATTTTTAGCTTCTACTGGCACGGCAGCGCATAGAGCTCGTGTTTGGATCAGCTTTTTCATTGCTGTTTACTGGTTTTTGCATTTTCGCAGTTCCAAGGTTCTGAGCTGTGACAAACTCATATGTTTTGAAACTGACGGTTTGGCCGCCAATTTCCGTTCCTTTATTATCTGTATTTTCTCATTGATATTCTCTTACCTTCATTGACTGGTATTGTCTGATGGCAACATGTCGTCAACATGATCGACGCTAGAATTCGCGATGCGACCTTACGACAGCCTGTATATACAAGTTGGCCTTAGGGCTTAATGTTCCCTAATTACCTACATAGGTAGGTACGAAGCCTATCAACTTTCCGACAACATGATAGGTATGTACCTCCAACCCAGGTAGTTAGTCGACTCTGGCACCCTCAGACTACATACAAGTAGAATTTTATCGAGACTGTTTGCTTTCTCTCCTTCATGCTCCGGTCTCAGAGTATTTAACTATGCCATGTTGAAGCTTTCGATCATTGCAGAATGCTGCGTTGTCATCTTGCCTCTCTATAAGCACAACTTCTTATCTGCTGAGGATATATTGCGAGCAGTTTCACATCACCAGTCCTGGGGAATACATAGTCCGACCCATGCGTCAATTTGCCTGGGGTGATAAACATCAATTTAGTATGAAATATGGAGTGTATTGCGACTACCAAACCTGAAAGGTTGCGAGGCCTCACGAAGAACATTGCCCACACTCGCGTTAATCAGCTTTGGTAATTCCGCTGCTGGTGGCGATGTCGATGTTTATGCCTATGAGACCGTTCACGTGGCTCACTTAAGTGCCTAGCGTTGTTGCGATCAAGTGAAAATCCTTCCAGGCTATTGAAGGAGTCTCGAGAATGCGATCTTCGCCGTCTTCGTTGTCTAGATTCCGATCTGGTGGCTCTTTCCAGATCTTCAAGTTCATGTAATCTATGTCTTTGCCACTCTTTCCGCTCTTTTTGGGCGTTTTTGAGTCCGCGAACACCAGCCTTCATCGCTGCCAGGGGATCATTCGCGTCGATACGGGCCCTTTCCCGCTCTTGCCTCAAAGGATCCTCATTCCCCCAAACATCAGTATTTCGCATTGCATTGGAGGCATTTACCTCCTCGGTAGGCCCTGTGGAGTACCAAGGCGTCTTACCGGCAGACTCTTTGAATCCAGCGGCATTCGAAAGGCGCATTGTATACTGATCTTCAAAGGCGCGTTGTTTCTTATGCTTTTCGGCTTCCGCTTCCACATTCTTCTCAGCTCGCTGATTTTTTGTCATATCCTCAGTAAAAAGGTTGATGTGGCCAGCACTATCTGTTATCGAAATATGTTCATCGCGCCCTTTCCATTCGCGGTGAGACGAGAGTAAATCATCCCTTTTCGCGCCATATTGAGCAGCCTCTTCTTTGGCAAATCTGATATCTCTGTCCGTATCATCTTCTCCTGTAATCCTTCGCCGTTTCTTATGCCTCTGTGTGCCATAATCCGCTTCTGATCGCCTATGTTCCGACTTGGGAACTTCGCCGGGTGTAGAGAGACGTGGGGGTGACAGACTAGGAGGACGGTCGCCGCGTAGAATTTGTATCCGACGTTCGGCATCGACTTCTTGCATGCGTCTCTCCTCCTCTTCCTCTCGAGCTTTCGCTTGCTCTTCGTCGCGGCGGACACGCGCGATGTTGTCCGGATTGAAGACGTTCCATGATTTCTTGCCGAGGAGATGTCTGTCATCAGTCAGCGAGGATTTTTGGCCACGTTGAAGAGAGTATCGGCACTTACAATGGCATATTCACTGTGAGTATGGACAGTATGTGGAAGCCTTTGAAGTAAAGACGATGCGACACGGTGGTAACTATTAATTTAGAAAACATCTGTCAGGCCGAAGCGGCTGTTGGCGCCTGAGATATTAGGCATCAAACATATTTCATGCCTCAGGCAACAAACGACCCGTTGTCTTTTAACCCTTCAGCTGTTTTTTATTTAAGCGGATTACTTTGAGTCTTTGGCCAACATCAAATTTTCTAGTTTGTATTTTTGTGTCTAATTATTCTTGCATTCGGGTATGATGAATAAGAGATGACTTTTCTGTGCCAGTACACCTCTAGAAAAGCTTTATACTTTACTGCAATGACCACAGCTGTCGTTTCTTGTCTCCATCAATCTCCCAGGAGACCTCGATATCCAATGCGCGCGAACCTTCTTCCTTCTTCTGATAGCCAACACTGCCTTTGATAACTTGTCCTTTCTTCAACGCAGTAGGTTCCTTTCCACCGTGGTTCGCGAGAAGCACACATTGTTGCCAGTGTGTTTCGGTGTCAAAGGGACCAGTAGTGAACGCGACCAGTCCGTGCTTTTTCAGCTCTACAGGTTCGGTATTCTCGTCGAATTTGAAAGTAGGAGAAGGCAAGAAGAAAGTGTCGAACCAGATGTTCCAACCGTCGAGTCCAGGAATGTCTTCTGTAAGAGTCACTTCAAAATTCTTGAGGAAAGTCAATTCTGCAACGGTAATTGTGTGTAGCGGAAGCGGTAAGAAGACAGCCGATGAACCGACAACAGTCTCGGGTTTAGTTGTAGTAACGATTGCCTCATCGTGAATGTGTTCAAGCATGCTGGACATGTCAAAGCCGTAGACAGATTTCCAGAAAGTCACGTGAGAGTCCAAAAAGTCACTGTCCACATATGGTGCAATGCGTAGAGTAGTATGTGATGGCACCATGAGGCCACCCGGCACCAAGTAATGGTCTCTAGCCCACAACACCGAGTCCAACATTGCTTCGAACAGTAGTCCATATCCCATCCATTCCGATACAATGATGTCCACTTGGGGCACAGGCAGACTAACTTCTTCGATCTTGCCACGAACACACCTGCATTTTGAGTAAGCACTATTGCAAAATTAAGTATGGATTTTTGAGTACGTACGTTATGACATCTTCGAAGCCATTCTTGTAGATATTCTCCCGAGCTTTTTGGATGATGTTGGAATTATCCACCGCGATGACCATTTTAGCTCCGGCTTTTGCACAGAACATAGATAGAATGCCCGTTCCACAGCCAACATCAAGAACAACCTTGTCCTTGAATAAACCTTTGTTATCGTATATGAAGTCGCGATAAGCATCGGTTCGCACAGTGTCCTTGAGCATGGTCTCGTGAATTGCTATGATTGCGCGTTAGTGATTTTGGCAAGAATATCAATATAAAGATCAACAGGGTGGATTAAGCGAACCATTGAATGAGTAAGAAGTGAAATAGTCAGCGTCGGCTTCTTCGATTTTTCCTTTCTTCGGTGCTCCAGGCCCTGCTGCGCTGTCATCGACAGACACACTGGCTAACTGTTCGCCCAATGACTTTTGTACCGCCAGTCTGTACTCCGAAAATTGATTTTTCAGCTTCTCCAACTCCTCCTGAAGTTCCAAAATGCGCTTCTCGCTAGGCGCTTTTCCGTCTTCGACTTCCACGTCGTCTGTCAGGTCGTCGAGGCTATAAAGTAAGGCATCGTCGTCGAGAACCGGTTTCAAATAGGCATCGTCATCGAATAAAGCCGAAGAGCTAACCGAGGGTTCCTTGTTTCCTTTCTTGATCTCCGAGCGTAAATAATTGACCAGTCGAATGGTTCCTAGAAAATCCAGGTCTGTATATAGTCAGTATCAATTGCAGTTTGAAGATTGTGTGGGCTGAGGTAGTCCTAGGTGTTTAATTGACAAAACATGTAACACAACGAACGACCACATACCAAGATCTCTCTGCACCTTCACGAGGTCAAAGTTGTACCTTTCTTTGGTATCTTTCAACAATGCGCGGACATCAGGATAAACATCTGCGCTGAACAGCCCCACAACTGGCTGACTCTCTTCCTCCGGTTCAATGTCTTCCCAGCCTTCATCGTTTCCATTGACGATGTTCAAGCTATCAGATGCAGAATCGCTGTCGGAATAGCTATCTTCCCCGCGATGGGCGTCTTGCAAAAAAGCCGACATGCTAGGCTCTGGACTCTGATCAATGGGGACGTAACCAGTGTGGAATGATTGGATTCAGTCTTTGTGTGGAAAGTTTAGGAAAGTATCTAGACTCTGACGGAGTTATCAGAAATGAGAAAAAAGTTTAGAGATAAGTAGTAGCAGCCCCGCCTGCCCTAAGCAAAAAGTAAAAAAGTTCCGGCCTGGACAACCAGGCAACCCCGCCAGGCTCACCGCCCTGAGAGCTTGTTGTCAAACTGCCCCTTCAGGAACACTCCGGACTCACTGCTCACCACACTGCCAGAAGCTCTGTGCTCTTCGTCTGAGCATGTACATTCTTGCAGAAGTTCATTTACTAATAGCATCTTCTCACTTGATACCCAATCCTTGATCGCATCAGCGGCTCGACCTCAATTGCGTGTTCTCGAAGAATCGTCTTTCGTATCCGCCGACGATAAACGGGCCCTGCCTTCAAGAGTCCAGCCAGTCCATTTGTCCAATTCGGCGTCATGGCGTTTTTGTTCAATCGCAGTGCTCGTCCGCGGTCGCCGTCAGATTTAGCCAAGGTTACTAGAGATCTCTTAGCAAAACTATGGGAGCTKCCCGATTCGCCCAAGGTGTGTACCACGCGTATCTGAACTATCGGCTGTTGACATTGAGCCATGGAGCAACTAACAAAGGGACAACTATAGCTAGAAGAAGACATTTCGAAGCAAATTGCGCAAATGAAATTGATTACACAAGGGACACCAGGTGAGCGGACCATTATACAATGGCTCTGGTCAACGGCTTATACCTTGAAGAGATGGATAGTGCTCCCGCTCTTGTACGCTCCTTATTCGATTCGGTGATACGAGAAGATCTTCTTTTTCAGCTGGCGCACAGCATTCGCAAATTACCCTTTGAAGCGCGTAAAGATACACAAACGATTGTGACACATATATTACGGTACAAGCCAAATAATGGACCTGGAGACCCGCCAGCAATAGATTACATTGTTCATCAGCGGCCGGAAGTCATTATTGAGCTTTGCAGAGGCTTTGAAGACCCTCATAGTGCCTTATCATGTGCCTCCATTCTCAAGGAGGCTGTCAAGTCCGATGTCATAGCCGCTCTCATTCTATATGATCAATCAAACGAATATGAACCGGCGGTTCGACTCAACGACATAAATGCTGAGCAACCGCAGACGGGGGACGGTATTTTTTGGAAGTTCTTCGAGTGGATTGATAAAGGCAGTTTTGAAGTGAGCGCAGACGCGTTTACCATATTCCGGGTAAGAATTTTCCCATACGTTCAGGAAGTCAATTTCTGACGCATATCACACTAATTTTTTGACCTTGAAGGATCTCTTGACGCGGCACAAAACATTAGTTGCCTCGTACCTATCCGCAAACTATAGCCTCTTCTTTGGCAGATATCACCAAATTCTCATACAATCCGACTCCTACGTAACGAAGCGACAAAGCATCAAGTTACTTGGCGAAATTCTTTTGGACCGCACCAATTATAATGTCATGACAACATATGTTGACAGCGGAGATCACCTTAAAGCTTGTATGAATCTCCTCAGAGACGACCGGAAGATGGTGCAATATGAGGGTTTTCACGTTTTCAAGGTCTGTCAACCGCGTTCTTTCGAATTATCCGGCTAGTATAAGGCTAATGGAAATTTATTGCGTAGGTATTTGTCGCAAACCCGAACAAATCCGTGGCCGTACAGAGGATTTTGATAAATAATCGGGAGCGATTGCTCAAGTTCCTGCCGAAGTTCCTCGAGGATCGCACCGACGACGACCAATTCACCGATGAGAAGGCTTTTCTTGTCCGGCAAATTGAGCTTCTTCCTAGTGAGCCTATCGAACCAAGCTATTCCTCTACATCGCGACCCAGCGTCAACGCCGCCGCAGCCTAGGACGCCACAATTTCGAGGCGTCTTTCTGCTAAACCTATACACACACGCATGACTTTGCAAAAGGCCGTTGGGTCAGGCAAAGTCAACGAGATGATGACTTAAGACAAGCGCTTTTCGCCGCTGCTGATTATGAGCAGTTATGAGCAATTCTTTTTTTAATGTTACAAGCTCGGATCGTTGCTCACGACTTGGTTTTTTAAAGTTTATTTTTTGTTGGGCGCTTGGGAGCTGCACGTTTATCAGAAACATTCATTGGCGTTATTTGTGTTCCTAATGTCATAGCCGATGGTACATTGCTGTAGCTTGTCTGGTGCTAAACCTGTAATTGGTAACTGCTGTATACACTCAGACTACGGCACGATGTTATACATTATATATAAACTGGGACTGGGAGGCTGACCATTTTGGTACTCGATTCATTGAGCGTATACATAGGAAGATTTGAACATTGAAAAGTGTCTGAACATAACCCTAACTATCTACCTAGGTATATCCTCATCCACATAAGTGCAACCTAGGATCTGGTACACATCTAAAGCTGGACTCCAGGGTTGCCACCATCTAGCTACTTTCACAGAACTTTCCATGTTAAAGTACCTCGGTAGGCTCCCCGTATCGACACCTGAGGCTCCACAGGCTGCTCTTCGGACTTGACTTCCGCGAGCGAGCTTCCCTCGATAGTTCCAAGCACAACCCGATTCACTTACAGGCTTGACTAATGACATGGAATCCCCTACGTAGATCTCCAGAATTTTTGAAACGTTGGATGATCAAGCCACGACCATCCCGGAAGCAGTTAGTGGCCGTCAGCTAAACGGCCTAGCTGGAAACGCCATTTTCATTCTCACGAGGGCGCGCTGGATGAACATAGATGGCGTGTATACAGATAAAAGCATACTGCTTCCGATATAGTACGCAGCATACATAGTACTCATAGGCGATAGTCGATCATTTGCCGTCTCTTGTAAGTTGTAGCTCGGAGGATCAGCAACTTGCCAAGTAAACTGGGCGTTGGTAGTTCAGATACACGCTAGTCCACAAAAGGCGTAGTTCCAGCTGCCCCTTTCACTTTCGCAGCGACGAAGGAGAACCACAACATAATAACCTGGACTCTCTTTCCACCAAGTTGAATTGCAACCCAGTGTTGATGAATACGCTTGCTACGACTTGCGCTTGCTCTCAGCCGCATCGTGTCCCAGAATCCCGTGTGTTCTGTATAATATATATATCACACCCCTTTGGGAATCCGAAGGCTGTGTACCCCCGGCGCATCGACCTACGTCCTTAAAACGTTTTGTATGAACGCTCGTTCCACGTCGACTGATCTTTCACCAGTACTGCAATCTGGTGAACAATGCTTCCAACCTCCTCAAAATAACGACGACACATATATAAGATGCCGGAGCCCGTTCCATCGATACACGCCATCGCCTATGAAGAGACCGCCCCAGCAACCGCCTCTAATTCGATCAAGCCTATATCCTCCTCAGAAAACACTGCGGCAAGTTCGAACGATGACAAGACGCAGCGTGAAACAGACGATCCAACCTTAGACCAGAGTAACAACTCGACGCGTGCGCCAAATGGCAATGGATTGACTAATGACGAACAGTCGCAGTCAGTACAAAATAGCCTGGCAATTCCCGGCTTTGCCGAAGACCAGAGTCTCACACCATTCACGAATATACCAAGTATCAAGGTAGATGATGCGTCTTCCAGACCCAGCTCGCGATGGTCTGAACGAAAGTGGGGTGTGCTCAAATCTCGCAAATCGACCGAATCCGTGCGACCAAAGTCTGCGAACACGCCGAACAGCTCGGGCCAACCTTCCTTTGAAGGTATTACCATGAGTATTCCTACCACCGACTTCCAAGATCTGACTCCAAGCTCCATGGAGTTTTCCAAACGGGGCAGCTTGGTCACAGCCAAACCCGCCACACCTGCTATGTCCCTCCCGAGCAGTGATCCCGGTCCCTCGTCCTCGCCACGTAAGCGATTGTCGAATTCTCTCCGTGTCAGACAGTCCGTACTCACATCCCGAGCCGTTTCAGCGGACGAAGATATGCTATCGCGTCGGGTCCGGTTGATGTATGAAAAGGGAGAAGACAACGTGACAGATGCTGATGTTACTCGAGCAATCGCAGAGGAGAATGGTATCCTCTGGGAGGAGCAAACTCCTGTTGAAGGCCCTTCGGATCAATTATTCGAGCTGAATGGGTCTACCACGGACTTTAGGAGTATCACTTCGGTGGGTGCAACCAACTCTATAAAGCGGGAGTCAAAAGAGCTTGCGGGAGGAATTGAGGACTGGCAGAATGTCGAAGCTGCCGATGTTGACAGGTATGGTTTTATTGTCCCGCAAATCAAAAGAGGGGACTCTGCAGAACCTCAACCGATCCAGCGCGTTTCAACCAGCCTGCTTCTTGCTTCGGAGTCACCGCGACGCAAGAATACATTCAGAAGATCAGCCGCGACTGTAAGAAGTAGCAGCAGGTCGCTTGTTAGTAAATCACCCACTCGTGACCGGAAGATGTCCGACTCCTCCACCAATCGGCCGAGTTCGTCGCAGAGCGCATACAGCCCGACATTGAAAAGATCGCCATCCAAGTTTCGCTATGCGACAAATCGATTACCGCACAATCGAGATCGCCGAGTCAGAGATGAAGCTGGTGATATGCTCACTTTACCGTTCGAAGTCCCCGAAGTCGCCGCCGAAGATACCCCCGTATCAATGGCTATGAAGAAGAAGGAATGGGAACGAGAGGACAAGTGGATGAAAATGGCGAAACCGACAAAGAAGAAACATGATGGAAGCGGGATGACATTCGAGTTTGATACCAGCAGCTCAAAGCTCATTGAGCGGACATGGAAAGGAATTCCTGATAGCTGGAGAGCTACGGCATGGTATGCATTTCTGGAGTCCAGTGCCAGAAAACATGAGGGTAGCCCGTCGGCTGCAGAGCTGATCAGTGCTTTCCATGAATATCAGAATGTGTCTTCTCCCGATGATGTGCAGATTGATATTGATGTCCCGCGCACGATAAGCAGTCACATAATGTTCCGTCGGCGTTATCGCGGTGGACAGAGGCTTTTATTTCGAGTTCTGCATGCCATGTCTCTTTATTTTCCCGATACTGGGTACGTGCAGGGCATGGCAGCACTCACGGCAACGCTCTTAGCATATTACGACGAAGAAAATGCATTTGTTATGCTTGCTCGTCTTTGGATGCTACGAGGGCTGCAGCATCTTTATAGAGAAGGATTCTCTGGTCTGATGGAAGCACTAGGTGATTTTGAGAAGGAGTGGTTGGGTAATGGCGAAGTTGCCGGCAAATTGGTAAACTTCCTTTCATCTAGGGATATCTGTCTAATGCTAATTTCATGTAGAGTGAGTTGGGTATTCCTCCTACATCTTATGGCACCAGGTGGTACTTGACACTCTTCAACTATTCGATCCCTTTCCCTGCACAACTACGCGTTTGGGATGTATTCATGCTTCTTGGGGATGCCGAACAACCTTCATCAAAAGCCAGCTCAAACGGCACCCATGTATCCAATACTAGGCCAGACCAGCCGGTTAGCTCCTTTGGCCAAGGTCTGAACGTTCTACATGCGACATCGGCGGCCTTGATCGATGGGATGCGGGACATCGTGCTAGAGTCTGATTTTGAGAATGCCATGAAAGTGCTCACCAGCTGGGTGCCAATTAAAGACATTGAACTTTTCATGCGAGTTGCTAGGGCCGAGTACAAGGTCCACCACCATCGCAAAAAAAACGGATAGCTCAGAAGCTATTTTTTTTTTCACTTTGTTTTACGCTCGCCTTTGGCGAGCCACGATCACAGGCACAGCTTGGCCCATGACTGATGTTACTTGCATATGACATGCCAATGGAACGATGAAATCAGCCCCTCCTATACGGATTATTTATCGCTTTTTTTATCTTTTTTTTTAACTACCGACTCCGGTTTATCTCCCTACAAATTTCATTACCATCCGCAAGATTATTTGCATACCTTTCTGAGGAGTTCCGGACAAGGAATATTCATTTTCGACCCTTTCACTATTCTCCAACTCTTTCGAAATTTGCTACTCACTGATATTACGATTATATCACTTATTTCGTCGGCTCTCAAATGATACCCCCTTATTCACGGTTTTCAGACATGACTTTGGAACAAAACGTTGGCTCTGTCTGCGAGCATGGTGACTTCGCTTTGGGAATACTGTCTGCATATACTATAATCTCTAATTGAAATCTAATCTTTCCATTTTATAAAAACTATGTCTTTTCGTCGAATCAAAAATTGCCTATTCGTTTTCAGCACCAGGAGATTTGAATCGACGGAACGAGTTCACAGAAACGTGTGGAGGGAACAGAATAGGAAACTAATGGGTATGTAAGCGCATATCTGATCAAAATCGAAGGCATTTTATGTATTAAGATTAAAATGTAGGAACAGAAAGATCATATAATCAAACGAAGGTCTCCCGAGGATACCTTGACAACAGTCTATAATTTGGTAACCTTCAATTGAACACCATCTCTCGGCCTCAAGACCAATCTCCACATCTTCAGCTCCTCGGGATCCTGGACAGACTCATCACGCGCAAAAGTAAATTGGCTAAGCAAGACACAGAGAAGAATCTTCATTTCAGTTTCGGCGAATTTGCGCCCAATACAGCCACGGGGTCCCTGGAGGAAGGTCATGAACGCGTTTGTCGTGTATGATTCGGGGAGGCTGTCCCAGCGGTCAGGATCAAAGTCATCTGCGGTAGGACCCCAGTACTCTGGTAGACGGTTGATAGCGTTGGAGTAAACCAGGACAGTAGTACCCTTGGGGACAACGTAGTCACCAAGCTTGTCATCGTCGACGAGTTCACGGACAGTCATTGGGATAGGAGGGATGTAGCGGAGTGATTCGCGGCATACATTGTCGAGGTAAGGTAGGTGATCGGGATCAATAGTGGAAAGATCATAACCCTCACGTGTATCAAGATCGAACAGGAATGGGTAGTGAGTCCGGATTTCCTCACGCAATTTCGACTGAATGCCGAGGTGCTTTGAGAGAAGGTGAAGTGTCCATGTCACACCAGTAGCGGTCGTATCGTGACCAGCACCAAGGAAGGTCATGACCTGATCACGCATCGTCTCGAAGCTCAGCCCAGCTTCACCTGCAGCTTGCAGTTTGAGATTGTCGCGAACCAATAGAGAGAGGATATCTTTGTCGGCAGGGTTGGCGGTTGCTTGCTTCTCCTTGATAATCTTGGTGGCGGAACCTAGGATGATACAGCGTGAAGCCTCCATATCCCGATTCATTTTTGCAGGGATGTACTTGGTCAAGGGAAAAAGAGTCTGGAGGCCATGCATCAAACGAGACAAAGAATCGAAAACGAAGACTTTGCGATAGGCTTCTCGCAAAGGAGTTTCAGGGTTCTCAAGAGAGTTGACATCGGTACCGAAGCCGGCTTCACTAATGATATCGAGTGTTGTCCGATTGAGCCATTCCAGAACTTCAAAAGTTCCCGTCTTCTTGTCCTTGGATCGACTGATTTCTTCGTCCCAGAGCCTAGCCATGAGGAACGATTTGCGCCAGAAGATGGGTGCGAGGGTGCGGATTGAGCCGATGGAGAAGCCTGGGGTCAAGGCCTTGCGCTGGTGGACATGGGCGTTACCTTCGGCTAGGAGAATGCCTTCGCCTAAAATACGAGTCATCCATTTGCGAGCACCAACGGGCTTCGGGTAGTTGTATGGATTCTTGACGGTCATTTGCTTCAAGGCGTCATCATCGGCAATGGACAAGCGCTCAGTGCCCAGTGGGAAGAAATACCGGACGATTGGTCCGTACTGTTTGTGCCACTGACGCTGGCAGACTCCCACTTCGTTCTCGATGATCTCGAACACCTGTCCATAGAGAGGATTTCCCGGCACAGTAGGCACATGGCGAAGTGGTGAGACATAGTAAGGGTATATCCAGGACCAGTACACCACATAACTGGGGATGGTCACGGCATACAGCAAAACAAGGGCGGCAGCGGTGCTCAGCGATGAGGCTCTCGAGATAACACCTGCTGCCAGGGTTGCGGTAAGCATCAGTGGCATAAACCGTGGCTTGAACGGGGCCACGCTGCTCGTTGACTGCGTCGCCATATTATGCAATTGACTTGAGCAAAGATAGACAAAAACGAATGGGCAAATATTTCCGAATCAAACACACACGACCTCCCACGAAAGAGCAGGGGGCAGCACAGTCGTTAGATATACTCTCAACAGCAAACAGCAATTCTTACGCGCCCCATTTGGCTGAGCTGTCCTCTGTTCATCATGTGAAAAGCAGTCAAAAAGGGGGCGGCTCCTGCATGGGTGCAGTGTCTATATGGACACTGCTTCCGTCTATCTCCCAATACAATCAATCATGATGCACGCTCCTTTTGGGTCTCACAGCCCTTGATCGCTGATTGGACCCCAGCAAGTTCCGATTCTGAGAGTTTTTTTAGTGTTGACATTATCAGAGGAGCGATCACATTTGACTCCGATATAGAGGTCCAGTAAGGCAGTGATACGTATAGAGGAGATAGGTAGGAAGGATCTGACAGGCGAGTACATGGGACATCTCCGTGCATCGTACGATACCTGTGGTATTGTAAGCATACAGTGCCGGTAATTACAGCGAATTACAGAACACTTGTCCTTCCCTGTCGATTGACAGACCCACTCAGGCCCACTTCTTTGCCGGAGCCAGATCACATTTTAGGTTCAGGCTCCACTCTTTGTTTGCTCCTTTTCACTTTTTCATACTTCCGAAAGTGTGGCGTGTTGATGGTTTTCCATATTGGGAACTCTCCACCCAGATTGCCGATCTAGAAGCACCATTGGGCAATTCAGGTCTCAGCCCTAGCGCATATCAGGGCCTATCGAAGTCTCTTTTGAGCCATGCCTCAAGCTAGCACAGATAGTGGCTGACAATGGCAGTATCCACGATAATCACGGCCCTGCTACATCGAAAACAGGGCCATCACAACACCTAGTGCAGAGCATCCTTGCATCAGCCAGAGACACGACACCAGGCCTTTTTGACGTGTATTCCCGCACAAGTACAAAGAAACATACAGACGATATTCAAGTATGTCGGTGAGAACCGGCCTATGACGCCATGCATTTGGAGACATGCCTTCGGCACTTTTGGGAGGGAAAGTGCGGCCTGCGCAGTCACCACCTTCCTCCAGTTGCAACGAATCTTGTTTTCCTGGAAGCACAGCCAATCAAATACCAAAAGGGAAGGTGCATGTACTCCTCTTGTAAGCCGTCAACAATTCCCTCGACCCTTGACTTCCACTCTCTCCCCCTCTGCCTCTTCTTCTCCTCCTACATCCACCTCTGCATCTTTATCTGCATCTCAGACCCCTCCGCTGCATGGAGTGTTCTTAGAGACTCGCGCTATTGATCCGATTCATTCTTATCCCAGGGATCCGTTGTGTTTTTCCCTCTTCCCACATCATTCCTTCTCTCCTGGCCTCCGATCGTCTCCACATCTCATTTCTTATCTCTCTCGTCTAGTCTACGCCACGGCCTTGCTGTACTTTCCTGCAAGGTTATTCGAATTGCACCAGGCGCAATCGCTGTTGGACTGGACGCGTCAACTGGGATAACACTAGCGAGCACTGTACACTTTTACGCAAGTGCCAGAGTGGGTCGTCAAGGGCTTCATTGCGGTAATTGTCCACTTCGTCCATCATGCCCCTGATTGTCCATGGCCTTTGCACTCGCATGAGCATCTATATATCCTATCGTTTGCTGTCCGAGATTTTTCGATCTTCCGTTTATCTGAAGTGTCCCGTTCGCTTGAATTTCCACTGTCTATATACGAAAGCTGACGGCTGTGTTCAAGCAGAAGATCGGGAACATTGCACTGGCTTTGCAGCCCTAAGCCGTGTGATAGAATTATCGACGTCTTATTTCCTATAACAGCTATCTTTATTCATTGCACATAAGACCTCGTCAACATGTCGACAACCAGGATTGACGCCATCTTGGGTCCGGTCCTTCTCAAGACCTCGCCATGGTCTCTCTTTGACCAAGCATGGAGTGCGATTATGGGTTACCCTGCGGATGAATTCCGTTTCACACAAGAGAAAACACCCATGAGCACTTTCAAGGAAACCGGTACCATGATTGCTTTTTATTACCTTACAATCTTCACCGGCTACCAGTGGATGAAAAACCGAGAACCTTTCAAGTTGTCCGCCCTCTTCAAGATTCACAACTTAATATTGACTGTCGTGAGCGGGGCGTTACTTGTTCTCTTTCTTGAACAGCTTATTCCTTCACTTTGGAACAACGGCCTTTACAAGTGTATCTGCAGTACCCCCGGTTGGACTGACAAATTGGTTGTCCTCTATTACGTAAGTGCATACAAACCAGCGTCCTTGGAAGCTCATTAACAGAACGTAGTTGAACTACCTCACCAAATACGTCGAGCTGCTGGACACTGTATTTCTTGTGCTGAAGAAGAAACCACTCAGTAAGTTGATTCAAGATCTGAGGATATAGTATACCACGTCTAATAATCGGTGATAGCTTTCCTACATACATATCACCATGGAGCCACAGCCTTTCTCTGCTGGACGCAACTGGTTGGACGAACCCCTGTATCCTGGGTCCCCATCACGCTAAACTTGACCGTCCATGTTGTTATGTACTGGTACTACTTCCAGAGCGCTCGTGGTATTCGTGTAGGCTGGAAGGAGTGGATCACTCGTCTTCAGATTATCCAATTCGTCCTCGATCTTGGTAATTCAATTCCTTTCTGCCAATTAGGGCTTCTTGCTGATACTAGTAGGCTTCGTTTACTTTGCTACATGGGACTTCTATGCCGACGAGTGGGGTCTTGATGGTCTGCATGTTGGACGCTGTGAGGGCGAATTAGTCGCAGCGGTTACTGGCTGTCTTACCCTCAGCTCATACCTCCTTCTCTTCATCTCCTTCTACATTGCAACCTATCGGAAACCCAGCGCTCGTGGCCGCAAAGCAGTTCCATTCAAGAAAGATCAAGCTGTCACCGCAACCGGACGCGCCGCAGAAACCTTGAAATCAGCCCGTAGCCGATTTGGAACCGCTACTATGGATTCTGTTCAATCTAGCAAGGGCCAATGGGCTGTCTCCCGTGATTGATGACGAGGTATCTGCATTGTGGGTTCTTAACCATGTAGCGTTCTCACTTCGGCGCTTGGTTTATTAGAGGGGTTCCTTGAGCAAATCGTGCTCTCTAATCATTTATTTCATGCACAGAGCTATTCCTGATTCTTGTTGCCGCTGCCAATGTTGTATCAAGAAAAGTCTAAATCACATATTCTTAACCAATAATCTTAATCAATTTGCATCAAGCTCTATCTTTTCCCATTGTGTCTCTTTGCACCTGATTATCTAAAGCCTCTATCCGCCTCATTTTCAGTCATCAAGTCATGCGTTGCATCGATGAGCGGTCTGCATCTCCAAATTCAAATTAGGAGAGGAACCAAAGCACGAAAATGGATCATATTTTTCTGCTCAGTATATTAGAATAGAGCCAGTCTAAGCAGTGGAGCACTGATAAGGATGATTCGGAGATATCACATTTTCGAACCCATCGATGGTACCAACAGTTCGACGTGGCATGTATGTTGCCTATTCGTATTTAGATGCTTTTAGCTACTATTCGCGTAGAACATGGGTACGAGGAATTACACAATGGAAGTGTAACAGCCACGCTGTCAGTAGTGCCTGATATGTATATCTCGACTGAGTGTGAGCATGCATATAGAAGATGCATTGATCTAGGCATTCGAGAGGGGCGTTTTTTTGTCTCGAGATAGATTGCATATTGACAACATAGGCGTACCTTCTGGGTCAATGTATCAATCACATGTATAGGCCCTGGTGTAGAAGAGTAAGCTGTTGGGCATTTGACTCATTGGTTCTATCCATCGGTGAATCAGGTGCCAAGCCCTACTTCCTTTCGGGAATATGGCTACATTGATGATAAGTTGATGTACTATCTAATGAAAAAGAAAAAAAAAAAAACATGGAATCTAGAAAAGGAGAACTTGTAACAACAAGAGCGGAAATAACTGAAAAACGGATTTACACTAAAATGCTGGTAGCATTGGTGTTCGAGTCAGTGTGCATTATATGTAGCGATATGAATTAGTTATGTATCTAGTCAAGTAAGTACGAGCTATCTAGCGCTGTATATGGGAGGATGTAGGGAAAATTCCACAAAAGATTAATGTTCCAGCCCAAATGTATGATTAAACTGTCTACCACAGGTCACGGCGCATAGCCAACGCATCAGTGTCAGCGGTGAACTCGCCGTGCAACCGATCCATGTCAGCCAGACTCCTGGCAATCTCCATACCACGTCGACGCTCCTGATCCACTCTCTCCCATGTCCATTCTTCGCGGGGTTGCTGTTGCTGCTGGTTGTTTCGGATGGGATGGGGTGGCTTTCCGCTTCGGATTCGACCCTCTTCAGCGACATCTTCGATTTCCGTAGAGAAGTGCGCCTTGAGTGCATCCCATGCATCCTCCATCTTGGCGACCAACTTGAATGGGAGATCGTAGTACTCTTCAAACTGCTTGGTGACTGTGAGCTTTCCTAATGGTTCGTCGCGGAGACTAGCCACGAAATCTTCCTGACCAGGTCGTGGGGGCAAAAGTCCAGAGACCTGGAGCATAATTTCAGGTGAAACAGTTCGACGTCCCTTCTTCCACACACATTTGCTCAAAGCAGAGGCGAATATAGCGTCTTCCTTTCGAGTCAAATCGTTGAGTTTGCCCTGTCGAGAACTGTATCCTTGAGGTAGAAGCGTAAAGCTACGTGGTCGCACAGTGTCCTTTCGCACGAAGTGTGTAACGGTGTATATCCATTTTTCGTCCCAGGATAAAACTCGCGTCCATATTTCGTAGCTTTGAAAAGGCTTCACTTCCTTGCGAAATGTACAACTGACTGCGCCAAGGGCTAGACCGATCAGATCATCAGATACACCGAGAATACCGGTTCTGCGTGGTGCGTTTCGAGCGTAGTCCACACCGCTTGAGAAGAGGGTGCACATCAGGTGAGCGCGCGCAATGTCGAGATCGGCAAAGTATGTGCTGTTGGATTCTGGCTCAGAGCGTTAGTGTCGATAAAAGCACAGTCTTGAGGTTGTATAAACGTACTATGGCCATTGTAGTCCAACTCGCAGAGCGCATTTCCGGAAGACAGAATCAAAGGTTGAAAGAGCTGGGCAGGTGAAGGACCATCTTTTGACCGATTTGAGCGCAGAAGCCAGCGATATCCACGGAGAAGACGAATCTATATCATAATCAGGGCCTGTCTGTCAAAATCGACAATAGATTATGGTTCCAATACTCACATGCCATGCGAATGGAAAATTCTTGAAGTTCTTCAACACCAGAAAGGTCACCAGAATTTTCCACACCAATGACCAGGTCAAAGAGAGCCAGAAGTTGACGAGATCCAAAGGCTCTGTAGTTGGTGCCATCTTGCTGAACAATCACTTATGTTATCTCCAAGCAAAAGATTGTATCTTGTCGAAGTTGAACATCCAGCCATCCGAGATGCTTTATGCAGCTTAAGTCGCGTCTAGGATACAAGCAAAAGGAGACACAGAACACAAGGACGGCCCAGATCTTTCATAAATGACGTGATACCGGTTTTCAACAATATCGTAGTTAAATGGTTGGGTAGAAATGGACAAAGAGGGATATCTAGGGCCAATTACTCAATTACTTCGTGGTATTCCAATCCCTAATCGGGCCGCGTATCGATGACCTAGGACTGAGCCCTTTATCCCTCGGAATACGCCCGATGACTAGCTCCGGATATCTTAATTACGATGGCTTATAGGTAAGATTCTTTGACTCATGTACTTCAATCGCTGCTGCAGATTGGATAGCTCCTTCTGGCGGAAATCGCCGCTGTTTGTCATGAAGAAGTCAGAGCCTTCTCCGCTGTGCGTAAAGACCCGCTCTGGGATAGTCCTCAATCATTGTCTATTATACTATGCATATCCTTGCATGTAGAGTCACATTGTAGAATGCATTAGAATACAATGGACATCAACATGCCCAATGAGTTGCCATGGCTTAGTACTAATTTGGAGCATAGATAATAGCACAGTAGACTTGCATTTTTCACAATACCCTGGTCTAGATATACTCAAACAGTGATTGTATTAGGCACTCAGGAAGAGTGTGAAATGTAGGCTCATATAATAATGACCTTGTTCCTGCAGGGTTGATCCGGGTCAAATGAAGATGTAATGATAACAATATCGTAATGTAATTACGAGTATCAGCACAATACAGTACAGTGTATGTTGCGATCTGGCTCCAGGTGGGGCGCCCCACATTGACCGACCCTAATCTCGGCCGATGCGAGGGGGATCGATAGACACCCGTCTCTAGGGACTTTCACTACCGTGTCATATTAGGGCTTACAGCTCCCTGCCAATAACCCACTCACTATTGATTCGTGCAGTGCTTGGCGGGCACAGCTGTCATGTTTATTATACATCCCGTGCAAGGCACAGATATGTTTTATCACCGCCAAAGGGGAGCCTGACCGTGTATCTGAGTGCTGATATCCTCGTATTCATGCAACTCCTGTATACTGGCAGTCCCCCAGTCAACGTTCAAGCGCCAATTGACGAAAAAGGCAAAAACAAATCAAATAGACATGTGTCTATGCAAATCCCTGGCGTCACACCGCTTATGTCTAATGTCCCCAGGTCATGTAATGTGGAAAGGAGTCTCTACGCCATGAAGGGTGCCACGAAGGGTGCGCTCTGAGAAAAATCGGCAAAGTCTAGCAATGCATCTCTAATTAAGAGACTCCAACTCCTACTAGCAAGTAGTGGGACTCTTAGAATGGGGCAAACCTCCTTACAATCCCCTACCATCTATTGACGTTAACGATCGGAGAGCTTCTTCAGGGTCAAAACTTTCGTCATATGCTTGGGTTCTCAGCTCAAACTATTACAACTACCAATACACAATCCAGATCCTACTCGAGTTTAATCCGTCTCTTTCCGACGCTTATGGAACCTAAAATAGAAGGACAAATATGCAACTAGACCAACCACCCGTTAACGGACTCCCCGAGGAGCCAACTTCTTCACTCACGTTGTCACCTGTGATGGAGACTCAAGAGGAGGACAGTACCTTGGAAGAGGAGCGCTTCGCAGATGCCCTGGAAGAACATACAGTATCAGAAGAGAAGGAAGAAAAAACAGAAGAATCAAAGCGAGATTCTAAGTTTGAGGATGATTTTGAAGAAGTCCCTCAAATTGTTGAAATAAAAGAAGTGCCGGTGATGCAAGACGTTGTTATCAAACAGGAAGACTCTCGGGGCACGAAGCAAGAGACGAATAACAATGACAATAATACTCAAAAGACACAAACGCGGCCACAGCACGAAGATGAAAATACCAGCAACGACAAGCCAGTGTATCCAAGTCAACCTGTATTGATTTTACTGATCACGGGTCTGTGTCTGTCGGTATTGCTCGTTTCGCTCGATCGGACCATCATCACAACGGTACGTAACCTGCTCCTTATCCAAACCTATCTTAAGATGTATTGACACATGCAGGCTATTCCGGCCATCACCAACGAATTTGGCTCAACATCATCAGTTGGCTGGTACGGTTCGGCTTATCTCGTCACGGCCTGTGCTTTGCAGCCGACATATGGCCGGATTTATACACTCTTCGATGTCAAATGGACGTTTCTTCATTCCGTCGCTATTTTCGAGATAGGTAGTTTGATCTGTGCTGTCGCTCCAAACTCGACAACCTTGATTATCGGCAGGGCTATTGCTGGCTGGGGGAGCGCAGGKATCCTTACTGGTGCGTTTGTGGTCGTTGCTTTCACTGTACCGTTACAAAAACGTCCTATATACACTGCGTCTATCGGAATGATGTAAGTTCAGTTATTCTCATGTTAAGATTATTCCACTAAAACGCTATCAGGTACGGAGCCGGAGCTGCTGCTGGCCCAGTCCTTGGGGGTGTCTTTACTGGCAAGGTTACATGGCGTTGGTGGTAAGTACGAATCTAGTATTCGAATAAGCTTCGTTTCTCGGATGAAATAATGCTGATTATATTGCAGTTTCTATTTCAACCTACCAGTAGCCAGCGTGACATTAATTGTTGTGTTCCTTTTTTTCAAAAGTGTCACCGGCGTTTCTACTCGAGTCGGGTACCTACAGCGAATGACTCAAATCGATCTTCCCGGCAGTGCGCTTATCCTGATATCCTTTACTATGCTCTTCCTTGCGCTTGAATACAACACAACCGGCCACGCATGGTCAAGCTCATTGATCATTGGCCTCTTGTGTGGTTTTGGCGTCACACTCCTTATCTTTCTTGCTTGGACATGGTACCGCCAAGACAAAGCTCTGATTGTACCAAAAATTATCCTCAGAAGAACAGTCGGGGCAGCCTGTCTACTCGCGTTTTTCATCTACGCTGTTCTGATTCTCCATGGCTACTTTCTGCCCATATGGTTCCAGGCTATCCAAGGGACATCCACTGAAAGCTCCGGAGTTGATATGCTGACTTATGTTCTTCCAAATTCCGTCTTCAGTTTATTGACTGGTATATTCATTACCAGAGTCGGCTACTTTACTCCTCCAGCTATTATCGGTTGCGCAATTACCACAGCCGGCTCTGGCTTGATTAGCACACTTCAACCAACAACTAGTACAGCCACATGGGCTGGTTTTGTTTGTCTTGTGGCTGCCGGTGTTGGAATGGCGATTCAGCAAAGCTTCACTGCAGTGCAGACTGTGCTTCCACTTGAGCATATTCCGATAGCAACTGCGGCTGTGACGTGTTTCCAGAGCTTAGGAGGCGCAGTCTTCGTCTCAATTGGTAATAGCATTCTGGCCAACGAGTTTCGTCAAGCCAGTCAAGCCAATGAATTGCCCGGTATTGATATTGCAGCCGTTCTCTCAAGTGGTGCCACACAATTCCGATCTACTGTTCCAGCAGATCAACTTCCGATTCTACTCAGCGTGTACAACAATGCTTTACAAAAGGTCTTTATTGCAGCTATTCCGATGGCCGGTATCGCCTTCGTCTCGACCTTGCTTATGGAATGGCGCAGCGTTAGGGTACCCAAAGCTGAGACCTCAATGATTGAAGCAAGGAACAACGATGAGCCACCCGTCTTGCCAGATGTAGAAGTCGAGACAAGGATATCGCCTGTTACGACAAGAGTGGGTTTCATATCGAGGTCGAACAGTAGCCGGGGTAGCGATCATTGAATTCTGCGATTGATTTTTGCATTTGTTCTTTTCCCTGCACATTGAATATCCAGCTGTATTACTACAATCGCTGTTTCCTTTGTCTTTCCCATATATACCCTTATAAGGGCGCGTCTGCATGTAATCTTGCCTGATAAAGCCTTTTGAATGTTGCTGTGTACATAAGCATAGACTATACTGCTTTATTGTCCACTTATAAGTGACTAATTTTGAAATTCAGAAACTTGATTGATATCAATAGCGAAATACTTTGTGGATGGGACGAAACAGGATATTTGAGCTCCAGCATGAAGCTCATGGTGCTCGTTTACCGTCTCAAAAATTCATATGCAGTTAATGCATCCTCGACTTCGAAAGTCGCATATGAATCTATCGGTGAATGAGATTGAAAGCGAACAGTGCTTTCGAATGATGGAAGATGTAAATGGGGCACCGTCGGAACAGGCTGCTGTGGGATTTTGACGCTTTACTATGTAGTTAGTTCAACCCTAATCGTATTTTATCATTAAGGGTTATGGCGCAACGCTCAAAAGCTGCCCTTTCCCTAATAGGGAAATCATCTGTCCGGACAATTATCTATCCGGACATTGATTTTGAGAGCCAAACCTAGTTTGCCTTTTCACGAGCCGAACGTTTGTGATTATGCACCCAAATTGTCAATTTAAGACCTAATCACATATGCTATGGTTCGAGCGTTGCTGCTAAGCAAAATGTACTCCGTCCCTGGAAATTACGTTCAAGCCCTAAATTGCCTCTAACGCTGTTAGCCGCCCGTTAAGCCCCAAAGGGGCAAGGGCGGGCTCCAGGGCCCTGTTAGGCTTGTTTCACCATGACTAAAAGGAAAGGAAGCGAAAATTGCAGGGACATCCGTGACTCGGTTATGGACCAAGGGATGCAAAGTTGACGAGTCTGTGAACATTGAAAGGGGCCTGGCAAGATTTGATCCCATTCTAGTCGCCAGCTCGTGTTCGGGTGCGTTTGATACTTGCTGTGCGACGGTAAGTACATCCTGCAATACAGGCACAGTGGACACTATCCGGATTATAGAAAGATTTATGTACGGCAATGTTGTACAACTACGTAGTACCGTACTTGCGTAGCCATATTGGGATTTACAAGGGTGGATATCCTTCTAGACCTGTCCATCTTGATGAAGACTCGCTTCGTCTATTTCCATGCCGTAAACAGCAGTCGATATTAATCTTGACGGTATATGTGCTCGGCTAACTCGACTACCCGCGTGCAATTAGGCAAGCTCCGACTAAATCCGGACATCTGATACGATGATGCCTTTTCTATGTGTATATGCCTGGTATATGCCATCTCTTTCGGTGAATAATCCCACTCCGAGGCGATTATTCACTTTGGAGGTAACAGTATGATTGGTCCGCAACGACAAATACACAGATAGGAGCTGGCCAATCAGAAGGCATTAATTAAAGATAAGTGGGGTAAGATGGAGGCCCGCATGTCAGCGCTTTTTTTTGATTGGCAACAGCACGCTAAAGGTTGCATTGCCGTCTTTCCCGTCCGCGCAGATTGGGAGCTCAAGGTTTGGCTATTACCGAAACGGCATCGACTCATCGTGGCACCCGCTTAACACTGTTAATGAACATCTTGGCGTCCGTGCACAGTGGCGCCGAGCTATATTTCATTGGCTGAAAGAGACCCACTATGGTGGCCCTTAAGATTAACCTGTCAGCCACATGGCCTCAGGCTCTCAGCTCTTCGGACTTCTTTCTGTTTTTCTGTCCTTTTGTCAGTACGAGCTCTCTATCTCAGGCCTGAATACTTCAGATGCCATCACACTTGGATGAATCAATGCGTCCGAAATGCATCCCGTCGGACTGATGGTATGCAATCTCGGAATCTGATCTCTGATACGTATATCGTTTAAATATGCCCATCATGCATGCACTTGCATGGAGAGCTGTGGCACTAGCTGCTTGAGGAAACGCTGCTTGCTACCCGAAGGCCAGTGCTTGACATATCCACCTGGCTGCTTCTGACTCTTAGAGTCCTTATCCTGGTATCTTGACCAACCGTTCGTTTCGGGTTTCAAGCTATGCATAAACTTCGAAAGAAATGACGAATATCAAAACCCGAAAGGTTTGGACTGGACCGCACTGAAATTATAAAAGAGCAAATGAGACCGCCCAACGATACAAAGTGAATATTAAGTTGAATCTCTAATTGTTCCAAGTCGGAAATGTAACATTCCTTTCTACCTTTCACACTCCCGAAGAACTGACGGGAGCTCTACGAGGGCCTTCATAATTCCAACTTAAACATTCATTTCCGAAAAATTCATTGCTGACGGAACGCCATTCTAGCCACATGTAGACCTAGCGGCAGCCCATCGTTAAACCTTGGAACTTGGAAGATTCTGCGCTGCGTGGAAAATTGTCCGTGCGAGCTGCTCTTTATCCCATTTCCGGATTAGGCCAAGAGGGACACAAAACAGCTCTGATTCTGATTAATCAAGACACCTGAAGTAGCTAACTAGTCGACTAAATTATGTACGTAGCACGTAAGTTACTTACTTAGTTAATTACCTACTACGTAGCCAGCCCATACTAGCTAGTTGCCGTTTTCTTGTCTGCTTCTTCTCGCTTTCCTTTTTTTTTCTACCTTTTCTCTTCCTCTTCGAGTTTATCTTGGGTTTACTTTTTCCTTCTCCCTTTTTCATTTCTTTGCTCCATTGAATGGACCCTTGTGTCTATTTGTTCACTCCTTTGTTTCTTCTGCTCTGATTCTCTTGTCTTCCCTATACATTCCTTGACGGACCCGGGGGATTTTCTCTTCTCTCTGCTATACATTCACGCTCAATCGAAGACTGCGAAATCGTTTTTCGATGTCCATTGCGACCAACCTTAGCTGCAGGACCGCTTTCGCGCACATATAATTTCGACTTGTGCGTGTACTTTTGACCACATCTCAGTCCAGGGGATTGTCATTCATTCATTCATTCATTCTTCATTACAACATCGTTTTTTTTTGTCGATTGACCTTCGGCGTCAGCAAATCTGGCCAACCCGAAACGCCATCCACTTTGACTTCGACTTGTCTCCGCTCTCCGGCTACAGTTTCATTTTCTGGCACTACTTTCTCAAATTTCTTCTTCTGCACGCACCGGCCATCCCAGCGACCTGAAACGGTCTAGCTTGTGCCGCGTGCCCTAACCCTAAAAAGGTAATTCTCGACCCGTCCAACCCTCTCCTGCCCGTTTTGTCCTAGCTCCCCCCCCGAACCCCCCGAATCGGCGTCAAGCTGCGGTCTTGGCGGCAAGACTAGCCTCGCGCTGGACCCGCTACTTTCCCTTCCGGGGTTCATACCATTTTCCGTTGGTCGTGGAGCCCGCGCCAGTCCCGCGCTTGCGCCTAGATTGTCGTCATCGCCTCAGGCTCTCCTTCAATGAAAATGTCACGATCCTCCGGAGATGTGGCTGTAACTTACACAACTTACGTGCTTTTTCCTATTTTTATTCCCTCGTTCTCCCCTTTTCATTTTTCATCATGGTCTTCCCACAAGCTGTGTCTGCTGTTCGTCATGAGCAGTCCACATGCCTATTGCTTCCTTGATAGCTCTGCTTATGGACAGTCGATGCGACTCCTTCCCGCCTGTCTCCTCCCGTGTTCTTTAATATGCCACAAAGCATATGATCGATAGTCTTTCTATGCTATGTTGCTCACACTAAAGCCTCTCCCGCAGAACGGAACGAACGGCCCTCATGAATACTCTAGCGTCCGACAGGCTGTTCCCTCTCGCCGTTCCCCTTGGACAACCTTCCGTGCCAGTTCTGCTCCTTCCGCTTCGTCTTCGAAACAATCTCGAGATCCAGATCCAGAAATGGACAATCATCCGAGGAGAGAGCTCCCCCCTCCATCTGCGATGACTCGCCCCGCGGAATCGCCCATGCCGGCTGTAGGATCACAAGGCCAACTCCCTACGCTGGACCCAGCGTACTATTCGGAAGACTCCATGCGACAATGGCTGCGCACCAAAGCGGAGGAAGATCGGAGACGGCAGGAAGAGGAGCGCACCCGTCAAGAAACGTTGAAGCTGGAACAACGACGGATTGAGCAAAGTATGCTACGCGATGCATTCCAAGCGGGTGTTCCCCCTCAGATGGTGCCTTTGATATTTGTGGGGATTGGCGGGGGGAATCTCAGCATGTCACCAGATGTGGCTCAGCAGATTGATTCGAGTATACAACAAGCGCATTCATGGCAGCAACAACATCGTGCACATACGGTCCAGCAACAGGTTGTGTCCACTCAGATAAATCCTCGTCTTCCGCCCCCCGGCACAGATCTGTCACAGTCCCTCCCACTGGACGTTCGCCGAGATAATAATAGGGCCATCCCACCGAATCCTTACGCATCTCAGCCAGCGCCAGTGCGAAACACATCCCCACCACAGCATKTGCCTGCGTCACCAACTCAGACACAACTCTATCGTGGGTCACTACAGCCGGCTCGGTTGCACTCCTTCGGAGACTCACAGCCTCAGCAGTCGGCCATGCCACGTCTAAATACAAGTGAAATACAATTTTCGCATTCATCGCATAATATAGCTACTACTCAACCTCAACCTGGCGCGGCTCCTTCCTATGTGCCCGTGTCTGCTTCTGCTCCCCCTCCAGCTACAACCAAGCCCGAGACGCAACCCACTCAGTCTCCGTCTATTTATTTCCATCACTGGGTTCCGCCGAGCCAATCTCAACCAAGTACACCGTCCACTAGGGGACGGCAAGAATCATCTTCGCGACCTCATGGTCAGGGCGAGGCTCATGCCTCCCCCGGACGAAAACGAAAAGCTGTCGGATCACACCCACCGCCTCCGCCGCCCGCATCGCAACAGGAACAACCCTCACCAGCGTTTTCGCATGCGTCACCGCGTCGTGGCTCCACGGCGCGAATGGGACAGGGTGCAAGCCATTTTCGTCGACAGAGCGATCTAAGCCATGGCTCTCGACAAGAGCACTCTGAATCTGACTCGGACAATTTTTCGCGTTTTCGCCCGGGACGCGAATCAATTCTAAATCCTATACAGCCGAGTTCAAGGAGAACGAGCTCGGATGCACCGCCGGGACAGCCGCCAGGACGATAACCTTGACAGAATTCGGCACCTGCAGTTACATGGAGCACATACCTTTGTCGCTGTCACCGATGGCCAACATTTTACCCTCTCTTAATAATCGTTATGTCCGATCTACCAACTTATTCATTCATACCTATTCTCTTCCCGTTCCATTCCATTCTCTTATTGAACATACTTACTACATACACTTTGCTGTTATATACCACATGAACATTATCGCTCGGCAGGAACCGGTTTGGCGCCATGTTTTAGATTCATCACGTTTGGAATTGGTCCCTTTGCAAGGAGTAAAGCAAAGGAAGGATGGCTGGTTCGGAATTCAAAATGGAGGTTTATATATATACTAGGTAGTATGTGGGCCATCTACGGATGGTCTAATGAATAAATTAAATTTTGAATCGATTCTTATGCTCTTATTATAAGCTATTTATCTGGATATCTTTGATTTTTATGACATACAACATCATCAGGTGGTTGGAAAGTAAGTAATCACACCCTATCAAACCGGCTCAACACCTCCGTAGGCACAGTCGGAATATACTTCCTGGCTCTTTCCTTATTCGTCCCGCCAAACCCAGCACCGTAGCTGATCAGCATGTCGGTGCTTGTGGGTAGTATGAAGGGAAGTGTCATGGATGGGTCGAGGAGGTAGCTGTCCGGTGCAGAAGAGGAGAAATGGTAGCTGGGGGACGACATGATGGGTGAGTTTAGAAAGACGCTGCTTCGGGGGGTTGAGGGGCCGTTGGTTTGTTCGTCATGGTCCTGGTCGGGCGCTGTGGCGATGGTGGGTGTTTGGGGTGTCTCTGGATGCTCAGTTTTGGTGGGGCTTGATGGCGGAAGAGAGGTGGGTTTGTTGCCATCATCTGGAGATGGGGATGGCTGAGTGCTCGCCGCAATGGCAAGCTTCTGTAGCTTCACGTGCTCGCGGTATAAGAGATCTGGGTCATGTTGTAAACTGACCAAGAACTTTGTAGCGTTCTTGCTCAGTCCCTTCTCTCCAACCTCTGCGCGATAGGACCTCACAGCCTGGAGAAGTTGGTTGGGAGTAAGTTGTTGTAACTGTAACAGTGTTGTGATTAGAGCTTCATGGTCGTCGCCCAATGATGAAAAGCACTGTAGCCATTGTAGCAGTTGAATTACAGGCCCAAGATGTTTCCTTGCAGAATCTACGGTTGTGTCGCCTGTAGTAGTCGTTGAGCCATTTTCATAATGCTCTGGCTTCCTGTTATTGTTCCGCGCCCACTCTTCTAGCGCCGATATATTCATGCGGATTTGCATTGCTTTCGTACGGGCGAGGTATTTCTTCGTGAGCATGATGCGATTGAATAGTTCCGCACCAAGCCAGTAGAGTAATTGGGAGATAATTTGTGACGTGATTATCGAATGCACATCGTACAAGTCTAAGACGAAGACTGTGGAGGAGAGTAGCGAGGTGATATTTCGAGGCGACACCTGTGCTCGCCGCTTAGGTGATGGTGGACGGAATCGTTTCTCGGGAGGCTCAACTTTTGGTTTGGGTTTTGATTTGAAGAGTTTCCATTCATTCTGGAATGTAACGTCGCTTAATCCCGGTATTGTCTCATGGTCAAGCATGGCCTGATCTAGGACACGATTCATTCGACGTTCCGCGTCCCGGATGATCAGAATGAAAATTTCATTGATCAACTCCGCCAGATGTAGCTGAAATTCTACCGTTGACATCATCAGACCTGGATCCTTTTTCAGATAGTGCAGGAGCAAAGTCGCATTCGATATCCAAAATGCCAAAATTGTCATATCCCACTGATGTCGCTCCACCACATCGTTGATTTTGTCTGTCGCAGACATCAAAAGTTGCGCCAATAGCTCGGGGCTGGCATGGTAATGCGCATATCGTGCGCTTAGAAAAAGAAGATTCGCCGGTACTGGTTTCTGTGAAGGTGACCGTTGTGGTGTCATGTTTGTGATTATTATATTCAGTATCTTTTCCAGCTCATTGTCTTGAAAGACAAACATCTGGTCATTCAAACACTTGTCCCAAACGAATTCCTGTTGGTCGTCTTCAAAATCATCGGGTTCCTATTCACTATGTGTCAATCCCAGTACTTATCACTAGCTTGAAATTAAATTTACCTCAATCTTCTCATCAAGGCCTAGACTTGATAAGTCAACCTCCAAATTCAGCGCACTTTCTTCCATCATCATTCGGCGTTTCATTTCGTTCTGAGCCATCTCCTCCTCGAAACGACCGTGGCTGAATCCCGAATCATAAAAATCGTCTTCAATTCCGACAGGCCCTATATTATATCCATTGTCATGCAGATATTGCGAAATGTCCGTTCCGGGCTGCAGGAAATCGAGAGCTGTTCCACCAGAAGAAGACTTGATGTCAGGTGAAGCGCCATGGTCCAGTAGAACTTTTGCGATAGTTTTATGTCGATTTGTCATAGCCCACATCAATGCACTCCATTGATTACGATCCTGCTTATCGACGAACGCTCCAGCGTCAAGGAGCGCGGAGACAACTTCTTGGTGGCCCTGCGGCAATCTCAATTAGCGATCGTACGCAACGCCGATAATCTTGACACTCACAAAACAGCTTGCATATATCAGAGGTACCGCCCCCTCTTCATCTGGTTTATTCACATCCACATATTGGTGAGCATGGCCATTAACCAGTTTCCGCACTCGGTCGACATCGCCGTTACTTGCAGCCATATTGAGACTTTTTTGGAGTATACTCTTCTTCTCCTCCTCGGACAATTTGTCGTCTAACGCGATATCGTCATCGTCAGTTCCGAGTGAGTCCATCTCGCGATGTGCCGCTTGCGCCGCAAGCATTTCTAACAACCTGGCATCGCTATCTTCTAGTCGCGCAGTGGTATCGTCGTCCTCACGCTCGTAGAAGGGCTGCGCATAGCGTGCACGTAATTCGTGTTCTTCGTCATGAGAGTGGTCGTCGAGCGCAAGGCTGAAGGATAGTGGTTTCGCGGTAATCGGCGTCGTCAAGTATTGCGATTGACCTAGAAAGCAATAGGAACCAGTAAATTTCCTTCCTAATCCGAAATTCTCTAGCAGCAACAGGGATAGTGCCCACCTTGCCATCCGTCATACATCTCCGTTTCAACCGCGTACTCTGGCGCTCGTCTCCGGTCGTCCAGCGATGTCGGTAAGTCGGCAGGCAGCTCCCTAGGTTTCTTCGGTGTGCCGTCTGGAGAGAACCCTTCATTCTCTGATTCGAAGTCAGCCCCGGCATGGGGGTCGCCGATATCCATCGTGGTGGTGACTGTTCAGTGAGATGTATGCCCAACTAGAACGACTGCATCTGAGGGGATGGAGCAATCATTTGCCATAGACAGTCAGTACATGCATGTCTATGAGGTGTACGGGTCCACACAGTCAATAGCAGTACTGTTGTCGAGATAGGGGGGCTCATTCGTTAGTGAGTGAGAGAGAAAAGTAGTTGTAAGCGTCAAGGTTGTTTTGATGTTCGGCGGTCGGTTTCGTGGTGGGTCCCCCGCAGGCTGACTTCTCCCAAAGTAAACCGACATGACGCAGTTTCATCCGCGGGCCGTGGCTGCCATTGTTCTCAGGCTTGCAAGATTTATACATGTGTTTTTACCTATCTATATAAGGAGAGGACAGGATAAACATACTTTCAATTAATTTGAGGTGTTCAATGTGATACCTAGGTAGTCGACAGCTGTAACAGAAAAACTGCTGCACGTGACCACCACGGCTCTGCCCACCCCTACGTCCTATTCATCTATGGTGATTCAAGAAACAATCTTGGAAATACAAGGATGGCCTTGCAATTGGATTCAAGGTCGAGAGTAGATAAATAATTGATGATGTACGTTATGAAATAAAAAAAGATGATGATGAACCAATGCGGGATATAAATGCAAGTATAACGATAGATGTATGAAAATGATGTCGGATCTGAAAATAAGTGTCAGGATTGAAAACAAAACGAAACGCTGGACAAAGGAGGGGGATTCGTGGAAGAAAACAGAATTGGTGCACGTGGATAATGTTACTGTCGTTGACATTGATGCTGATGCCGCTAATAATCACTGTTGATGCAAAAATGCAGTCATTTCTGCTATGCGCAAAAGGACAAAGAGAGATTGAAGGTATAGAGAGTTCACAACAGATTGATGAAGGGTCCAATTATTCCAAGCTTTTGCTGAAAGCCTGAATCTGGTCCTCCGGCAAGGAACCAATCCACAGACATTTTTCAACGACTCCCGGGACAGGCTCAATGTTGTACTTGTTGCTGGCATCGATGAGACGAAGGAGACATTTGACAATTCTAGCCGAGGTTCGATATCTTTCAAAATTGACGAGTGCATCTCCGTCACGGGTTCCTGCGACTTGAGATGGTTTCTGAGCATTGTAGGTCAGGTCGTGAACGTATAGACCCACAAAAGGAATACAGCCATTTTGAAGATTCGCAGTCTCCATTTCGACTCTCAACTCGTGAAAATTGCGCAGCGGTTGTATCAGAGATTCCATGCTGTCAAGAAGTCGTCGGTCACTCAAGCTCACCAGATTCCAGGTCCTTTGTAACCGTGTGCAGTCGACTGAAGACAAAGCGATCGCAATTTGTAACATTGTCGAGTAGTTGCATGTTTGTCTGGCGTGCGCAGCGATGTGGATGAACTTTGAGATCGTCCGGGCTCGCTCTGACATATCCCGTGTAAGAACAATCTCAGAAAGAACCCATTTCACCATGAGATTGAACCGGCCTACGACAATATCAATCCCTTTACGATCTTTCTCAGCGAGGAAATGGACCCAGCTAACGATTGACGGCGAAGTGTTGTTCCACTTCATGTCAACAAGATCCTTCCAGTCAACTTCGTCCAGAGCTGATTTTTCCACGAGTGTAAATTGTTGAGCAAGTAACCTGGAGTTGTAGGCAAGTACGAAAGGAAAATGACTTGGCATATGTGGTATGTCAATGTGCAATCCAGCAAGCTTAGGTTCAATGCTTGGAATCTCATCCGAGGTATGCCGTCCCCGATATTGGTCACCCATACGGGTAGGTGATGGGCCTGGAGTCAATGTTGCCGGCGGATTCACAGGAGTTTCCGGTTTGCGATGAGCAATAGTTGGCGCTGCTTGTGGAATGGTCATTGGTGGTGAGGGAGGATGCGCAAGAGGATGAGGAATCTCCAGAGATTGGGTTGCGAGAGAGTCCATGCTGCTTGATGCCCCTAAAGCGTCGTCTTTTTCAATAAACTCGACAGAGAGTTCAGATGAGAGCTCTGATCTACTGTCCACATCTTCGTACTGCTCTGAATGCGGGTCGACTTCAAGATATTCCTCCATGTCGTTTGTGATTTGTCGGATTCGGTCATTGTCGTCAATTAATTGAATGGAAGGACGGGGAGAGTCGATACTGGCGACGATTGCGTTGACCGGGGCGTGTTGTATAGACTGACGAGGCGTAACGTGTGCACGAACATCACGAATTGGCTTCTTCATAGAGTCATCACTCAGTCCCCTCTCGAGAAGAGGGATAGAATTATCCGAAAACTCTGACTCCACGACGGACTCGGTATAAACTTGTGATTGCGAACCGCTTTGGCCGGCAAATATTGTCTCGTCAGATCTCATCGGAAGTCTTTCTGAATTGCTCGCTGCTGTCATAGCAGTATTGGAAGAGTCTCCTCCATAGTAAAAGGGTTGAGCTGCGGTTCCCTGACTGTCGGAGAGTGTCGGAGAAGGCCATTTTCCTTCTAGCTTCAGTAATGTCGACTCAATTCCACCATCAATATCATCAGGAATGCGCGAAAATTCAGCTATAGCTGCTTCAAAAGAGGGGCGAAGATTCTGAGACGAATGTGTGTTGATAAGGTCGAAGCGTGGTGGCGTTGACTGGGCCCTCGCTTGAGAGGATCGCGAAAAACTTCGTCTGAGATAGTGCCGCGCCGAAGATGTGAACGATTCTGTCAAAGAGGTATCTGTTGCGAATGACTGCGGTCGTTGATCAGCAGCAAGATCATGCACATTCTGAATCTTACGCAGGTCGCCTCCAGGTCGCCTCCTCAATAGACGACTCATTGGCTTCTTGCCAGATTCTACATCTCCAGCTTCGCTATTGGCATCAAAAGAGTGACTAGTGCCACTGTGAAAAGATGCGTACTTTCGGAGACGACTGGATATTGACTGACTTTTTGAAAAACGTTCCATGGATATATCAAGCGGCTGGGGTTTCAGATGGCTTTTGTCGTGTCTGAGTAGCTCCGACGATGCTGCAAAGGGTACATCGATATCGCCAGGAGGTAGGTGATCATGTCTTGATACCAAAGATGGTGAACTAGCGTTGCTTGTCTGGGTTGGGCCCATCCATTCCAGCCCGCCTGAAACTACAGGTATGTCAAGTCCGGTGTCATCAACAATAACGATGGACTTGCTTCCCATAGTTACTTCGCTTGCAAGACGTTGTGGGCTGAGCATTTGCGGTCTTGGGTGGCCTGGTTGACTTCCCAATCGATCCGATCCTTCTGAGATTGATGGCGTAGGAGGTTTGAGGCCAATGGCTTCGCGGTAGTCTCTCACGCTTTGCTCAGATATACAATCAACTCTCAGAGGTGCTTCAGGCTTTGGTGGAATTCTGCGATCTCTGTAAATGTCGTTTTTAAAGGCCACATTGACTGGAAGTGTAGCGGTCTGGGCTCTTTGAGAACGAAGCGAAGGGTAACCGGGAGGTGCTGCAGAATTTTGACCAAGATTCCTGGTATGCAACGCACGACGTATGGAGCCAATGACCGTCCTTAGTGCAGGGCTGGCTCCAAGGGGTCTGATATTGCCTTCCGAAGCACTGCGTGCATGGTGCTCCTGTAGTCCATCTGAAGCTTGCGATATAGTAGGTGAAGGGGGGGAAGGTCCTGCAACTTTCGCATCTATAGGCGGGAACAGATTTCCACGAATGAGACTGCCATTACCGCCGTCAGAGCTCGGCAGTAAAGCTTGTTCTTGATCCTGCCTATCCGCTAATGCGCGAGACAGGGGAGCACGGTCATCGCGGATTGAGTCGGAAAAACTCCCACTACGCTTGTGAGCATGAGTTTGGGGGTATCTGAATGTGCTTGAAGCCGTCGGTGACCGTGGACCGGTCGGGGTATTAGGTGACGGCTGAATTGCAACCACAACAGGGTGAGGTGCATCTACTGCGCTGATCGGTATTGAAGCACTTTTGCCTGGGAAAGAGCATGAGAGTGCTTGGACGCTCTGCTCGCTCGACGAACCTGGCATACTGCGTGTAGTCCCCGATGATATCGTCCTCGCATGCATTACCGGATGACCAAGGTTTCGTACATTTTCCAACGCATTTATTGACTGGGTGAATTGTTGCGTTTGAATCTTGGTCAAAGGATTTTCCATAACAGCTTCGTTGATGGTGTTGGCGATCTCGCATAGACTGGCTGCGTAGTTATCTTGACTGTCGAGAACTTCCCCGGGTAAAGCAGGGTTGTCGGGACTGGTAAACAGCGGACTATCCCAGTGCATCAAACATCTTCCATGCCAACAGCGCTTTAAGTCTACCAAAATCTTGATGTCACTGACGCCTGCACTTCTTCGAGCTTTCAAATCATCGTACATATGGTTGATTGTATCGCAAAATTGTACCCGTAAGTCTCGGTTGCTAACGAAGTCGTCGACGAAATAATTGAGAATCCAATGTCGTAAAGCCGCAAATGTTCGGATTCGAATAATCCGTCCATCAGGTTGTAGTCTGTTGATAGCCCACTCCAGTCGCGCCAGCAACAAGCCTAAAAGATCTGTAGTCGATAGGTAAGACCGAAAAGTTAAAAAGAAGTCTGATACGAGTTCATAATCCATGAAAACCTCGGATGAAATTTGCGCGACTATGCGCGCAGGTGTAGCAGCGCTAATGTCCGAAGTGCCAGGTAGGTACTTGACCAAAGCTGGGTCATCCATGTTTTCGGCGAGCAGGTCAAAGACAGAAGGTTCAATGGGATGCTGTACAGAATATATACCGGATCTGTAGGTTGAATTCGAATTTCTCGCCTTGGTGGCAGATGGAGCCACACCTGAAAACAACGACATTGCGACTGAAAGCGTTCCTACCGGATGAGAAAGACCGGGTGAATCGTAGGTAGATGGTATGCGGTTCTGGCCACCGTTGCCTGTATTGTCCTTCAAGTATACAGACGGGTTGGTGTTGTCCGATGTATGCGTATAAACCGAACTTCGCAATACTGGTGTCCCCTCCGCATTGAACTGCATAGTCCCAAGGCGATAATGAGGGATAGGCACCTCTAGAGCAGGCATGGAGGTAACGTTGACCGAATCATGAGTGTCGAAACGGTCAATCACTATTCGAAACTCGTCGCCCGCTTCAGATTGGCCGTACTCGGAGATTGTTGAAAAGGAATGAGCTCTCCTACGTCGAGGCTCAGTATCGCTGGCATCGCCATTGACCTCCGCGATTTCTTCACGGGCAAATTTGGGACGGAGCTCGGAGAATTGAGAGGATGACCAAATACTGTGTCTAGTGTCGGGGCCGGCTGTTGGTCTGGGCGGGGATAGCTTGGTTGCGTTGACCGGGGCGGGAAGACTCAATTTCGGCAGGGATTTGCCATGGCGACGTCGGGAGCCTGACTCGACTAGAGGCCTATTGTAATTACCCTGTAGTAAGCATTTATGCGATACAATCTCAAATTGGAATCGAGCTGAAATGATGTCATGTCATGTCGATAGCAAGCAGAAATAAGATTTTCCATACCTCAGGTAAAGCTTCCCATTATTGCCGACATTGGCGACCGCGAAGGTGTTATCAACTCGACCAGCTGAGACCATATCATGCGCCAACAGTCGTTGCGGAAAGCTTTCGTTCCCGCCGCCTTTCGTTCGGAGTAGCGACGAAGCTCTCTGATGCGGTCTTCGTCCCTGGTCCGCTGCCATTGCTCTACCAGCCCGTTTAGTCGAGCCGGACTGTGTTACCGTATGGGCACGTTGGAGAGCATTAGGTTGAGCTCGTAGAGGACGAGAGGACGTGTTTGAAAAAGCCAACGTAGATGCCCGCGAAATGGGCTTGTGTAGTGAAAATTCGTCCTCCGTAACAGTGGCGGGTTTATCGGTGGACTCGTCGTAAAAGGTCGTCATTGTGCCGCCAAATAAGTGAGGCAAGCGCGAACGCGCCTCTCTTTGTTCAGTTGATAGCCAAGGCGGACTGATGTTGGCAAGCAGACCGGTTACTCTTGCAGAGCTGGCCGGGTTGATAACTCGATCGTGTAACTCGGCATTGCCGCACACCGCAATGCTGGCGGGCGGATTAGATGTTCATGGTCCCATTGAATGCTATGATTATCTATCTTGGTGTCAGGAAGCTGTGTTGGAGGCTGTTCTTCGTAGTCGGTTCGTCGCGACACAAAGAGGATAGAAGTGTAGCGAAGCGCGGGTAGGGATGAGTATTTGAAAAGCGTATCCACCGAGCCACTCGCTTGGAAAAGGCCCCTATGACGGCAAGGCGAGAGCAACCGTGAGATGGACCAAATGAATGGGGACACAAAACACGCCGCAATTTGTCGGACGCGAACGCACGGAGCGCACAGTCGATCTTGCCGGCTGACTCTTGGGGGACCGATTGCGTATACCGTGACGGTGGATAAACACGTCCGAATGTGTGCTGCAGGAAGATATCAGCAAGTCATTGGACGTCGGTTGCAGGTGAGTTGATGTGTCTATGAGAAGAAGCATAACAAGTGGGTTAATCTGCTTCAGTGCGAGGTGACAGGTCAAATCAGGTCACGGGATACACATGCACTGTACGCGATGACAACCTCGGCGGGGTATTGCTGTGACGGTAATTATACGCTATTCTGCCCGCTCAATGGTGAATATAGCACTGCCGTTGTGGATTGGCCCTGGTTTAGAAACCGTTTCTTACAAGCGTGACGGTACGGCTAGTAAGTTTACACCTAGCTACGAACCAATCAGATGGCGTATCCCGGTGGCTGGGAATATGGGGCCCCATGATCGCGCTTCCAGCTCTTCAATCAGTCATACTCTAAGTGTCACTGTGGCACTGAGTGAGCTACGTACGCACTATAAAAAGATCCATACATGTATGCCTGCAGGTATAATCTGCAGCTTTGAAATTGCACTGAATCTTCTGGATATTGGAGCACGAGTACTAGATATTTGCATAGTTATACATTAATTCCCAACTCAATATAACACTTCCAACGTATACACTCTACCACAATTTGCATACGGGCTCCTTGTGTGGACACTGGAAAGCTTCCTGGAATTCCCTCGAATTGGCCATTGTGCCCTATCTACATGTTAGTGTCATCCTTTTCAGAGCGATCAGATAATCGGACGTACCAAGATTCGAGCAGGCTTCGGGGCATGCGGGTCAGTGTAGATACCTTGCACTGCCGCTTCCTTTGTGGTTTTGCTGCACCACCAGTTCGAGTATGAGATGAAGAAAAGCTGCTCTTTGGTGAACTTCTCCAATCCGGGCAGTGCCTTGTCCGAGTGTGAAGAGTCGCGTTTCTTCCAGGCGCGGAACGAAGCTGACAGGCCTCCTGCATCGGCAATGTTCTCACCCAAGGTCAAGCGTCCATTAACATGCAGGGGCTCTGAATCTGGATCTGGGCCGGGAACGGTAAAATTCGAGTACTGATCAACGAAGCATTGCGCGCGTTCTTCGAATGCCTCAAT
The DNA here is from genome assembly GCF_001896365.1 of Talaromyces amestolkiae. NCBI lineage: Eukaryota > Fungi > Ascomycota > Eurotiomycetes > Eurotiales > Trichocomaceae > Talaromyces > Talaromyces amestolkiae. The sequence goes on along the minus strand of NW_024468037.1, from coordinate 3,821,173 downwards.
AGTCTTGTCATCCCACCAATTAGTATAGTTGCCAATCTGATCATAATGTCTTCCTGTGCTATCGAAGGCTACTTGCGATGTCAGTTATACCGTCAACGAGAGATCATTTCAATGATACCACATACCATGCGAGAGCTCATGTCCACTGACAGCACCAAAGGCCCCATAAGCCAAATACAGGGGTGCCCTCGGTCCATAGAAGGTAGGAGGCTGCATAATTCCAGCGGGGAATACGATCTCGTTTCCAGGAGGGTTATAGTAAGCGTTGACAGTTGGTGCGGTCATCCCCCATTCGTCACGATTTGTGGGGCGCCCCAGCTGAGACCACATCCTCTTGAACTCGAAGTTGGCCATTCCAATCGAGTTCTCAAAAAACCTGTCACTGGAAATGTCCAAGCTACTATAGTATTTCTTGACCTCCTCCGCATCCATCAAGTCGGGACTTCGTGTTGGATAACCAATCTTCTGGATGATGTTGGCAACCTTTTGTTTACCCAGCTGCCGAACATCTGCAGACATCCATTTTGTCCCATCAAGCACATAAACAAATTGTTCCTTGATGTCGGAAATTATTTGATCACCTAGCTCTTTCGATTCCTCTGGGAAGGCATCGAGAACGTAGAATCGACTTAGGATCCAACCAACCCCAGAATCAAGATCGTTGATGCACTTTCGCCATCTATCTTGGGTGGCTTGAGGGTCTTTTCCAGCAAGACGATTATTGAACTCTCGTAGTGGCGTAACTTTGGGGTCCTCTATATCACTGTAGAATCTCTGAATGGCCTTGAACTTGAAGAACGCTAGGATAATTTCTCTGGGAGTGTCCTTGATAATTTTCGAGACCTCTTTCAAATAAGACGGGGAGCCAATAATTAGTCGGTCGGTCTTGACGTCCTTCGGTGAGAGCTCCGTGAGTATATGATTGAACGATATTTCAGGAACAAGCGAGCCGGCTTCCTCCAAAGACTTCGGGTTATAATACTGTGTGACGTCCTCCTGTGTCTGAGTGTCTGGTGTCGCGTCGGCCAATCTCTTTTCGAACAGGACAACGTTCTTCGCCAGTTGGAAAGGAGTTTCCACTTCAGAGCTTTTGCCGTGATGCAAGTTGAAGTTGCCAAACATTTTCGACGCAAGAGATCTATAGTCGTCCACAACTTTGGTATCGTTGTAATATTCTCGCGATGGAAGACCGATACTTCGTGGTGGCGTCACGAATATGACAACATTATCGGGATCACGGTCGTCGGGCTAGGCTCTATCGTTAGATGAAAATGTCTCAAAAGTAACTGTAGAGGGCATTACAGATATAGAGAAATCAGTAAGAGCTGAGACATCAGTCTGCATCAAATACAAGAGTGCATCGGTCAGATTATTCTCTGAGTGTTTGCCATGCGAAGAGTAGATGGTTTCAATGTTTTTTAGAATCTCTTCCAAGGGCTCCGATCCACGCTTCTTGAGAGCATCGACGTTGATACACGCATCGTAAGCGGACTTTAACTTCTTGAAGTTGTCTTTGTCTGCAGAGGAGAGTGTTGACTCTTCAGGGGCCTCGGGTGCTTCAAGTATATGGCGTAGTCTCATTTGAGCGTTCTCTGCCATCAAGGTTCCAGCAAAGACGGAGCCCTGGTCTGGTCTCATATCGTGACGGTCCCTCCATCCTCCACAGACATACTGGTCAAAGTCGACGCACGGGTCAATATCTTTATAATGAGGGTCAAGGTTATAGAGAATCTCGGAAGCAGCGTGAACGCATTCGGGCTCGAGGCATAGATCGGGACCAGAAGTAGTATCGGCACTCGGAGAATCTGGGACTGTGGACGTCAGACATCATGAGCTTTCATATTTGGAGCAAACGCACTTGGATAAAAGTGATATGTAGCGAGCATTACAACACTTGCCGTCATAATAGTCCACCTAGCTACCGCAAGGAGCCTGGACGCAGATGTGCGATTACCAGCCCGTCGGGGTCTGTGACTTGTGTCAAGGGAGTTTTCGGTGGTCTCGTACTTCTCGTCGATATAAGTGGTTTCTATATACGAGCTGGCTCGAAAGGCCGAAACGTTCCTATCACCGAAAACACAATATCAGTTTCATGACAAATTCAGCTAATCAGTGGCTATTCGACATACTCGGAGGGTAGCCCTCTCATTATGCGATTTTGGTGAACGTCACACTGCGGCGTGGGTTTGAGTATAGTGTACTTGATAGCGTTCTGACCATCTGCGTAGAGATTAAATGAAGTAGGATCGATTCAAGACACAATAGTTGTGTTGTAGGATGCTGGAGGATGTTGGAGGATGTTGTAGGATGTTGTAGATTGCACGTTGATGAATGGAGTTGGTTGAGGTCATCGATCGGTGCCTGGGTCCACCTGAAGCTGACTGACTCGTTATACAGTATGTGATTGGCTGAGATGCAGAGCTTCCTCGGCCCATCAGTGGGGCCGAAGATGGATGTCGGCCGGGCACCAATCACAGTAGAGAATCATGAAAGAAGAGTCGCAGCTACTATTGAAGGACAAAGGGTCGTTGATTATGCAATCACTATGAGGACAAACCATATAGGCTTCGTTACTCATGAAGAATTCCACCTTTCGAAGATCTCAAATATATGAAACAGACTGATAATAAGCAGCTGCCTTGTAAGGAAGTCCAATATCCTTCACATACTCATATGCAACATCGCCAACGCTTTCCGAAGCAACTACCTGAAACGGCAAATGTGGACTCAAAGTCGCGGTAGAAGGGCTGTCAGAAGGCCATAGGTCATGGCCAGCCCAGTGCTTTGCTGACGGCTGGAGGTTCACTTGATGAATCCAATGAATCCAAGTCTGGAATGGAATAGCAACTTGCATAGTCTGGTCTGGACGGCAGAAGGACTTATAAGTGCGTAGCATCAATGCCATGTCATCGCCAATCTGACAGGGCGTGGTAAATATATGATCATGTGGTTGCAGAGTGATTGACGAATCAGGCCGTATACTATCTCTCACGACAAATCGCCCGTGAAATGTGGGATACCGAGTTGCAATTTGAGATACGGATGGTGGGCCGCAATCTCGGTGTGTCCTATCAATGGCCGAGTTCCTGAAATATTCTTGGATCATGGTCCTGTCGCTGTCCTCGCCAACATCTGTATTCTGTTGATCCCACAATTCCCAGATATCGAGACATGCTCCGTACATCGCATACCACTGATACGGACACTTGTCACTGGCCGTCCAAAATGGGTGGTTCCGAAGACCAAACCAGTAGTTGACAACTTGAATAATGTAGTTGGGTGCATTTTGAACCATGTGCTCGATCTTTGCCCATTCCATGCGATACATCCAACAGAGCCATAGTCTGTAGTATAATCCTTTCCGGGGCTGGGATGTAGCAAGGGTTTGTACTTCGTTGAAGTGGCGTTTGACGTCGCCTATTTCAGGGCGATCCAGGTGAAGTTCTTGGTCGAAATGCGAATGTGCTGAGTTTGAGAGGTGATGAGGATCAAGGAGTTGAGTTTTATCCTTGGCAGAGTCGTACAGTGTGAGTGCCTCCGCGTTAGTGCTGGTACTTTCGGAACCCCTTCCTGTTAAAGCAAACTTTCAGATACCCGTGGACAGGATTTATATTGCGTTGCTTCCGGAGCTTACCAGCGTCATAGTTCCAGTTTACGTCTTCATACTCTTCCTCAATTTCACTCACCCAGCTATCATCTGCAACCCATGATGCAGTTCTGTGGGTAAAGTCGACCTTGTCATCTCTGTCATGCAATAAAGATGCCTTAGAATTCTGCATCGAAGGCCCAGGCGATCCTTCTACGACCTCCATCCAAGAATCACCATCGGAGTCTTCCGCGTCGAAAATGTGGACTGCCATATCTCATGATATAGTTGATGATGCTTATAAAGAAAGGGAAACTAACAGCTGGAACAACAGAAAATATATGAGGGTAAGATGCATAAAGCTAAAGATCGAACATATGACACTCGCGCAGATTAGTGCCGCCCGAAGCAAGGAGCTATGAGGTTGCACAATTTCGTTGGCATCTTGTTTGGACGAGGTGGAACGAGAGGTGTGTGACTCGGTGTTGAGGACGAGGCTGAAGCAGGCAGGGCAGTCACGTGGTTGTTGCTGCACATTGGATGAAATATCGACATACAATAACATAGACCATCTACATACATGAGCCTAGAAAAAATCAACGCCACTCAATTTTCCTAGCGCCTGCTATATAAGCTCACAGCAAATCGTTTCGGTGAGTGTTTGATAGGCACATATTATTCCTCGACGGATTGAGGTGCACGTCACATTATAACTGTTCTTCAACGGCGCTCCAGAGACTAGTTCTCAAGACGTTCTTCATCCACCAATTTCCAGCGGCATCTTTACCCATAACAGCAAGCGAATTGCGAGGAGAGAATCCAACAAATTTCCCAGTAACAAAAATAAGCAAAGGTCTGCCTGTCAGATTCGCTCGCGCCGATTGAGAGGGATTTTCTATTACTACTGCCGAAGAAAAGTCCATTTGGAATAGTTTTCCTCTGTGCCAATTTGAACAGGCAAAAAGGAAAGCTCCTATATCACCATACACAGCCGGCTGGCCAGTCTTTTCTTTGGCCTCCCTCTGCGTGGCGGCTATAGCTTGCACCTGTTCCACGGTACGGTGTGTGTCAATTGCATGTCGAATCCGCGAAGCCAAAAAGCTTATAGGCTTGCTAACAATTTCTCCAGCAGTGGTTAGAATAACAGTAGGCCAAGTAACGTTGGCAATCAATGCCGTGTCCGCCGAAGGAAGAAGGCCCATTTCTGCAAGCACGCCACGAATGTCAAATACATTCAAGATAGTGATTGGTTTAGAAGGCGATGGATTGAGTGCCTTGATAAAGATACGAGTCCACCATGAGAGCAGAACGTCACTTTCACTGATAAATGCGGGTTTTGCTGCCTGCGAGGGGTCGGCGCTCAATTCGCCGAGTGCGGTATCCCGTAAATCCTTCAAGTATTCACCCGGCACATAGATGAGTCGCTCTTCGTCTTTACGCCACCAGACCAGTTCAAAAATGTACTGAATCACAAACACAATAAAAGCCCAGCCTTTCAGCATGCGATCCGCAAGTACGTACTTGGATGAAGCGGTCATCCGATGAATAGTTGCTAGAGGATCCTCGCCAGCATCCATGATTGGAGGAACCTGATCTTCTCGACCGCGTAAAATTGCTGTCCAGCCTTTGAGGAGAGCCGTAAAGCCCATGGCGTCCATGAGCAAATGTATGAATGTTATTGTCACAAATGTCACATCTTTGAGCACAACTACGTGGACCGCTAATTGAGGGGCGTCAGAGAATATCCAGTCATCCAGACGCTCCGGCGTTCTAGCACCACGCAGATAGGGTCGCAGAGGATCAAAAGGACCCAGTAGGGTTGGTTTTTCAAGCTTGCCGAAAGCTAACGCCCTCATTTCGGGATGCTCGGATAGAGTCATATCATGCTTGTCTGTGCTAAATAAGAAGGCAGGGCGCTTCTCAGTAAATTGTTCTGGAATATGATATTCTAGTTCTTTGCCCTTTTGCTTGATAGTTAGATATTGCTGTTCGCCGTGAAAATTGCAGCTTGCGTGGAGGTTAGACTATCTTACATTCTTTCTTAGTCTTGCGCCGAATTTCTCCCATCCTTTCTTTTTCAGTAGAGTATCAAGAGCGTCTCGTAGTTTTTCAGGGTCAAGCACGTCGTTAAATGTGAGTGTGATGTCCAGGCTCATTCCACGTGCATAATCTTGGTCGTCCCAGAACGAGAGCGGGATTCTGCGATCACCCGGGATGATTTCGGGGGGCGGTCTGCTGGATGAGAAGATGCCCATTGTAGAGACGGGATTCTTGGAGAAATGTGTCAAGGCCGTCCTTGATGAAGAAAGTATCAGCGATGTATATACAGTACCGATTTATGGTCACGCCAGTCCAGAGACAAGATGAAGAAAAGCTTCGGTTTGTTGACAAGTCGAGCTGACCCTTTAGGGTAGAGACCCACACAAGCACCACAGCCAATCGAAGTCATGGCTCAAAGAGCAATTAGATACGCCCCACTTCTACGAGAGATAGAGGCGGCGATGTAAAAGACCAAGCATTGATTAGACAAACAACTAATTACAGGGAGGGACATTATCTGAAAACGGACCACTTCTAAGGCTTATCCTCCCAAGTCCCTGTCAGGAAGTCCTTGAGCGATGTGAACTCAAAGTCCGGGAAAATCCGGTTGAAGTCGTCCGAGACATCCCATGCGCCTTTTGAACTGCTCAGCAGAAAACCAATAGCTACTTGCTTGAGAAGAGCTTGCGCCTGGTCATCAGGCACCGCGTGATGGACTGCTTGTAGATTCCATGGAGACTTGAGATCACCAAATTCAAGATCTTCGACTTTTAGAACAGTGACGTCGAGGGATCCTCTAATTCTACGGCCGATATCGATAATTTGTGAAAAGGTAACTCGATTTCCTCTGATACCGCCCGTCACAGGCCACTTGCCGTCATAATCAATTGCACGTGCGACGACTGCTGCAAGATCTGATACCGTTGTGAATGTTATGGCGGCATATTCATGATCGTCCACAACCATTGCCCGCCTGTTGGCAAAGTCCAAGAAGGTTTGTAGGGGGTCAAGATATTTTGATGTCTTGAAAGGGTAGGCCAGGTAGTCGAGGAACAATCCGGGTTGAAACAATGTGTACTCAAGGACCTAAGGAGAAAGTCAGCTCGAAACATCAACTCGATCAAGGAAGTATTCACATTCTCTGTTCCATTCACCTTTTCCAAATACTCTCTGATCACTCCCTTTCCACACCACCAAGACATATTAACGATATCCTTGCTTTGATCTGGTCAGTTATGATACACTACACATGACAAGAGGAATTCTCACCTCCCATATTCACTTGGTGCAAAGCGTTTTACACCCGCAGTAATGGCAGCATCAATTAGATTCTTCTGGGACATTTGATCGGGATCCGAAAGAATTTGGACAAAAGATAGGAGGGTATGAGTTCCGCGGAGGGTTTCAACCAGGCTTTTCTTGTCTTCGTAATCTACCTTTTGCCAGCGTATTTCAGACGCGATAGAGTGCACCGGGGTGTCCTACAGTAGTTATAGCATAATGCGAACGGAGCAATGGTTATGATGTTACTTACACTTCTACTCAAAATGACGATTTCGTGTTTCTTTGCCGCCAAAAGAGCGTCAATGATCTCTCGAGCGACCTCTACAAGCTGTCAGTGTGTCATGCTATGTCATATGACATTTGACTCACGCCCAGAGCCACCGGCCACAGCAACTTTCACTATCCTTGGGTTTCAAGAGAATGGGATTCTTGATTTTGGAAATTTTTGTGGGTGTATTGATGCAGTCATGGTGAAAGCAAGGTGCATTATATACTCACTCGAGAGTATTTTTTATAATTGCGAATCCATTGTCACTTGATAAAAACAGCGTTAATTGGCCTGCCTGAGTGATTCAAGCAATTCTTAAACGGGAAGGCGCATGGTGGGTCCAGCGAGCGTCTTCCTCCGCCGCGGCGGAGTTCTTTGCTCCTTCTTCCTCCCACCACCGTGATATAACCTGGACGAAGAAGCACCATACTTGGGAAAGAATGACCGTACTGCCTTGAATGTATTAAAATGGAAGACCAGAGGAAACACTCACGGGGTGACCTGTTGGAGACTTGCTCCATGGCGGAGACAGCAATCACGGCCAAAAAACGGAAGATACGGAAAGGAACACTGTCTTGTTGGGAGTGCAAACGGCGGAAAATCCGATGTACATTTGCAGCATCTACAGACGCCATTTGTGATGGATGCAGGAGTCGCCAAACCAATTGCATTGGTCAGGAATTTCCTGATGAAGTGGCATTGGCTAATAGGAAAGTTGATCGGCTTGGGCGAGTGGAATCTCTGGTTGAGCAGCTGGTCAAGCGAGGTGGCTATGAGAAGTCAGACATCTTGACCAGGGGTCAATCAGGTCAAGAGTACCCACCGTCAGCGGTAATTGGCCGCAAAAATGTTGTTTGCTCATGCGCTCTACTAATGATGAGAAGTGTGGACCCCATTCGAATGACATTGAAGCTGGACTCCMCCAGCCGATTGGCAGCGACTTTAATTACATACGTTGTGCCCTAATAGCCACGTGGCCCAGCCAGCAGGATCTTGATACTATCTTAAGCATACCAGTCAGAGTCTCGGTTCTGCTGCATGGAGTGGTCTGCAAGTCGTATTCTGACTATTTCTGTGGGAAATTTCCATCACTACGGCAAGTACTGCAGCTACCTTCGCTAACTTGTCACCCGGTTCTCATCGCAAGGAGGCTACTTCTACTATCAACCTTCTTGCAAGGTATTCCTCCATGCTTTGCTAGTCAGCTAAGTAGTCTGAGTTCGGCCTATCTGAAAATCATGTCTCGCGCGTTTAGTTCGGCTACTCGGCTTGTGACTAGCAACGATGAACTTGTCAACTCACTCGAAGGAATTGAGTGTACCATGATCGAGAGCATGTACTTGAACAATGCTGGGAACCTCCGCCGGGCCTGGCTGGCAAACCGGAGAGCTATGGTTATGGCACAGATGATGGGGCTCCATGGAAGTGTCAAGTCATCGAGCATGTTTCTAGAGGAGAAAACACGAGATCGTATCGATCCGGACTATATGTGGTTTCGTATAGTCTGCTCAGACAGATATCTGTCCTTGATGCTCGGCCTTCCGCAAGGTTCGCCTGAAGATACGAGTTCAGATGCTTTAGAAAATTTCATGCCTGTGGACCGTATGGAGCGCTTAGAGTCAATTGCAAGCGGACTCATCCTACAGCGAAATAGGACTGAACGAACCGATCTCGTCGCAACTCGCAAGATCGATAAGCTCCTGCTGGAAGCTGCCGAGTCGATGCCACCAGACTGGTGGGTGAGCTCCAATTTTGGTACCATTGCCGGTAATGATGGCAAGGCATTTGAAGAAACGATCCGTTTCATGATGCAAATCGCACACCACCATCTCTTAGTTCAATTACATCTACCATATATGTTACTACCATCGTCTATCAGTTCGAATTACGACTATAGCAAGTTAGCAGCTGCCAACGCCAGTCGAGCCATTATCACACAATACATCTCTTTCTACGATTCCATTTCGGCGCCGGCGTACTGCCGAGGCATCGATTTTATTGCCTTCATTGCAAGTACGACTCTCTGTCTTGCACATATTGAATCTCGTCGCCAATTCAAGGATAGTGTTACGTTTTTCCAGTCTCTTGAGCACCAACGCTCGGGTGACCGAGGTTCGTTAGAACGCCTGCTTGCAATTATGGAAAGAATGGCAGGAGAAAGCAGCGATGTGGTTGCCAGAAAAATCTCTAGTATTCTCCAACCGCTACTTGACATCGAAGACAACTCCTTTAAAGGAAGCTGTTACCAGATATGTGCATCAGAAGCCGTTGAGCCGGAATCTCGGTGTATTGGTCAGACGAAGGAAGCTGTGCACGAGCTTCGCATTCAAATCCCGCACTATGGGATTATTGTGATAGAACACCGTCCTCAAAGTCACACTCTGCCACACACAAGCATTATAAATCCCTCTGTTTTGGAGCCAATCCCGAGCCATGATGTAGTTCCAGGTCAGGCAGCACCATGGGCATTTGGATCACTACCCGGCTTGGAATTTGACGAACACGATTGGGCATTACAAGGAGTTGATATGGCGCTGTTTGGTAATCTGACTGGGCAAGGATTGAGTTAGGGTTAGGGCACATATGACGACCTAGGACTGATACAGTCGATGGTGACTGCTTCTAGAATAACGTTCGAGGTCCCTGCGTCGGATATCTACGCACCCACCCGAACTATCACAGATCTACTTCTTGCTTGTCTCCTGTCGTATGATCGTACCGTCGATATCAGGATGGTACATCTGCGACTCGCTGGGATGGTAACGTGCTTCTGGGCTTATCAAAGTAGATGAACCATCCATTCATCCGTGATGTACACAACCGCAGAACGAGTTGAGTTCATATCAATACCGACAGAGTTGACAGATCCAAGTTCATGGCACAATTGGATGTTACCAGCTATCCATGCGATACAATCGGATAAGAGGCAGTAACTTAGGTGGTAGTATTTAAGCAGATGATACCGTGGCAGTGGGTTGAGCTAAAGCTAAGCTGATAAGCGGCTGCAGCGAGGGAGATACCTTATCAACGCTAGACAGCATGTACCAGCAATGGTAATCGTTGTCTAGTCTTATTGGTGGTTGTTCTTTGATGTTGGTACGCAGGTGACAGGTGAAGGTGTGCAATGCGACAAGCCCAGAATCGTTCTCCTGACTCGAGAACCCTGTTACTGTGACAGCTCGAGTCTTTGTTCTGGGATCTCATTGACTGTGAGTCAAGTCCAAGACATGCCTGACATATCGGGCCTGGAAAGTAATCTACACGCGCTGATTGGGCGGCCGGGCTCCACCAGCCGCGCGAATCAAAATGGCCACGTGAACACCTTCTCCTTTTTTCGTGAAACATGATAACCGAGTCCAAGAGAGAGAGACTCGAGAGCCGTTGGTGTTAGTGAGTGACTTAGTGTAGTCAGCGCAATCCTTCGTATTACTAGTCCTACCGAACCATAAGACAGACAACGATGGATGGCACGGTATCCTTGTTTTCATTTACGTATGTACAACAACAGTGCGGATAACTCCAGAGTCTCGTGCCTGGAGTCGAGATGAATGCTGGGTGAAAGTGAGGGGAAGTGGAGAGAGCTGGACACATGGAAACATGTGTCAAACACGCTGTCCTAGGTGAAGTTGCCATGCGACGAATCTATCGCCTTGGATGCTCGACGAAACAGCAGCATCGATGTTGTAGCGTTACATAATTGTTTCGATGGTCTATTAATAAGCTTTTTTCTTCTGGCTTGCTGGTTGTTGCTTCTTTGCTTCTAGGTTCTGGGGCGAAGGTTAACCTAGTCTCGCTAGTCGCCAGTGTTTCGGTAGTAGGTTCCGCCACGAGACACTATTTACATTACACATAGTGTCATATACATTGGAGTGACTGTACAGCGTTCGGTGGTCAAGTAGCTGGCTCAACCTTTTCGGTTCAACTGTCAAAAACAATAAATTGCTAAAATGAAAAGATACAGTCCGAATGGCACACAACATCCGATGTTACGGTGCAATCCGGGGAGACGCCGCGCTAGTCCCGAACGGTACACGGAAGGTTGCAACGCTGCTATCAAGTGGGGCATTCGGGGGTGGTGGCTGGCCAATAAAACACATGGTACTAGGCCATGTTTCGTAAGGCTCGTGGCCGCCCATGGGTCCAGGAAGATAAGAATAAGGGCAAGCAGCCAATGGGAAACGGCAGATTCGATAGAAGTGGGGCTGACGAACTGCTGTTGTTTCTTTGTGCGGGAAGCTGCTGACTTTTCTGTACTTTTCGGTTACTCACGTATAATAGTTACTCCGTATACCTACAGCAATAGGGTACTATTCTACTATGTATGTGCTGCTGTCCCGGTAGCTCTGTAAGTAGTAAGGAGGAAAAAAGAACCATGAAGACGGCATTAAGGTAAAGAGCTTAATCAGAAACAAATCTATATTTTCATGCGGCCAATCAGTTCTGTCAACATCCGTAGAGTTCATATCATGAGGCTGACGGGGTTGCATTGGAAACACGACCCCAGATCCAGCAGCTCAGAGTCCAATTTTGACATGTACTAAGTAGTAAGTAACCATAGCATGTTGCTCAGTCAGTCAAGCAAGCACATTGATTAAGGAGGCCGTCAGAAGTAACCAAGCGTGCTAACCTGTTGATGTGACTCCACTAGTAGCTTAGCTCTCTTAGTTGTTGGTAGCTAATCGAGTGGGGCGGCTCTCCAGCTGCGATAAAAAGATCAGATCGCCTCCAGTCCAGACTCGACTTTTTCTTTCTTTTCGTGTCCGTCTCCTCTTCTGTGTATAGTATATAGAGTGCATATATATATATACACATATATCCACACGTATCAGCAAGATATTTGCTTATCTGACATCAACTGACCGACACAATGGCCGACACCGTCGAACCCCAGGTCGAGCCCTACCCCAACGAAAAGGCAACTCACGAAGCAGTCATTAACGAGGCATGGACTCCCGACCAGCTGCCCTCAGGATGGATGTACAGACATCGCGGTAGAATTCCCTGGTACGCTTCTCCCGCGATCCAGCTCGGTCTAGTCGCATTTGTGTGTTTCTTGTGTCCTGGTATGTTCAACTCTTTGGGTGGTCTCGGTGGAGGTGGTAAGACCGATGCTACTTTGGCCGACAACATGGTAAGCTTTTGGATCGTCTCGTCCAAATATATGGAATCTGACCTAAGTGTAGAACATCGCCCTCTACTCGACCTTCGCCGTTGTGGGTTTCTTGGCTGGTACCATTGTTAACCGTCTGGGTGTGCGCTACTCCATCGGTTTCGGTGGTCTCGGTTACTCCATCTACGCTGGCTCCCTTCTCGCCTCCGTTCATGAAAATGTTCCCGGCTTCAACATCTTCGCCGGTGCTTTCCTTGGTGTTTGCGCCGGTGTCCTCTGGGCTGCCCAGGGTGTCATCATGGTGTCTTATCCAACTGAAGCCCAAAAGGGTCGCTACTGGGCTTGGTTCTGGGCTATCTTCAACATCGGTGGTTGTATCGGTAGTTTGATTCCTCTCGGTCAGAATATCAACGTCAAGGTGGCCGCCACCGTTAACGATGGTACCTACATTGCTTTCATCGTTTTGATGGTCATCGGTGCTTTTTTGGCGCTTTTCCTCGTCGATGCCGACAAGATTATTCGATCCGATGGTACAAAGGTCATTCTCATGAAGAACCCCAGCTGGTGGTCCGAACTCAAGGGTTTGTACACTTGTATCCTTGCCGAGCCATACATCATTCTGTTGTTCCCCATGATGTGGTCTTCCAACTGGTTCTACACCTATCAGGAGAACGCCATCAACGCCGCCTACTTTGACACCCGTACTCGTGCCCTGAACGGTTTCTTGTACTGGTTCGCTCAGATCTGTGCTGCCTCCGTTATTGGTCCCCTCCTCGACAACGCCAAGATTCGTCGTTCTCTCCGTGCCCGCGTCATGTTCGTCACTCTCATCGTCTTGACCGTCGCCATCTATGGTGGCGGTTGGGCCTGGCAGAAGAACTACGACCGCGCCGATGTCGTCACTGACTCCGCTCCCTTCTTCCAGGCTTGGGATTGGAGTACCCCTGGCTACGTTGGTCCTATGTTCTTGTACTTCTTCTACGGTGCTTACGACGCTGTCTGGCAAGGTTGCATGTACTGGTATGTTCCTCGCCACTTTCTTTCATTCTATTGACTTTCATGCTAACATGATTAGGATCATGGGTGCTCTCTCCAACTCCGGTCGTCGTACCGCCAACTACGTTGGTTTCTATAAGGGTCTCCAATCTGCCGGCGCCGCTGTCATGTGGTCTCTCGACAAGAACAAGCTTTCTTACAAGAAGGAGTGGGGCACAAACTTGGGCTTGCTTCTTGGATCTCTCATCATCGCTGCTCCTTTGATCTTTATTCGCATCAAGGATCACGTCGAAATTGAGGATGATTTGGTCGATGTCGATGAGACCATCGAGGACGTTGTCCCCACTGTGGTTTTAGAGAAGACTGAGAAGGTTTAATCACTGGATTTCCAGTGTATGAAACCCGGTCCCATTCTCATTATCAACATCGGCTTTGTTACATAGTCTGAAGTGTGTGATGCGATTCGATGGATGATGAAACTATATACCCTATATGTCTGCAACTCATTATAATATCGATAAAGTGTGGAAGTGCGATTGATACGTGTAATTATTGAGCCTTATTTGGTTTCATTCGATCAAATTACTATACCTTTGAAATCTCTTGCTTGATCGTAGTCAAACTTTGGACTATCCAGCCCATCACACAGCTATTGTAGAGAAACGTGATCAAGCGAGTTATGACACGTCTGCATGACAGCATCGTACAACCCAATCTGATGAAGCATCGGCGACGGATATGTGCTATTCGAATATCACCATCTACGTTGCATACTGCGCGTAGTTTGCTTCAATTTATGCCCGCAGACTTTTTGGTCATTTTAATGCTATGAAATAAATAATGTGAATTACATCGAAGAAGAAAAGAGGAAAATTCAGAGAGGGCTATTTACCTAGTCAACTTTAGTAGCTAACTACTTAGTTCCAATGTATTAATAAGTAACATCTATGCTTTATCCTTTGTCCTCCGATTTAGCCGTTGGGATGAATGATGATTGTTGTCCTAGTTCATGCATCCAAGTCGTTGCTTATTATCTAGGTGTGGCACGTTTTGTAAAAAGTCTACAGAAAAGTTAGTCAATCTTGGATGAAATAATTAGGATCTTTATATGTTTCTAAGGTTGTGCCTAGTGCTGCCTAATATATGTATCACTTGTGCAGGCAATGATATATATCCCGAGCAAGTTAGGTCTGGTGCCTAGAAAGCCCTAATTGTGCAGGTAGGTAGGTAGCATTGAAGTTGAAATTTCTATAGATCTATGAACGGATCGTCAAATATTATGATAATTAGATTTATTGAATTTCATACTCAAGACCGTAAATTAAATAAATCCACTCTGAGCGAATGTCAGCTAGCTCATAAGTATACACCAACGTGAGCCCCTGTCAACTTCAAGTTGACAGGGTGCTTCTGTACATTCTGTCCAAGAACAGTAATCTGGCTAATCACCACGTTGCCAGTGTCGTAGCCGAATGTACCCGTCATCGAAAACAGGCCGTCTAAGTACTCAAAGTTGATCACAGAGGTCTTCGGCTGATTGATGCTATCTCCATCATCCAGATACAAAGTTCCGGATGCTTGGCCAAAAGTATTGGGTGCAATGACAATCTCAAAATTTTGCTGACGCAACAAAGCAGTTGTATTGGCAGAAGCAATTCTCTGAGGGATGATACTACCGCCCTTGTAGTATAAAGGAATGCTATCAAAGGCGATATTATTCAAGGTAACTGCTGCTCCATTTCCTGTCACGGGCTTTCCGGTGTAGAAGTCGTAGAATGTATCCTTAGGGAAGTAGACTGACACAGACGTCGAGTTCTCGTCAGTCACAGGTGCTACGAGAATGCTGTCACCCCAGAAGAATTGGTAAGGAAGTGTCGCGGTATTGAGATCAGAAGGGTACTCGAAGAACATAGGATTAATCATGGGSGAGCCAGTCTGTGTCTGTGTCCACAGCGCCGTGTAGGCATAATCCAACAGTCGGTAACGGATGTCGATGGCAGCACGTGCAGCCTGAGCAATAGCTTCAGTTCGGTAAAGTTCATGTGGAGGCGAAGTGTTGTCCGAGTGATCACGGAAGAATGGTGAGAATGCACCAAGGAAAACCCAGCGAGAACACAACTCATCAGTAGTCGTTCCGTCATAGCCACAAATATCACTTCCAACCATAGGAACTTGATAGATAGCAGCGAATTCTTGGAGTTCTGCAATTGTCCAGCGATAGTGGTCCCAGTCCGCGTGGTTGTCACCAAGCCAATGGCCGACCTGACGGCCAGCACCGGCAAAGGTGGACCGAGTAATCCTAAGTAGTCATTAGCAAGCATTCATAGATGGGACATGCTTGATGCTTACACAAGAGGGCGGACGGTAGGTCTACGATTAAGCATGGCATTTCGGCTGGTAGCGCTCATCATAGTGCCGTACATGTTGTGAGTATCGTATTCAGCAAGACCATTTTCATGAATGAGATCGGTTTGAATGGTCAAGTTGCTGATAGAACCAGCGGTGTCGTTGATGTTGTACTTAGGGTTGACCAAATCCCGACCAGGAAGACCAAGCATGGAACCATCTCGTTTCTGTAATGCAGCAGCAACCGGTGAGCGAACAAGAGGGACAGGTGAGATTCCTCTCTTTTGAGCTCCTGAGCTGGTAGTAATGGTATCTGAAACAGATTGTAGTCCAGTGTTGCAGTCACCCGTAGTGATGGTTCGGTTGCTCTTCTCATATATCCAGCTACCGTCGCTCTCCTTGCGAACATATTCATATGAGAAAGTGCTGTTGGCGGGCATCTGCACGGTAAGCTGCCACTCTGGGTAGTTATTGGCGCTCATTGCCACAGCTCCAGAAACAACTCCATCTCCAAGAGTAGGAGAGTTTCCAAGAACATAGATGTTTTCGCCATAGTATGTCTCTGCATACACGGTAAAATTCACGTTAGCAACACATTGGGGTTGGAAGTCAGGTCCGAAGCCGGCAATAGGCCGAGGAGAAGAAATGCGTACTGCCGGAGGGGCAGGAGGATCACCGGCAGACTGAGCAAATGCAGCGGGATCAGAGCAAGGATATGTACAAAAGTTAGAAGCTTCGTTCATGTCAATCCAGAGGGCGTCAATATCGACACCATTATCGGGACTGAAGAAGGTTGAAAATTGATTGTTCCAGTAAGACTGCGTGTTTGATGCGAACCAGTCAGGGAATGCAGCAACACCAGGCCAGACCACGCCTTGATACACAGATCCATTGGAGACAGTCAAGAAGGCACCGGCGTCGACACCATCGTTGAATGGGGCATAATCCTGGTAAGCCACTGCAGGGTCAACCATCACGATGTAATGTTGATCATGTTCATGAAGATAAGACACAATCTGGCGGACGAGGTCGACGGGGTATCTCAATGGGTCGAGGGTGAACACTTTTCGCAAGTCCATGTAATCTGAAACCTTGTTAGCACTGAAGTATGCCGGTAGTAAGCAAACTCACCAATGTCAGTCCATTGAGTCTCGAGAGGAATGTTGGCAGCACTGTAGTTGGCGATAATTTCGGCAACCTCAAAGACATCCTGGTATCCGTATCTGCAATTGTGGAAACCAAATCCCCAGTACGGCATCATGACTGCCTTGCCGACAGTCTCGGAATATTGAATGGCAACATCCTTCGGAGTTGAGCCAGCTAGGAAATAAAAGTCCAAAACACCTCCTAGAGTGTTATACTCCAAATATTGACCATTTTTATCTTGGTTGATCTTGATGTCCATTCCATTGCTGTTCAAGAGAAACACACCATGAGTACCCTTGGATCCACGATGGTCGAAGTATATCGGATGGTTTCCGTACAAGTTGGTGTATTGGGGAGTCAAGTAAGCATCGCGAGACCAAAGGGTACGAGAGTAGTTGTTTGTTGGCAGTGGAAAAGGATCGGTGCTTTCACCCAGGCCATAAAGGTAAGGGTTTTCAGGAAGACTGGTGCGCAGTCCAAGGTATTGAGATTCAAAAATCAAGGGCTGTCCAGCTGTATCGAAAAGCACCTCGCCATTGGACTTGCGGGTTACTTTGAATGAGAAGGGACTGTTTACGATTGTAACCTTCAAGTCAGACTTTGCCGGCTTGATGTTTGAGCTAACTGGTCGTGGTAGAACGGAGGTGGGCACTTGGTAGACCTGCTCGGCTGCGTCGTAGATCTTGACATGAAGGCGCGTTTCTGGTGATAATGGTCAGTGACAAAAGACCTCACGAGTCTTTTGATTACTTTCTCTCACCAGTCTCGTATTCAACTTGCAGTACTAAATTGTCCAAATCCGTGCCATACACATTGCAAGCAGCTCCCGCTAGAGTGAGATCGGCACTGACAATGCTCCCCGCGCTTGTTTTTACATTAGATGCTTTGTAGCCAGGGCAGGAAGCTGCATCACGAGTTGCCAATGCCGCAGCACTGGCACTCGCAATGAGGCATCCTGTGGCCACTAGGCCTTTCATGATTGATGTTGACCGCATTGTCGTGGGTGAGATTGAGCGGCACCAACACAGAGCAATTGATTCCGATGAATCATCCCTTGCATCGCAGGGATCATCGCGTGCCTTTATACAACCCCACCGAATATTTTTTTTTCCTGTTCCCAGCTTCTGTCATGTTCTGTTCATTTCATTCATGACCGGGTTTCGTACTGATACGGCCGACCGGGGCCTCAAAAAGTAGGCAGAGCGCGTCAATCCGTCATCTCTAGTCGAGGAGCTAGGTCGCTAGCTGTGCTGCTGTGGAGCTGTGCTGCTTTGGCGTGGAGGAATGGGTTAGCACGATGTCACCCTAGTAAGCTGGTAGCTCGTAGTAAGGAGATTCTAGCGGGGTTGTGGGCATCGTCTTTTCTTTCGATTGTCCGTGAGCCAGACGGGTAGACGCCGGAAATTTGATTTGGTCTGCTTCTGTAGTACAAAGTTGCCGATGGTCACTCTGAATGTTGACTCGGTGAGTTGAGTTTTCTGTGTTGCGGTGATCTTCAGGTGGAAACAATGATTAATCTTCCTAGTTAGTTTAGACTGTTTAGATGAGCAGCCCGCGCCTTCCCAAATGGGCGCCGCCAGTGTCCAAATTCCCCGTGGGGCGCCCGCCACCACAATCACAACTTCGTTTATTCTCTTCCTTAGTCTTTTTCTCTCTCCTTTCTGCTTACTTTTCGACTAGCCTATCAGCCACTGCTAGGCTCTAGTCAATGCTTATTTACTACTCCCCTAACTCCTTCAAGTACTCTGCTATACCGATATTCTCTAGTTTCTGCTTCGACACCACGGCCTGTCGGGAATTCCGGCACACTCACCTCACAGCGCTGCAGCGGCGATGTCGGTCCTTCTCATTCTGCGAATAATCTTCGATATTTCCATCGATCGGTTGGTGTGGGTTGGAAGAACAAGGAAAATGCAGCCGGATATTAAATCAAGTTGTTGACCCCACCTCAGCTGCGTTGTTTGTATGGGAATTAATCACTACTTACAGAACAGTGCATCAAAATCCCGACCGAGAATGCCTGGTATGCACCGAGTTGCTCTAATTTCCGTCGMAAGCCGATGCGATTGACCGTGAGAACAACCGATCAAGCGACTCATGAATCATGAAAGCGTTGGTGTTATAGTGCACGCCATTTATTGGATAATCAACAATAGTCTTTCCGGCTTCAACCCTATGTTCATCTAAACGACCCGCAAATACTCCGGTGGCTGTAGTAGCCCGGCGTGCTCCAGCAATCAAGCTCGGATTTGATTGCCTACCCCGCCTCACGGCGCCGGGATCCCCAAGGCCTGAGCCCAGGCCAGGGCATCCTGGTCAATCTAATCTGCAGGATACCGTCATATCTGCGGACGAAGGATTTTTCCTTGAGCTAAGGTTGCTAAGCGGATCTATCTTAAGAATGAGCTTCGTATGGATCGGGGAGATTCCCCCCTCCAATCTTCCTTTCGCACTACTCCGTACAAGCGTCAATTTCTAAGATCTGTTTCTGCAAATTCTGGACATCATGCGATGTTCTTCTCAAGGACCGCTTCCACAATGCCGTCTCCATCTCCCGGCGGCGCCCAGTACTTAACTAACTTGAGTCCGGCTTTCTCGAGTAAACTTCTCCATCGTCCGACTGTTCTCGTCATGCCAGAATGCAGTACCATCATGCCCCAATCCAGTAAAGCGGGATAGAGGTGGCAATCAATATCCTGCAAAACATTCTCTCCCAGCAACAATCTGGAATACCCCGGTTTCATCGCTTGGGCAACTTGTGAGAAGATTCGCACAACATCGTCATCCGGCCAGTCATGTAGTACATGATGCATAAAATATATCCGTGCGCCTGATCAAAAAATAATATATTAGCTGCCATGCTACTAACCGAAACCAAGACACCAGCATAGGGCCAGGGCTATTACCTTGAATTGGTTGTTCTTGAAAGAAGTCGTGTTTCAAAGCCTCGATTCTCGGATTCCTGTCGTAAGCGTCGTCGATAACCACAGGAAGATCTTCCAAAACATATCGTCCCTTCGCATCCGGAAAGGTGGTGATAAATTTGTTCAAGTCATGGCCCTTTCCACCGCCTAAATCGACCAGCAGGACATCCTCATCTTTCCCACTTGATCCATTGATAAGCTCTTCCTGAATTGGGAACCAATGGACCCAGTGTGGCCTGCTTCCACGGACACCGGTCATGAACGTATTGAATATTTTAGTTACTATTGGATCTTTGGCCCAGTAGTCGAAAGTCGTCTCCTTTATGCCATGGGCGTATTGAAACGGGCCACCGTGGACGTCGTCGGGAGATTTGTAGTCATATTGTGCAAAGTATTTCGGAAGTTTGCCATATACCGGAAGTGAGAGGTACCTGTAGATTTGATGAGCTATACGACCGTATAGCAACGGGAGCCACTTACATATGTTTGACGCCAGCCTGGAGGGACTCACTTTCTTTCAGTGTGCGAGTTATGGCCGTTGGCTTGAAGGATGTATTTCCGACCTGATCCACCCAACCCATCGCCGAGAGAAGTCGAAGTATACGAACTATCTTCGTTAGTGAATCTCAGCACGCGGGGATAGAATGCTCCCTAGAGACGTACTTAGTAATTCAGCATCAGCGCCCGTCTTCATAGCTAGCTCGGATATATCCTTCGATTCCGGTCCATCTCCAAGGTGAAGGAAAAGATTAAGATCAACAGCTATCCGGACCGCAGCGGTTTGAGCAGGCTGTATAAGACGTATTATTCTTTAGTATAAATAAGAAAAGATGGGAGGAGCGTTACAACCATACCATGGACGAGTTCATCAATATCACCTCTTGCGGTCTCTCCAAAGCCACAGCCAATTTTCGAACGAGATGTGCGGCGTCGGTGCGAAGATTCTCATTTTCATAAATGTAGCCAGCGGATTCTTGCTCTATGGCAAATAATTCCTTGATCAAGGAGGATATTCTGGTTGATTGTGAGGAAGCCATGTTGCGCCAATAGCATATGTCTAGCAGTCAAGGAAACAAAATTCAGATCAAGGAATGTTCCCTTCCATAGGTGTAAAGCAATTATGAGAGCTCGCTTTTGAACTCCAGGTGGTCGTCACTCTATATCTACACCGGCATGCATCCGAGGAATGTGAGGTGGGTTACACTGCATCCATACAGCGAATAGATGCATCTGCCAATAGCTGCGTGCGGAAGACGCCATTTCCGGATGCCTCGGACAGGTTCATTGATGCGATCTATCTTCTACTTCGTTCCATATCGAACGAGACAATGCAATAACTAGGAAGTTGCTTGACATGCAGATTTAGGCCAATCGGCATGGCACTAGACCGGGTTGGGAACCAAAGTAGGGTTATATCATCACAACTGCCTCGATAGCCTTTATTTTCGTTTCTCTCCATTGGACTTTTAATTACGGAAGTCGAGTAATTTGCTGGGTTATCTAAAGCGCCGTGGCTGTTCATGAGAGCACTCTTCGTGTAACCTGAAAACATGAGAAGAGCAGCCTAACATACCTGCTGAAACAAAGAATCCATAGGTCAAGTACCATTTTTCACCATGGTATTAATATATTCCAGCCCTCTCCAATGTCTGGTACTTTGAAGAAATTCAAGGCAAAAAAAAAAAAAAGAATGCGCGCTACACGATCAAGATTGCAGAATTGCACAAGAAATACGGTGAGATAATCGCGCCTCGCCACGCTGGAGAAACTTGAGACCCGATCATCAGGATTAGTTCTTACGAGTTACATGTCAGCGATTTAGATTCCTATGGAGTCGCTTACCTGAAGAAGGTCACTGGAACAAGTACGACTGGTCCTATGATGCGTTTATAGCTCCAGGTTCAGCGCTATTGATAATCAAACGTGGTACGGGACAAAATTTCCATTCAGCTTTGAATCCTCGGAACCATTCAAGCTTCACCGACCAATCACTAACCACGCATAATTATGCTAAGCTCCGGAGCTATTATGATCTCCATCAAAGGTTAATCAATGTGGAGATATAATTGGCTCGTTCGTACATTGACTTCGATATGGCGGATGTCAGCCCTAATCTACAGTTAGTGGATTGTGATTGGTCGGTTCGTACAGTCTTATTTGAAGATTGAGCTGATACTACGTGCTGTGACACAGGAGACAGGGAGATGATGTATAAATTGATTGTAAGTCTCTCTTCTTTTATTTAACAATATCCTTCAAAAACATATCCAATTTAATCAATCCAATCCTAGACACAATGGCCACTCCAAGGTACAGCATCCCTGAGGAATTCAAGGACCAGCTTCGCTTTGTCGAGGCTGCCGATGCTCGCTCCGATGATGAAATACTAGCATCGCTGCGAAAAGCAGCTCCCTTGACCTCTTCCGAGAAGAATATATGGGCCTTTTGGGACTCCGGCATTGACAAGATGCCCTCCTGGACCCGTCGCAATGTCATCAATTGGGCACGCCTATGCGGTCCATCATGGACAATCCGAGTCCTGGACATGGTCCCTGACTCTCCTAACAATGCATTGAACTTTGTACCACCTGCCATGCTTCCACAGGCTTTTACGAAGGGCACATTGAAGGGACCCTATATCGGACCACATAGTGCAGATTTCCTTCGTGGCGCCTTGACATATCTCTATGGTGGCGTATTCATGGATGTGGGCATTATTCTCGTCCGCAGTCTAGACAAGATATGTTGGGATATCCTTTCCGATCCCTCCAAACCTCAACAAATCAGTGTGCCATGGATGTACGGCACAACAATGGCGAATCACTTCGTCGCTGCTCGCCAGCATGATCCTTTCATCAAAAGATGGCACGACCTGTTCGTGTATCTCTGGGATGGAAAAGATATCTACGAAGGTCTATCATCAAACCCGCTACTGGCGTTTACTGCAAAACTGGACTTCTCCGCCTCGCGAAGCAGAGGATTTGCATGGGATTTTCAGGTGGGGCCGATGGTAGTGTTTGACTATATTACCCAGGTTACTGCGTGGTTGAGATTGTGCATGCTTGAGGATGCCGGAGATGGCTTTAGTTGTGCGGATTACGCGCAAAAGAACATACTCTGGTTCGATGCGCTGGAGGAGGACTGGGCGGCGGAGAAAGTCATCGGGTACCAGGGTGAGAAGTTGTTCGAGGTTTTGACAACGAGGCTTGATGAGGACCCGGAGTCGGATCGATATAAGAAGGCTTACGAAGCTGTTTGGAGAATTTTAACAAATTCGAGTATGCAAAAGGTTACTCATGGGAAGAAGTTGACCAAGACTGCGGCTTTGGGTGTGTTGTTGGATAAGCCTGAGAATGCGAACAAGGATATTGAACCTGGGACTTTTGCAGATTTGTTGAGATATGGAAGTGTGCACTTTGAGCAGACTCGTTCCCAGATTACGATTATACAAACTGAGAAGCCAGCGGAGACGATGAAGAAAGGAGTATTTGAGCCTTAGAACGGTCCGATGGAATCTTCCCAAAGATATAGAGAAGTCGTTGAATAAACTGAAATGGAGATGCAATTGCTTCTATCCAACGTAAACGACTCAAAGTAAACCGTCACTGTAGAGAAGAAAACAGGAAATGAAACTCGCTCTATGTCACTAGTGAAATGCTTGAATGCACAATCACTATTTCTTTTGCTCCGTCAACTCCAACAATTGGAGGTTACCCTGCTTTTCGAGCGTACTCTGGAGTCTTTTTACCAAGCTGTCCAAGGCACCTGGCTCAAACCTCTCCATACTATTCCTCCATGCAGCATTGCCTGCGATCTTTGCACGCTCCCACATGGCCGGTTGAAACTCTGCGATGGCGGCAGCAATATCATCAGGATTGGAAATGATTGCATTTGCAAGATCCATGCCATCCGTCATTGCTAAGTTCACTCCTTCACCGGAAAAGGGGGTCATGAGATGGGCTGCGTCTCCGATCAGAGTCACTTTTTTGTGTGATGGCCATCTCAATCCCACGGGAAGCATGTACAAAGAGCTATATGCAATATCACCATCACATTCATCAAAGACTGCGCATAGTTTCGGCTCCCATTGCGCATAGTCCTTTTTTAGAGTGGCACGAATGGAGTCTTGGTCGTTGATATCGATGCCTGAGTTTTTGACACAGTTTTCCGATCTCCGGCCAAATGCGTAAACGAGTATAGAGTCATTGTCGTTGCGTTGATAAGCCAAGGCCATGCCGTCATCCTCTCCAATCGCATAATAGGTTCCTTTACCGACAATCTCTGAGATGGCAGCGTGTTTGGTGCTTGCATCAGTCAAGTGCATCGTGTAGGCGGAAATGCCGGAGTAAAAAGGAGGCACGTAGCAGCATAGTGGTCTGATCTTTGACCAAGCTCCGTCTGCTCCTACGATCAGGTCCCATCCTGATTCTGTATGATCTTTGAATTGGAGGGAGTCTTCAGTGGCGGCGACCAGGTGGTGGTCCCACTTGATGACACCCTCTGGAATTGAGTCAATCAGCATTTGACGGATCTGACCGCGATCGATTTCAGGACGGCCGACATCCCGGTCTCTCAACTGGATGGCTACTTTGCCATGCTTGTCAACAGCTGTAAAATCTTGATCGTCATAACGAGCATACTTCTCGAATTGAGAGGTTAGACCGCATGCTGCTAATGCGGCCTGTCCAGTGCCGGGATGTAAGTCG
The DNA here is from genome assembly GCF_001896365.1 of Talaromyces amestolkiae. Lineage (NCBI taxonomy): Eukaryota > Fungi > Ascomycota > Eurotiomycetes > Eurotiales > Trichocomaceae > Talaromyces > Talaromyces amestolkiae. The sequence continues at coordinate 3,796,767 of NW_024468037.1, read as the reverse complement.
AGGGAGCCACCTTGAGTGCGAGCTTCGGGGGATGCATCGTGTTCAAAGACAGTGGGAGTGATACCGTTACGAATGAGGATAGATGCCAGTGTCAGTCCGGCAGGACCACCGCCAATGATAGCAATTTTGGGAGACATTCTTCTCAGCCTTTATATGATCAGACAAGGGAATGCCGTTTATTGTAGAGGTATCGTAAAAGTCTTTATAATTTCTGGAGTTTTGGATTGATTGGTTGTTCTGTAATATTCAATGACATTTGATACAGCGCAGAGGCTGCAATTTATGCCTTTCAGCTTCATGATGTGGATGTGTCTTGATTGAGAAGTATTCAGCGCGAAGAACACATCTCGGGGCTGATTCCGGGGTTAACAGTTGAAGATGCTGGGAATAAGCGAGGAGCTACCCGAGGCCGATGCCGAACTTCGGTGTTAAGACGGAATGGGGTTAGGGTAGATTAGGGTTGTCCCGAACTGCGGAGCTTCCGAGCGCCCTGCCATGACATCATATCTTCACATGCTTTTCTTTCCTTTCTGCCTCTCAAGTCTTTTCTCTTCAGTCTTTCTACAAACATCTCCCATTGCATTCAAGGAATTCTCTTCATCTGCAATTTCCTTACAAGACTGAAGTGTACCATCTTCTCGTCTCATTAGCGGTTGCAATCGCAGAAATACAATCGACTCAAGTCTCACATTCGACAAGAAAGCTATACGTCATGGAGAACCCAGGTATTCGACACCACAACCAGACCGCGAGAAGAAACATACTGATCTATTCATGCTATAGTCCGCGAAATCCAGACGGTCATTAAACTACTTACTCAGTCCCCGCCTACCCTGCAAGCATCTACAATTGAAAAATTCTTCACTCCGAATGCCTCATTCTCCCACCCTTTCTGCCGGACCTGGTCCTTCAATGGGTCGCGATGGCTGATTCAGGCCATCTACCGATTCTACAAGATTTTGTCCCCCCGGATTGATCTTGAAGTAAAATCAGTCGGTATGCATATTCGGTCTTATCCTACAATGTTCAATGACTTTTGATGGCTAAAAGCTCGTATGGTACAGCTTTCGATCAAGACAACCTCAAACTCTACGTCACCATCTCCCAAATCTTCTCCATCTTCATCATTCCCTTCTACCTCGCTCCGGTCACCCTCACGACTGTCCTAACCCTAACTACCGATCCAAATGAATACCGCGGGTACAAAGACTTTGAGAAAACTGGCCGCCAACTCCAAAACTCCGACCATTCCAACGAAGAAACCAAATTCGACGGTGAGACCACGAAATACTGGATTTCCTCGCAGGAAGATTTGTATCAAACCACCGAATTCGTCAAGTTCATCTTGCCGTTTGGTATTGGCGTCTTTGCGGTTTTTGTGTGGCATGTGTTGGCTACGGCGGGTTGTGTTTTTGGGTCTTTGGTTTTGTCGCCCGTGACTTGGGCGGAGGAGAGGTTCTCGTTGAAAAGAGAGGTGCGTCAAGCTTCGGGGCATAATGTGTCGGAAGTAACGGGTCATGTGGTTGAGCATTATGCCCATGATGCTGCGGGACTGGTCAGTGGGGTTGCAGAATCTGTGCAAGAGAGGCTGAAAGAGCTTTGATCTTGTTTTTACCGACTTAATTTGCTCCTGAGCTGAACATATACGAATATGCGCCGGATTTGGAACACCGTCATCTTACTACTCTGTTTATAATTCGTCGCGTGAAGTAGATATTATTGCTAATCATTCAACCCATTTGTTTTCAAGCCACCAAAAATTTCAAGAGAGAATCATTCACAGTAATCTAAAAGTTCATCCTTGTACAAAGGAACTTAAGCCAAAGCACCCATTGGGTCCCATAGAGGAAGAACAATGGGATCTTGCTTCAACACATCACGAGTCTCCTTGCTGACGAAGCGCGGATCGACGACAGCTTGGTAGACGAATTCATCCATCCACTTGTCCGTCATGACGAACCATCCTTTATCACCTGCACTCTCACCCCATGAGTTTTGCACTCTCCACCGTACAGGTTTGCCGTTCTCCACGTGCACAGCCGTCAAGACCATGGCATGTGTCATTGCAGATTCTCCGGTCTTTAAACGTTGTTCTTTCGTCAGGCCCAGCTTGATGTTAAAGCCTAGATTAAAGTCGAACAAGTCCGTATCCATAATGCCGGATGCAGAGTCGGAGAATTTGCCAACATCACTGCCGAAGAAAACAGGGATTCCAGCTTTCAGCATGGATATTGCTGCCGCCTTCATTGTCTGTCAAGTCAGGTCAGTGGATAGTCAATCTAATATCCAGCTTAACTTACCTCCATTTCGACATTCACATATCGAACAGGAACACCGCCAACCACATTACCCAGTCTGTTTACGGTCAATAGACGGTTGTATTCGTTCCTAGGATCGTTGACTAGACTGAAGAGCTCATTCACATCTGCACCACCGCATGCTCGCACAGTCTGCCTATCTGACAGCGTTGATGCAAATTGTGTAGGCTTCGTCACAACTTTGGTGTACTTATTGTCGGCGTCATAAAATGCCCAAGTAAACTCTTCGTCGGGACTTGGAGGAGGTCCTAACATGATGGTCAAAATGCCGTGGATCTCCTGTAGGAAGTGGTTTTTATGCACGGCAATCAAATCGGTCGCGCCAGTAGCAACTAGTTTCCGCAGGATCAGTGCTTGCTCACGCAACTTTGTCGTGATGAGAGAACCCATCTTGCTGCTGTTTTTGGCGTTGTACGAGTCAGGATAAAGTGTCTGCGGTACTAATCCGTACTTATTAACTAGGTTAACCACAAAGTCCCATTGGCCACCATCGCCGACTGGACTTGCAAAAAGGGCCTGCACCAAACGACCCTCAAGGTCCTCTCCAGCTGTCTGAATGGCGTGTTCGAGGAACCAATTGGCTTTTTCGATCTTGTCCCAGTAGAAGAGATAAGACTGACTGAGTTCGAACTCTTTGAGGTTGTACTTCTTCATGATAGCAACACGAAAGACATTAGTAGACGCAAAAAGCCAGCATCGGCCGGACGACCGTTGGTTGGTGATTGGAGCTCCTTCGAAGGGAATCTTGATATTGAAAATCTGGCTATCGGTAACGGCTGCGTTGTTGTTGGTTAGGATGGCCGAGACGGGGTTTTGTGATAACGCCGAAATGGCGAGACGGTTCTATCTGGTCAGCTGGAACTCAACAACCTACGATCAACGGTGTCTTACTCTAGCTGAAGACAAAAGCTTCTCTTCCCATTGTCTGGCCTGGTCTAGAGAGATGGTGCTGATCCTGTCGCTCGCCTCGTATGGAGGAGGCACTTCATCTCGTCAGTAAACATATGGGCATAAATAACAAATAATCACGTACAGGTATCATTGTCAACAAAAACATATGCATTTTTGTCGATACTGAGGCGGCCCATGCCCGCCACAGCCTCCTTTTCGTCAATTTTGGAAGTAGTCTGGCCCATGGTTCTCTGAGTTGTATATTCAGGATTGAAGAGGTTGAATGAGAGTAAGATGGAGGAAGGAGAGGACGATTCGCGGTCACGCGTTATCGTCCGAAAGTGGCAGGKGCGACATGCGGGGTTATCTGATAAGGATCACTCAGCCAATAGAAATCGACTTTATGTAGTTTCTTGATTATGATTGGAGGACCGGCCCCGCTATCGCCATTGTGGCATCAAGGTACTCATGCGCTAACCGCATACGGATAGCTCATATAGATATGTTCTCACTATCTATCTCAAATCCTCGTAGTATTTGATCATTTGCAACCACATGAGTTAAACCGAATTAATGTTATTTACAAACGAAAAGGAAAATTGCTATTGAGATACGCCCGAAACAAAAGCATCGAGCACATCATTCATTGATCCGCTCGATATTTCTCACATCTCATCGTTCCTCGATGTAAACTTGCTTTGTATTTGCAAAAGACTAATAATCGCATGTATGCGTGTGGAAGGCATTCAAGCTAGCGGTAAAAATTACCGGCACTTAAGCCGGTGTGTAGAGAACAAGTTCGGGTTCGAGGTGCAGTTTCATAGAATGACGCACTGGTTTGTAGGTGCAGCGTTTGATTTCGGAATCATCATGACACTCGTGTCTTGAAGCTTGGTGGTGGAGACGCTCAAGAAGTGTCCGGCTTCCATTCTGATTCGAGATTTCTGTTGTTGAAGGAAGGTCTTAGTGAGTAGGAGTATCTTCGCTTTGTTTTGCAAGTTGTTTCTGTTGAAAACCGAGTCAGCGCCTTTAGAAAAGAAAGTAGTTGTTACGGTGCTCACATTGATTTGGTGCCTACGATTTGACACAGGCTAATACCGTGGATTCTAATATTTTGAATGAGTGTCTGGGATGTTTGTCTTGGTGTCTCAACGGCAGGGAGGACAAGGCTTTATATAGATAGGGGCCACGAGTACCTTCCTTGAATCCCATTGTTTCCGGTTTCATCAACCATGTACTGAAATGTTTCAGAGTCTCTTTGACGCCATATTCGAAGCATTCTTAAACCTGTCGCCACGAAGGATCAATGCAACCGTACAAAACTATTTATAGAGGAATACAAAGATCCGCACAACGGAATATAATCACTATCTTCAAGAACATGAAACAATCGTTTGAAGGAGGTTTCAGGCATTTAAGGGCATATTTATAACACTCTACTGACGCCTGCTATTTCCGCCGAGCTCAGTATACATAACGAAAATTAGTGTTTTCTTCATTCGATGCCTGAGTGGTCATACTCATCTACTATATTTACACTATGTTGTCTACTATCCTGTTAGGAGTGGGATCTGGGGCCGTTGATTTCAACTATATACTATAGAGCATGAAAGAACGCTACAGTATAGTCTTCATCCGCTCTTCATAAATGAGATTACCAATACGCCGTTTCTAGCTCAGATGGTCCATTTGATAAGGTTCCCTTCTAAATTAGTAGCATATTGAAAGTACAACCAAAAACCACTCTTCTATTCACATAGCTGGATTTCTACCTCTAGCATATCTACTAATCAATATTTTCAAGCTATTTACAGGGATCATTACGAATTCGTGCTTTCACAGACACTAAATACTGTTATCTATTCACTGCTTTTATACCTTTAATTAGTATATTACTTAGCTGCTTTTACAATTCTTCTCATAATTTCTCTTACTAATAAATATCCAATTTTTAAATTCTAATTGACTTAGGCTGACTAGTGCCATGCATATCTTAAAATGACTATAAAGAAGGATTGAATATGCGTACCTGAAATTGTGAATTGATTCGCACTGAACCGAATGTCACTTTACTCGCCCAACCAAGGTTGATGACTGAGTCTTATTTCATAAAACAGGCGGTGAGTAATGCTTTCCGTCTCACAACTTCACTTAATATATTCCTAGTTCCTGTCACACCGTTTCAGCCGCCGAATATTCACTAGTGGCAGCATTCGGTGCCCCAATGTCCATGGTGCCATGGTCTAGCTAATCCAGCCTAGTGGCCAGTGTGCTACGATTGAGGAAGTCCTTTCGAAATGATTAGACACTCATGCTTGCTTGGCCGCAGCTGACATTTGGGGGCCAGCGATAAAGAGTTTGGGTATAAATCCTTCATGTTTTACTTCAGTATCGTTTCCGGTGTGAAAAAGCTTTTCTTTTGAGAGTCAGGTCTATCAGTCAACTGTCAACACAAACTGATAGTTCATTATACCGTTGAACAAGGTAATTAGCTGGCTTCATGTTAGTTGGGGTACATGTATATTAGCTTCATTCATCTGACTAGGATGTGTACAGAACAAAATGAAGGTCTTCGCTACCCTCGCCGCCATCGTATCTGTTACTACTGCGCAGGCTACGCTAGGCTACTGGAAGCTTTATTGCGGTGATTCCGTAAGTCGTTTTAGCCCTATTGCTTTTGAAATGGTGTTGACTGTTATTCCTCAACTGCCAGTGCTCAACTGGCACCCTCATTAACCAAGGAAATTTCATCACTAATGTCACCACTGACTGCACTTCTCTCGGCGCTACATACGAGTACTGCTACCTCGAGGTCCCTGAGGAGTACCAAGCCATTTACCATTTGTCACTCTCCGCTGGCACTGCCTGCGGATTGCCTACTATTCTCGGCGGCGGAGAATGCACCAGTGCTGGAAGCTGGGACTCCTATGAGATGGTCTACAGCGCTTGAGTCGCATCGTACTTTAAAGGGTGGAGTTAGTGGCGGGRGAAAAARGGCTTCTACATAGCAGTCAAATGCAGCTTTATTCTGAGCTCTGAGAACCTTTACAATTAGATATTCCTAAGTATCTACCGTTGTATAGGTATTCAGTGTGTAAAATTCAATTCCTAGCAGCTTCCAGCTTTATCGCTTCACTTCGCGTTTTAGATCAATTGAGTTCACGTGATGCGTCAATTTCTTATTTACATCGATCTAAGAGACCATACTAGATATAATAGCACTATCTGATTGAGCGTTATCAGTTGGAGTGGACTCATAATTATGGAGTTCCTCTTATGAGCATTATCATATCTAAAGGCTATGTAATAGCCCTAACCCTTGACTAACCTTCAGCGATTTGACCAGGCTTTGCTTAAGCCTTTAGATATGTATAATGTGAATGAATTCTTGGTTTAAGTTTGCGGGGGGGGAAATGCCAGGTCAATTCCTTGATCTGTTACTGTATTTCCCATGTTGGAACACGTTTTAATTTTGAAAAAGCCCGGTCCAAACGGGAAAGGGAAGAAAACACAGTGGTCTTTTGAGGGTGAATATATAGGATATACCAACTTTCAGGGATTGTTATTCAATCTTCTACGTTTTGAATCTAGTCTTATTTCGGGCAACGGAGCGTTTATAAATAATATTCCTCGGGTATATTGGGCCGTCCTAGGAATTGGAAGATGGGATCTCTCCTACCTGCAGAGGCAACCTCCGGCATTCCACAAAATGAACGCGAAAAATAGTGGACTGAAAATATCTCGCAATGAATGAGTACTCTCATCTTTGTGAGACTACGGCATATCTGATTATAGCTCGGATATATACAACGTGTTATCTGAAGTGTCTTGGATAGGTTGGGTAAAGTAGTTTGATGAGTCAAACCCCCTACCTTAAACTTTGCTGCACTGTACGTACGTTACTTTGGGGCCTGAACATGGTTAGTCATTCGGAGAAATTGGTATTGGCTGCAAAATCTTGTAGTTTTAGTATTGTCTACCGGTATCTAAGAGTCCTGGTTCAATATCACCATTTTCTCCTTTCCCTTTCACTATACCGGTAGCGGCAAGTTCGATGTAGCGTTTACAGCAAACTTGCCTTCAGCCTCTCCAGCCCTTGAAGAAGCACATTCCGCGGCATAGCAAAGGTAATCTTGAATACCCCTTGTTCTTTCTGCAAGAAAGGAGCGAATTCGGTGGCCTCGCCAACAATGACGCCGTTCTGTCTGGCCTTGAGGATGATGTCCTGCAATACCTCATCTTTTTTAAGTGTTACCAAAGCGTTAGCCCATAGTCCAGCGCTGGCATGTAATAGCTCAATTCTACCAGAAAGTTCGAGGGTGGAAAGAATTTCACGGCAGATTTGAAAGCCTTGGGCAAGTTGAAACCGGACAGAAGAGATGAGATCGGGAAGCGAGTCCGAAGTCAGGAGCTTTTCCGTAAAGTGTGCGGCTAGTGAAGAGACTTGCCACGCAGTTGCAAAAGAAACCCCTGCACGGACTAAGGGATGATAGGAGACGACGCAACCCTGTCTTATAATCTCAAAAGATGCTCTGATCTGGAAAGAACAGGAAAGGAAAGGAGAAAAGATGAATTGATAGAAAGGAGTCACCCACCGCCCGGACACCAGAGGCTCCAAAATCCTTAGAAGTGCTCCACAAGACATGTACCAGACCCCGATCAATCAGACTCTTCATCTCAACACCATCTTTGTCGGAATTTGGACTCTTCAAAAGTGACAGAGCTGACGCAAATTGATCAGCCTCTGTATCGAAAACGGTATTTGCAAAAACTTCATCCGAGATATAGTGTATATTTCGCTCATGGCAAAAGTCCATCATTTGTCTGACGACATCTTTGGGCCAGCAATTCATCATAGGATTATTTGGGTTTGAGGCAAGTACGGCCTTGATGCGTTTGGGGTCTGGAGCGGCGCTGTATGCTGCTTCCATTGCCGGGATGATGGCAGATGAGAGACTCTCCGTTGCCCAAGACAGTGAGGACGAGGGCTTGACAAAAGCTGGGATGATGTGAGCTTCGGCATGGAACCGGGCGTACGGATAGTATCCCCCTATATTGGTATGAGATCAACCAAAAAAAGAGAGGAGGAGAAAGAAGCAACAAACACCACACTGGCGCTGGACAGAGAACAGCATCACCAGCATCACACAATGTAAATATGAGCGCATCCAGCGCGTTGCCCGATCCAGCCGTTGGCACAATATTGTCGGCCGTTACCGACTCGGCGGGATGGAAATAATTTGTAAAATACTGCGCCAGCGCCTCTTTCATTGGCATATCACCAACGAAGCCTACAGGATTGGCAAATGCCTGAAATTGACGTCAATGAGCATTTCTTTCTCTGCCTGTTTTGATTCTGACGCACATTTGCAGTGATGCTGTCGCTCATGGCCTTCTTGCACATGTCAACCATTTCCAGCTTCATGAGGTTGTTCTCGCCATTGGCAAGATCAATATCGTCAGAGCCGATCTTTCCTCGAGCAGAGAGGGCATTGGCGACTGGCAAGAACACCTTGACCGTAGTCGCCATACGTGTAGACAGCCCGTCCGTGGCCATAGTGTCAGCTGGAGTGGCCATAGTACGTATCACTCGTTGTTTGATTTATGGGTGTAGGTTGTATAGTTCTGGCAGCTGTTGGTACATGAATGGAAACCAAGGAGGTATCTGTCTTCACGCAAATGACTAGTGTTGAGATTTGAATTTTTAGCGCATAGAAACAAAATGTAACGTGGTTCACTGCTGAGCTAGCAAGGGACCAAGGGTACAGGGTAACTAGTGTTATCGTACGTACTTGATAATCCGAGTGGGTACGGCGGACGAAATCCGAATTCGCTACGGAGTAGTCCTTTACAGCGCCATGATAGCAAGCTTCATGGGCTTTGAGATGTACGCTTATATTGGAGGATTTTACCACTAGCACCGAATAGGGAGTAAGAAGATATAGGGTGGTAATCTGTTGTAATATTGACCTGCCAAGCTAACATTCCTGTGGCCGATTCCTGTCCTTTTTATACCTGAGAACGCCATACAAAATCCTGACTGTTATTCTTTCAATCTGTGTATCCAAACGAGTCGCCAAATGTGCTACAAGGTGCGCTGCAAGGTATCAAACATTGTGCTATCAAGGGATTGTAAATGACTCTATCCAAGTTGAGCGTAGGCTGTGTAGCTGTATTTTTGGCCAACAGCTTATGCCCATTTAGGGTATCTATTCGTACGTTCATGTTAAATTATTGTCGGCAATCCCCGGTGTTTTCTTTCTTTTCTTGGCGACCTTGCCCACTTTTATTGTTTATTGGTGCTGGGTAAGATTGCGGCTGAAATACTGAAGGGAAACAAAGATACGTTTATTCCTTTCAGCTGGGTAGATGTATATATTTTTTAGTGTAGTGGGCAAACTAAAGATCAATCATTCTCCAAGGACTGAGGCCGTAATGAACATTCTGCTATTAAAATAGGGTTTCATTTGACAGGAAATACCTCCCGTCTCACTATTGCCTATTCAGACAGGAAGCTGAGTGGATTTATGCGCTGTGCTCACCACGTTCGGGATAGCGGTATAGTAATCCTGTCAGTTATGCCTAATCTAAATTCTTATACGCGAGTTAGATCAAACTACCATTGCACCTAACTGTCTGACCAGACACCCACGCACTGCCCGATAGATAAACGATAGTCTCCGCAATTTCTTCTGGTTTCCCCAGCCTACCAAATGGGGATCCTTTCGAAATCTCATCAACAAGCGCTTCCGATTTTCCCTTCAAAAATAGCTCTGTCGCCACCGGGCCAGGAGCAACACAATTAACAATTATCCCATTTGGTGCAAGATCCCTGGCTAATACACGCGTGATTTGTTCAATTGCACCTTTGGTAGGGACATAGAGTAGGTGCTCCGGCTTGACTGTATTCGAGTGACATAGTGTCGTGCTAACGAATACGATATGTGACCCTCGAGGCATGTATGGTACTGCAGCCTATATATCGTGAAGTTAGCAACAAAGTCTAACTACCTGCGTGTTGTAACCTACTTTTGCCAGAAACAGAGGCCCCTTAACATTAAGAGTAAAATGAGTATCAAAAAGCTTCTCAGTCATTGTCTGGAGATTGGCGGTTTCAACAGCTGCAGCATTTGGGATCAGAACATCGATTTTGCCAAATTTGGCAACTGTCTGGTCAACGATAGTCTGAATACCACTGAAGGATCCTGCATCAGCTTTGATGATCAGAGCATTGTCAGCGCCTAATCTGAGAACTTCAACTGCGGCCTTTGAGTCGGATGAATAATTAATTGCCACTTTGGCACCAAGAGCGATAAATTGTTCAGCAGTGGCTCSCCCAATGCCTTTTGATCCTCCAGTGATGACAACGACTTTGCCAGCGTAAGACATAATGAGTTTATTTCTCGTTACTGTGAATTTTGTTGTTGCTGCTTATTTATATGATTGAGGGTCTTGATAGACGTGCACTTTTTGCATTATAGTCTCATCCATCTCGGTCTTTATGCTTTTATAATATATCTTCTACCTGACATCCTGATTTACCAGCAGCATACTACGGAGTTTAGACTTTTCTCCGTTGCCGTCAAACTGATCATCACCAACTGCGGCTTTCGCATCGGCTTTATGGCGATAAGATGCAATTTTGCTTTAAGTCCAAGACAAAATTGCAAACTTTATATGGGTCTATTAAGCATTCTTAGCGCTTGGATTGACTCAGTGAGGATAGACAGGAAGAAGCTTAAATGAGGATTTTTGTCACTGTTCCAACCCCAAGCCATGTTGACACCGCTGAACGGGCCAAGGCGATGAGGTTTCACAATACCAAGGAGTTCCCCAGGAATATTCATTTCAATTACTTTCACGTTTTGGGGGAATAGCTTGACCAAGGGCTTTGTTGGTTGTTTTATTTTTAGATAATTGTACTGATCTAAAGGCATGCTTCATCAGGAATTATGCCCTGGAGCAAGCCCTGCGCAGGCAACACTGAATTGTGGATAACTAGTCCGTTAGGACATATAAAGTCGATTAGACATAGTTGCCCATTCGGCTTAGCCCCCGGGCGTTAATAGATTGTGTGTATGTATCTGTCAGTGACCAAATGCATCCGCAAATAAACCCATCCTTATTAGAGACAGATAAGACAATGGTGGCTAGTGTCGAATGGATCTGTCACAAAAGCGCGATAAGATATTGTGCTAAATCAGCTGAGTTGAAGGCTAGTCCCTGAAAAGTATTTAAAAGGTTTAATACAATTTTTAACAGCAAAGAATTGACTAGCACCATTGTATTGTGTTGTCTTTATCCTTGCTATCTGATGGCTCAACATGCCCGCTGAAGGTTTCACTAGGTACAGTATGGATGGATGGATGATTTTATTCACCCTGACTCCTCGCCACACTAGCGATATGGAGGTTACTACCACTATCTATATCTTTGTAGCTCTAATTATAGTCATCATCATCACATTGCTTATAAGCAGACTTTATGCTTTGCCTAGGGGCCTGTGTTTGACCTTTGTCTTAGCCCATAGTTACAAACCCTTTTAGATGCTTCCGCAAAGTCTAGAATGGTATCTAAAATACGACCCTACACAGAGCTGCTAATAATTTCTTGTGTCTTTGCTCTACATGTAAGTATGAGTGGTACATTGTTGAAAGCGTTGCCTACCTCTTTCTGTAGTCTTTGTCGTTCTGTTGTTAATCTTGGGCAGTCGACTAAAATATGGACGACCGTTTCTTTTGCTCTACATTCACATTTATGATCCTCGCGATGCTGGAGAGCTTTCCCATGGGTTGCAAGCTAGGAGCGTCCCGTTCTAAGCCTGGTTCTGGGGTACTCTGTGATTTACAGTATTTACCAGCCAATAGGAGGATCTCCGTTGGGTTGTAACCTTGTTAGGGCTTTTTGCAAACAGTAGCGTTCACTCCATCCTCTGAAGCGCAGTGAAGGCTAAATTTCTATTTCTCCCCACCCAATCAATAAGACCCACGACTACTGGGATTAGCTTCTACCTATTTGTTATCCAAGTCGTTTCCAACATCCGTAACACCAGTGAGTAACATTGACGGAATAGCGCCAAAACTACTCTCGAAGGAACTGCTCCGGCAGCGCATCCAAAGGAGTTCGTAAATCTATAATTATCAGCAGTGTCGTGTCTCGAGAAGAGACACTAGAGATCCATCTTTCAACAGATTGCATACGGTGTCCAAGGATGCTACTCTAATAGATTATCCATGGCGTTAGCAGTGCATGGCGTTCTTCCGGTTCTATTTCGAGGCCGTCATTGCCCATGGGGCCAGGGGCGGCTGATCCTGCGGCTGGGTAGATCCATATTCGTTTTGGGTGCCATTCGTTTACAGCAAGTTCGGGCGTAATCGTCGTTGATCGGGTAGCTTTTGCAAATGAAAGTCGGCCTCTTAGGTACGAGGAGAAATGGTTTCCTTTCGTCATAATAGGACACGACGAGACCGAGTCGCGCAAGGTGTAATTAAGGATATCGACATTCTGCGTAAACATAGACATGGAGGCGCGTAGCCTTTCGGCGTGGCGGTCGACTTATGGTCGGGAAGAAGTTTGTACGTCATTTCGACAGACAGAAGGCCAGGCTGGCCACCCATCTAATTGCATCTCTGCCCATGCAAGGTGAATGCTCATCCACGACCGATTACCCGTGTTGAACGGCTGAACAGATGCCTGCGTATCTTAGAAGAAAGGGGAGTTAAGTACCCGAAGGAAATCCGACCAATATCGAACATTAAGATACCCCCTGCATCGTCCAGCTAACATTCAGTGGACCACTCGGTGTATCGAGGACTCCCACTGGCCCACGATACATCTCCTGGAATAGGCTTACCTGACTAGGTCAAGAGACCTGGCCCATTTGGCATTGCACACAGAATGAAACTGGTCAGAGCAGGTAAGACACCCGTACTCTATCCGTGAGCCGCACTCGTGTAGGCTCCTTCATACATTGATCCGTTGGTACCGATTCCCTCCCAGAAGGTGATAGTTGGATTATTAGTGAACATCCAACTATACACTCGACGTATCTGATCTAGAGCTGTGAAGGGATCGTCGGAGAGGAACCGGGGTTGGATCCCAAAGTAAGAAATGAAAGCATATAGGCGCTCAGAGAACCCGGACCCAATTCTATCGTTAACGTAGAACGGATTACCATAAGGCAAAGCTAGAGAATTAAAGTAGGACATTATGTTGTCTGTTTGTGAAGACAAACTAACGTATTTCACGGGTAAGTGGGCCACCTGGTAATCTCATACAAAACGGAAAAATCAAGTACGTAGGCATTTGAGCGGTAGTTACATGTCCAGAAGCCTACTTTAGTGAAAGTTGTACTCCTCAATATCTGATAAAGAATGGTTGCCGTTGCCATGGGCCGAATATTGTCAATACGAAATCATGCGATCGACGTCCCGTTCCCACAAATTACAGACGAAGACAAACCTACGGACGCAGAAGCTGTTATCTCGCCAACTCTAAATGTCAAATCAGTCATGCCGGTATTGCCGGCGATATACTCGAGTCTGTTTACATTGCACGACCGCGAAACGGCGTTTAGCTGAGCCGCCATACGTAACGAAACATGGCTGAGAATCTTAGAGTTTACAAAGATGGCACCTCGAACTACGTGATTACTTATTGCCTGATACGAACGAGTATCTGGAGTTACAGATCGACTACGGTCTTGCTTGTTTGTTATTAAAGAGACCATCACCGACATTTCCGAATCCTACTCTTGCAGCAATGAATCATGTGCGGGTGTTTCGAGGATGGTCTTGGAATCATGGGCTGAGTTGGAGGCCAGAAATGAAAACAACAAAACATGTTTAACGTTCCACGACATGCTTTTGACGGGCATGACGTGGCTGTATAGTCGGTGGAGATCTCAAGTAGACGACCACTCGACGACCGAACATGTGGCACAGATATGCAGCCGACTACTAGATTCAGCATTTCAAGGCGAACAACGTTCCGTCAAATACGTTCGGCTTTTCAACAGGCTCATAGAAGTGGTACTGGCACACTGCTACCAGAACGAACGGATGTATCGACCTGGACTTGCTGGACGTGATGGCCCCGAAGGAGAGGTCGATCTGAATTGGACGGATCTTAATTTGGATCAGATATTCACGGAGATGGATTTAGGATCGCAAGTTGATGTGGCGATGAATGCGTGGTCGTCTTCGTTTTTTGTTCCTGAATAGATCCAGATACTACTCGCCCTAAATTTTTTGTGAAGGAAGAAGTCTAAGGTTGTCTTCAAGCATTTTTACAACTACGTCTGTACAACATTGGCCAATTTTCTCACTTAACTTTTGCTCAATCATTTCTACTTATTATTCAAATGACAACACTCAAACTCTACCCTGTCGTAGTCGAAGACTGCTCTGCACTCGCCGACATCTGGTTGGCAGCCTTTTCCGACCCCGCATCCCGCGTGCTGTTCCCTAATACGCTTGGTGTGCGTCAGTGGCTCGAATCCGCTATTTCATATGATTTACTTCAACGGCCGTTCCAGCACTATGTTAAAATCGTAGACTCGGACGCAACTACGAACAAAGGCCAAAGACTAGCCGCGTATGCAAAATGGGATCTCTCCACGGCCGAAGAGCGGGGAGCCCGATATCCGGCGTGGCATGCTGACATGCCTGCTGAACAATGCGAAGCGTTCGTGATGCGTGGGGAGAGTAACAGGAAACGCATTATGGGAGACCAGAAACATATTTGTATCTACATCGCTCCGTTTCCTTTGATCTCCACCATGCTAACTGTTCTAAGTCCTTGATATTGTTCTTACGCATCCAGATTACCAACGGCGGGGAGCTGCATCGATGCTTCTTAAATGGGGATGTGAGTTGGCTGATTCGCAGGGCCTTCCGATATTTGTCAGTGCCAGTCAGGAGGGGGCACCGTTGTATGCCAAGTTTGGGTTTGTGGATCGTGGTGCTGGAGGCACGACTTTGATGGTTCGTCAGAACGAATAGTCTCTTTTCATAGAATACTTTGATATTACACCGAGAAACTTTGATTATATCACTTTATTTTGAAGATTCAAAGGCAGCTACTTGATCTAGATTCGTAGAGAAGATAGTGCCGATAGGTTCTGCTACACATAGGATTTTGGTGAACTTTAGTTTCAGCAGCTCATAGGGTTTGGCGTCAAGTTGACAGTTATCGGAGTACAAGCTAGCTATTTGAATACCCTCGATATCGATAAACAAACTACCATAATTACATACGCTCTAAAACGTCAATCTTGACCCACTTATCCTGGGTTTCTCTGCTCAGAGGTTTGGAGCTAGATGTTCAGAGATTGAAGACTTTTTGGGGAAGAATCAGAATACTCCCCAAAGATCAACTCCAAGTCTTTTCCCCCGGAAGTCTGGACTGATGATCGGGGAATACACCTAGCCCGCGGTACAGGTTATCAAAGCTACAAGCCGCGAGAAATTTAGTAATAATAACGGTTACAATAACGATAGCTACTATACCTTCATAATAACTTATTCTCTTAGCTCTCTTGATACCCTCCAACAGTTGGATTTCTGTTCCAGACCCGTGGAAATACCATCCCCATTAGAGAAATACTCGTTTCCAATCGCTCTCCAGACCTGTCAAGAATCCCACTGGCATACACTTAGGACATATGTCTTAATTTAAAATTCAGACTTGCGAGAATGCTCACTCTACTTCAGAAGAGGGGAGACACACAATCAATTTTGTTCACGCATACGATAAATGCACCTATGTAGCGATCAACTTCAAGGCTTCATGTTCATAACCATTATGTACCAGTCTCTTCTATTCAGCAAATTGGCTAAGGAACTCCGAGGCACGGGCTGCTTTCCTTTTAATAGTTTCTGCATGGCCTTCGCTCCTCACTTTGAGATCGACCTCGTACGGCTTTGGATGATGATTCAATGTCTCAACATATGCACTCGTATCTAAGTCTTCGGTCTTTCCAGTTATAGGATCGGTTTTTGGGCCGATTTCAAATGCCCAGAGAGTCGTCGCAATCATATGCCAGAGGCTGCGTTCTCCAACGTGAATACCGGGACAGATGCGGCGACCTACACCATAACCGTAATGGTGTGTCTTGCTATTAGTTTAGGTAGATCACGGTGATTGACTTGATAACTTATCTCTCGTCATGGGATCGCCCTTTCCAGCATAATCAGGAGCCAGGCCTGGATGTCCGAGGAAGCGGTCTGGGTTATACGTTTCTGGATCAGGGTACAAGTCTTCATCGTGGTGAAGCGCCCAGGTGGGGATTATAATAATTGAATCTTTCGGGATCAGCATCCCTCGGTACCAGTCGTTTTCCCTTACACGATGTGGAAAACAAAGCGGAGCGCTGAATTTCAGTTATTATCTGGCTCATAATCCTTCACAGGGTACTTGGGCGAAGCCTACATTGGCCGGATGCGTAAACTTTCCTTGATAATACAGTTGATGTATGGCAGTTTTGAGAAATCGGACCAAGTTGGTACCCTAGATCCATGAGCAGTTTGCAGGAACCACTTCGTGGCACACTTACCTGTCTGGCCCACAGACTTGATCGATCTCTCGACGAGCTTTCCTCTGTACCTCAGGATGAACAGCTAGGAATAGAAAAGCTGTTTCCAGGCTACTGGCCGTAGTTTCTGCTCCTCCTTCAACTAGTATCCCAAGGAAACAATTCTCCCTCTCGGTATCCAACGGAAGATCCATTGTCTGAGTTCCGTCTAGCAGTCTGTCTGCTAGGCTTGACCTTTTGTCCCCCTTCAGACGCCTGGCTTCCAGACGCCGTCGAGCTTCAGCCCAGGTGTCGCTAATAACTTGACTGATTTGAGACGCACGGGTTTTCCATGGGCTCAGAAAATCGGGAAGATACCTCAAGAAAGGAAGCTGCCCAACCGGAGGATAGGAGCCGGGCTCCAGGAATTTAAATAATATGTAAGATACATCATGCACAGTATGACCCCACCAGTCATCATACGACGATGCCCTAAACCCCCACACAATGATATTTGCAATTGATGAAACTGTGCGTTTGATATGAAAGAAGAAATTGTCTGGAGTGGTCAGTAAGTCCATTATGAACATGGCCACTTCCGCCTCTTGAACCAAGCCAAGTTCGCCATCAAGCCGGCTTGGGGAAAGGGCAGCCGCAGCGACCTTTCGCTCAGACCTCCAGAGAGCATTTGCATCCCAAAAGGCAAAGTTATGCTGGCCCACAATGGACACAACCTCGTCAAGGGGGCGATCGGAGTAAAGAGCTCCTCTCTTTTCTGTCAGCTCCTGGATTGCCTCTCGATCATTCAACACCACCATTGTTGCATTTGCCAGTTTCAGAGAGAAGACTCCACCGTATTTATCTCCCCATTTCTTCATTCTGGATTCATTTACATTATTTCAGCAATAGTACTCCTTTACAATTGGTATGACTTACTGCCGGTATAACCCCTTGGATGCTACCTGGTGGATATTTCCTATCACTGGAAGGGTTGGTGGGCCTGGGGGAAGCCTCTCATCCCGAGATCCAATTCGAAGAGCAGTCAGGATTCCATAGAGGGTGAGAATTGTAGCTAAAGTCAACAAAACTGACATGGTGTATCAAAATAGCAAAATCACAAAATACCCTGAAACTGCTGAAGGATGTGATTGTAGGATAGTAGGGGTATAAAAAGAAGGCAAATCGCATCTTCCAGCTTCCTCTTTATTTATCAGAGATGGCAAGGAGAGTACCAGTAACCAATACCACGCATTCAGCCGATGGAAATCCAGTCATTAGTCATTCCTTAACATAATCTGCCCCCTCTTCCCATCATAGCCACGTACAGGGGCACGTTTGACCATTTGGGAGTATTGTACCAGGCTTGGGCCAGTGAAAAGAGCAGAGTGACCATCCAACGTGAGTTGCGGTCAAGAAGATGGAATGCAATTCGCCAGAGTTTTCTCGGGTCATTGATCCGACGAGGAGTAACAGCGATCAGTATCCGATCTATCACAATGTATATTTGGGCTGATGTGTGTCTAGCCCCTAGCCCGTTCATAACCAAACAAATTGCCTCAATATCGAACTTTAACTTTTGCTAATCTGCTGGAATATGCGTAATAACTACATGCATAAGAACTTTTTCTCCTGCTTACTCAAAACGATCTGCTGATTGTCATATTCCTGAGTGCCTATGGAGGACCCTGCTTTACTTCTATTTCCAACAGATGTACGGCGGTGAGTCTGCTATCTGGAGGGTTAAATTTGGGGCGGGTGCCCAGTGTCTCCCAACGTGACAAGTTTTCACGCAAGAATGGGTAACACATTTGCGCCGCAAACAAGAAACATCCCTGTTCCTACCTATCTGGCATGGGTCAACGCCTGGATAGAGGTACTCGCTCATCCAAAACAAGATGATACAGTACTCAGTCTGCAGGAACAGACAAAAACTTTTATTCAAGCAACATCATGCTCTATCCCGGACTACGCATCTCTTAAGCGTGTGGCTTTCTCCTTTCAACGACGTCTCCGCAACGGCGAAATCTCTCTAGGTGGAAAAGCTGCTCCTTCTTGTACGGAGACAGATCCAGCATCCGGGGACTACAGGCCCGTCTCCAAATGTTCCTGCCGAGGGCTTTACCCCATCCCAGAAAATGCTGATATCTTCGCTGTCCTTGCGCAGACCAACTGCGTCTCTGTTCGCAATACCATCAATGCACTCCAGGCTGTAACGGAACGCGAAAATGAATGGAGCTCTAAGTCATGGTACACACCTACTGCACTCAAACTGGCAGTGGACGAGCTTATCTTGGCTAACTCCGACATCCAACCGCCACCGGACACCTGCCAGGGACCGGCGTCAGTCACACAGATACCCCCTGTCCTGGCACCAGATCGGCGGCCGAACCCGAGAACGGATAGTTACCAGGATGTTCACCGTCAAATTTACCCGCTCGCGGAAGGCATAAAGTTCTGCGTCGATGCCAAATACTATTTCGTCCTGGGAACTGTCCCTAACAATCCCGCGTATGACGGAATAGTCCGCGCGATTGCAGACTCCGGGAATGATATCCTGATAGGAGATTACTGCGAGGTAGCAGATGAGACGACGCTTAACCTCCTGCAGCGAACCGGAGCGGCCGCTGTAGCGTTCCTAAAGCTCTGTGTGCTCTCTGGTTCCTTCTCTCCATGGGCATTTGATAATATGATGTCTTCAATTCTTCACTTTCGGGTACTGGGGTATTACCGCGACCACGCACGAGAACATAACCTTGTCCCGCCAGGCGTGTACGGGAGCCGCATGAAAGGAATCACCGCTCATCGATGTGTCGATCTTGGGCTGTTTGTTGCCGTCGCTGCTGCATCCTTAGTCACTGGGAAAACAATTGGTGTATCGGAGAAAGATATGTTGATCGAGGCATGTACGCTGATTAATGATCTTATCGATCTGCGTAGTGATACAGCACGCAGACAGCGAGAGAATGTCGTGCTAAGAGGAGTCCGGGGCAATCTGTGTGAGTATTTAGATTCCCTCATTGGGCTTTGTCTGGAAAGATCGGCTGCCGCAATCCGGACGAACAAAACTTCTGCGCTAGTCGTGATGGCGTATTGTAATTGGGCTGTGATGGGCTCTCATCACAAGTTGTTCGAGTTGAGCACGCAGGTCTCTAAAGTCACAAACTCTACAGGGTGCAATGCTTGTGTGTATCACTCTGTGGATAACCGCCATCAGTATCAAAACCTGCTTAGTGCGTTGGCTCCATTCGGGACGCTAGGGCAGGACGGACCGCATGTTGGTCGAACCAGAGCCGAGTTGGATATCGGATTTGGGATATGTCGACTGTCCGAGAAACAGCATCTAGCGTGGTTGGCGGATGTAACACGGAGCCTTCTAGAGCCGCTGACGATGAGGAGGATTGTAGACGTGGTGCATTACGCGTGGACAGGCAGTGTGGGTGATGCAAACTACTGTCCTTAACAAGTTCTTCCAAGTTGATAAACTCGTGGGCTGTTTCTGCACGGATGTTAAATTATCTCAGAAATATATCTCCCAAGGCCAGTCTGGACCTTTATTATGTGTACTAGTGATGTGTAAGTCACCTGGAGCCAGAAGCCTTAATAGAATAGACACCACGCTGTTCCACGGAGTAAATGTTAGGTTTCTAAGAGAAAGCTTAACAAGCTTGGGTATTGGCACTATACTTCTGCGATCTATGAACCTATTTGCTGGAACAGAGACCTTATTCCCAGTAAGTTTGCCGAACTTCTGGAGTAGCTTAATGGTTTCGTGATCTCCACCGGTAGGAAGACAGACCAGCGACGCACGGGCTAGATCTTTCATCGACAGAAGGACAGGGATTTCAAGGCAGGTTGGGATATCATTAGTGTCTCCGTACCTGTACTGTGATGTGGCTAATATGATTAGTTCTAAGACTATGCCGAGCTATTCCAAGTATGGATGAATGATTTCATTCCCTAACCTCCGGCTACGCACTTCTAACTCATCCCTACGGAGTAGACCAAAAATTCAGTTATTTTACAGCATTAAGGTTTAATCTAGTCCTATAAAAAGGCACTACGTACGTATTGTTATTTTCGGAGCTTGGTTACACCAGTATGTAGATCGGCCCGTGCATCATGGGTCTCCCTGTTCGAACTTCCAAAAAGTAAGGCATTTGTCCGTTCTCACGACGGTAGCTTACCATAGTCATGGTGTAGATGACAAGATTAGGAGAATCGGACTACACTCTTCCAATGAAGCTACTCAGTGAACAACTTAGGGTCGATCTTCTAAGAAAATATTAGAAGAAACATGATCTCGTTCATTTACAGCCCCTTTTGCGAGTTTACCTAGAGTATTGTACAGCCAATTATTGGGCTCGAATTTCGGCCGCAAACGTATGTATTCACTTATCGAAGAAACACATAGCCAATCTCTTAGTGACCTGGACAATTATTAGTGTCGGAGATAGCATTGATGATATGACTTCGGGACACACTGCTGGTGCAGCTACTGTACTCCTTGTAAACGAACGCAATCTGCATTTGATAAAGCATATGCACACCGATATCTGTATTTCAAGACTCGATGAAGTCGTTGATATCTGGAAAATGGGTTCGTGGGTGATAATTATGCTGTTTCCAGCAGCACGTAAGGCCCTAATATGGTATACCTAGGTACCTTGTCACGAGTTATTCCTCAGCACGCCGAGACTTGCATCGATGACTCAAGGGAAGCGACACGTAGCGAGTACTAGTAGTCCATTCTGCATAACTTTGCAAAGACGCAGAACGACACCGATATCAAGAAGACAACGCTCCGCGTAATCAATGACATTCAGAGCCCTGACCATTATCATTTCCCATTTACAGACTAGCTAGAATTATACTAATTCTATCCGTACTTGCTTGATGTCACGAAAAACCATTTCTTGACTCTAGGAATAGACTAGTTCAGAAAAAAGAAAGGAAATGCTATGTCCGTATTGGGAACGTCTGGGCCATAAAATGACTACCCAGGTGGACATATAACTGCGTTCCGAGTGCTCGGGTTTCACCGCAGATATTGGGCATCATTCCGAAGATGTGTCTGATTTGACTCCTCCTAACGGAACATCTGCAAATACTCAGGCACAAAATGCAGCACAAGTATCAGCAACGGCCCCTCTAATCCCCTTCTCTTGATTTTACGTAGTATTTGTAAATGGAATATGCCCGCTTTAAAAATAGGTATTTAAAGAAACGAATAAGTGTTGAGAAAAAGCATGTCAGTAAAAATGTCAACCAACTTAGATCATACCATTCAGAGGCTTTTATCAAGTGAGTAGAGCGTCTAGCTAGGTGACGAGTAGTTCATATCATGTGAAGCCAATCTATCTACGATGACACCCCGGCACCACTATAATTATTTATTTGTGGCCATCTGCTTTATATTTAGTTTTGGGATGACCTGGGGTGGATACCCAATTTATGTGCCGGAAATATATATTGCTAAAGCCAGAGCTTACTTACAGGAAAAAACTGGTAAATCGCATACTGAATGAGAAGGATCTTTATAGGTATAGTAGCCTACAAGCATGCCCAAAGGTCCCTAGTGGATACGCTATGTAGGGGCGAGGGCAGCACCTTGACTTATACACTGTTTGAAATTGTTAGGGGTTGAGCCCCCAACCCGAGTTCGTGTCTGTCATAACCCATAGCATCAAACAAATATGTAGAGCTTTGTTAGTTGAGTGTTTTTGGATGTAAAGATAGCTAGCTACTTTCGAATTTGTCGTATTTCGTTTTGAAGGCGCCTCTCGAAAGAGATTCGTACTTCCGGCAACGGGGGTTACCGGGATATATGTAGAACAGCCTTAACGAAAAACAGTACCGTCGACAAGCAAAAGAAAGCAATAGAGTAATACAATAGAATTGTAAACAATATATGATGGGTATGTTCGACGACCTATGTGACGCAGCAACTAAACAAGAAAGACCACCGACAATTGTGTGGGGAGAGAGGCTGCTCGTTCTACTGTAGTTACATGATGATGATGATGAGGATGATGAGGATGATGATGCGGAAACGACAGCACCAAGAATGACAAAAGCGGAAAAATTGATCTCAACAAAAGGGAATCCGTGACTATACCGTAGCAAGAAGAGGTGTCGTGTCGTATAATCTTGTCAATGAAATTTATTTAACTCGATCAAAGAACCAACTTCCACGCTTGGCTGCAGGTTCTTGGTGAGTTGCGCCGTTGGCATCGACACCACCACCACCTCGGAGTGGTTTGGCGATGCGTGAGCCGCCGAAGCTGAGGCCAGGTGCACCCTCCATTGAAGTTACTAATCCGCGCGTTGAGCCTTGCTTGGCTGCTTCTAATCTCTCTTTCACTGCAGTCAGTTGTGCCTCGAATCTGTGATGGTTGTTAGCCTGTTGATCTTGTAAGACGTGGTTATATAGACATACCTGTGATTTGCTGCTGTGAGCTTTTCTTGGCTATCTTGCAGCAGGTTCTCCAGACTAGCAATGCGCTCATTACGAGCAATAAGCTTGCGTTCTGCAATGGCAACCTCTTTCTTCAAGCTACTATTCTGTTCCACCAATTGTCGTTGCACATGGGTAAGTTGCTCAAGATTGCGTTCCAGGAAAGCCATCTTCTTCTGTTGAGCACGATTGTTCGAGGTCCGTAGAACGTTGTTGTATTGCTCACGAGTCTCGTCAAGAGAAATTTCCAGCTCGACAACCCGCTCACACCGGTTCTGAAGATCGCGCATGAGTGATTTTTTCATGTTGTCAAAGTCTGCAATCTGCTGTTGCAAGGTTTTATTGGTGATTGCAACAGCGCCGCCAGTATTGCCATTTGTCGCTGCCTTGACTTGAGAGTCTGCCAGATTTTGACGTAGCTGAAGCAATTCCTCGTCCTTGCGAGCTAGCTCAATCTTAATCTCGGCCGCAGCTTTGGTCTCGGCGTCGCGTCGTCCGACGTACAATTTCTCTAACCTCTCCCGAATTTCATCGACATCATCTTCGCCTAGATTCCGCTTCAAAATCTCCTCGTACTCGTTTTCCAGCTCAACAACCCTCCTCTCCAAATATACTCTCTTGCCGTCCTGCAGCTCATGTAATTCACTTCGGTCATTCATCGAAAGCTCAGCTTGTCGGACGAAGCCCTGTGTTTCTAACAAACTAGCCCGAAGCTCCAAGATATCATCGGGCGCAACCGCCTCGCCAGCGGCACTGACTCTGTGAAGTGAATCCACCTTCTCTATTAGAGCCTTCAACCTCTGTTCGTTATCCGAAAACACGTTGACGCTCAAATCGAACCCTGCCATCATCTTTGCCATACGTTCAGCCTTTTTCTTGTCTTTCTCGTCAAGGGCTGCACTGGTTTCCTTAGCACGCATGCGAGCATCAAGAAGCTGTTGCTTGACTTCATCCAATTCAGCAGTCAGTTCAGCATTAGCTTCCTTCAAGCTATCCATGGTAATTCCAGCTTCTTTGCTTTCATAAGAGACTTTCTCCAACTGCATCTTCAGTTCGTTCATTTCGGTGTTTAGTTTCTCATTGTCCTTTCCAGTTCGAGCAGACGACTCCTTGAGATTCTTCAACTCCTCCTTGGCCTCTTGAAGACTTCGCTCCACGTTCGAAATGTATGACTCCTTCTCAGCGATTTGGTCTTGAAGTTCGTTTTCACGACGCAAAAATTCTTCCCGTTCGTCCTTTTCTAGAACAATACTTGGCGTACTAGAGCGATCTCCTATCCGCGAATCTGGTCGACTGGGTGTTTCCGCGCGTATTAATTCTGTTTGCAGGCGCGAAGGGGTCGCAGGACGAGGCGGTTTAGGTGCCACGTTCTCTGAAATCGCAGGTGTCCAGCGCTCCTTGGGAACAGCTTCACCAGCCCGCCATAGCTGCAATTCGCCTTCCAAATTTGAAATATATGTCTCGAAATTGGTGACCTGGCCTTGCGCCTTTCGTAGCAGTTGCTTCAACTCTGCAGGGCTTAACTCTGCATTGATCTTCGCCTTATTCTTGATTGCCTTGGCACGAACACCAAACCGCAGCGTCGAGATCGTTTCGGCATCGTTGTAGCTACTTGGCGAACAGTTGATAATGAGCGTCGTCCGAGAATTACCTCCCAAAGATTCTTGCAGAATTCGGGTGAGTTTTGAGTCCCGATATGGGATGTGTGTCGATTTTCCGTCGGTAAGCGCATTTATTACCATGCCGAGGGCACTCAAACTCTTATTGATCTTTTTGGCTTCCTCCAAGGTCTGTCCACTAGCACCCGTCTTGCCAACCTTTTCACTACCTGCCAAATCCACCAAAAAAAGTTGTCCACTCTTCGCAGATCCGGTTTCGACGTTCTTTTGCGTGACAGTAATAACGAAAATCGAATGCGAACGAGACGATTCCTGGTTCATATTGGTGGCCGAAACAGCTCGGGCTGCTCCACCGCGGCGCATAACCTCGTAGACTTCATCAACGCTAGAAACATAAATTTCCAATAAACCTTTCACATATACACCTCGGGACTTTTCCTCATGAACAGGCAGGTTGTCGTGTTGTGGAACTAGCAAATCTCGAATGCGCTCCATGTAGATCTCCATATAACTAACTCGAACGGTATATTCGATATTGCTCGGGCTCGTAAGAATCGAAGCAAACATCTGCTCGACAATTCGTGGAATAATACCTTTGCCCATATCATCGTCGATATCCGTTCCCATCATGGTGTACGATTTACCGGCACCGGTCTGACCGTAAGCGAAGACCGTTCCATTGTAACCGTTGAGAATATCGTCAACCGTCGGCCGAATTGAAAAGTCGAAGATGTCCGTTTGCTTCGAGTTCATGCCAAACACCCGATCGAAGGTGAAAGAGCTATTACCCTCCCTAGACTAAACGATTGTTAGGGCGAACGTGGTATCACGGTACTTGGTCGCTTACATTAATCTTGCAGGTGTCATTGGCCTCGAATTCGACGATCGGTTCTCCGCCTTGGGCAAGTTCGGTCTTATTCTGCGGTCGAAATCGCGCAACGACTAAATCAGTTGTTAATGTAAGCTTTCTTGATAGTCCTCGGCGACGACGTACCCTTGATCGTGTTAGGACTCGATGACGACCTGCGTAAGCGAAAATTAGTTGATAGCTCCTAGAGATACCTGCCCACCTAAAGTTCTTGTTGTAAACATATGATTACTTACGCCATCTTCAACTTTGAGTGAGCAACAGCTCAACTCTCCAAAAAACCAACGAATAAGAAACGCAACCCCAGCCGGGGGGTGAAACCTGAGGAACGACTGGACCGAATGAAAATATCAAAACTAAGTATTCAACACTTGTGTTGGGCGAGTATCGCGGCAGTACCGCCTAGTTGTAGAGAGAAAGACGGTCGAGCAGTCGAAGAAAGGGAATTCGTAAATAGATACGGTATCAGCCGTCAGGGGTTCACGTGCGCAAAAGACGAAACACGCGCCAGGGTCCCGGATCGAAACAATCAATCCACTTGTCGTGCTACGTATGCCCCAGCAGAACAAGAGCAGAAACTGACGTCGACGAGAAGGGGGGGATTGGCGATAGACGTCACGAAGAATTTGGCGATGTTTAGTGTCGATAGTGACCGTTGGGCCTAAGTAAACAAGTTGGTTGTTGATGCCGATTTGACTGCGCCGGTGGAGTCAACATCCTAATACGGTTTAGCGCTGAGACCGTCCCGCATCGAGGTGGCATGCTTTTACTTCTTTATTATACCATATATTTAAATAGACCGAGAGTACTTATGTCAAGGATCGGTAGTTGTCAAGATATTTCCATTAACTTAAACACTTAACTGCATATGTCTGGTAGCCACAGGAACATTGATCGAATGAGAAGGTTACAATAAAAGCTGTAGTCGAACAGAAGAACCCGACAATAGTAAAATAACATTGTAAACAAGCAGCGGTGAACCACGCCATAAACTCCGCGCTGTGCAAGGCCGAAGCGAAACTGAAGCTATTCAGGTGGAAAAAATTTGTTCGGAAGGTCAAAAGAGCACAGACAGCATAAGCACAGAAGGCCCTGAGCCAGGAAGGCTCGTGATGAAAGTTTCCGAGTCTAGTCTTCCCAGCTTTTCTCCACGGTCTCACGCACTCGTTTGACGTATTCACGGCGGTTATCCTTGTACAAGTTCGAAGCCTCGACGTTGGCGGGGGAAGAGGTATTGGGATCGTTGAGTAGACTACCACCAACAAGTTAGACAAATCTTCTTCGGCAAAAAGCTCATGGATCAGCTTACCTTTGGATGCTGGTCAAGATAGCAGCTACATCATACGTAGGACTCCAGCGGTTTTGTAGGATATCCAGACATAACTCGCCAGTACCGTAGACATTTGGATGGAACATTTGGCTGATGAATTTGACGCCGGGTGGTTTGTTGGGATATTGTTCTTCAAAGTGCATAACTAGGCGAAAGGTTCCATCTTCGAAGGGCGTGTCGGCTGGTCCAATGATAACGGCGTTCCTAAGGAAATACTATAAACCTGTACTGGATGTGATGACTTTGGATTTGTATACATACCATGTCATGACATTGTCGGCGACGGGTGACGCAGAGACACCGGCCGGGGGATCTGTTTGCATACGCTGCACGTTGTTAGCACATGTTTATGACACAATACGAGCTTGGATGAGTTTGAAGTAAAAATCGTCAGTCGAACCATGCATGGGAGAACTAACCTTGAAATCACGCATCAAACGACGGCGGGCAGATGTCGACATTGCGGGGAGTCTAGATGGTCGAGATAGATACGGCTGGAGGGGCAAATGCTTCAAGGTCTGAGCGAAGGGACAATAGAGACAGCACACGTGCGAACTGTGTGTGTGTTTTTGTTGAAGGCCGAAATATGATTTTTCTTGTAGAATAAGATAAAACAATGTGAAGAAGTGGTGATGATGACTGCTGATTCCCAAGGCGAACAAGATAGAGACGGCGGAGGCGTTTGTCATCAGCCAATCATCCGGCAGCCCGGAGGTCTTCAGGCACCAAGGCATCAAAGTATATCTAAGCAACCAATCAGCGGTAACGTCATTACAAAGGCACGTGAGCAGTCTTGTTCGATTGGCTGATGGTGCATTAAATTGTTCTATTTCTGAAAGTCTAGATGATTGACTAGTATGAGCTTCTTGACTCAATCATGATAACATCCTAGTCCTTTCAAGATTAAGTATCATCTGCTGAGATTGGAGTAGCCGGCCGATGGAGGGGAGGCACCGATAGCTCCATCAGGCAAGCATGTGACGATAGCTGCTGGAGCAACCTGTTACGCTATACAACTCCATCGTTTTGAATCAGAATTTGTATCCCTTTTTTAAATATCAGACGAGAGATACAAATAATCATAAAACCATAATTCACTCTGTATGCATAGTTAAGTTACGAGAGCTGGTTTGACAAAGAGCACCAGTCGCGGAAAACCTCGGCTATTTCGGCCAGCGACGGCGGAAAGAAGGGCGGAACAATTCCCTACAACAACACTCGTCGCTTCCTACATCTACAACCACTCCATCTTTCATTACTCTCTGTCCTTTTAATTGCTCTTGCACATTCTCACCTACTCTTGACTCTTTCTTGTTGCCTTTTTTTTTATTCCAGATACCCCACCATGCAAGTTTCGAGAGCAACTAGCCGCCTGGCTCTTCATGCGGCCCATCTACCCCAACGATCATTCAGCACATCACGAACCGTGGCAAAGGAGATTCAAGATGCATATATTCTAAGCGCAGCGCGAACGCCAGTCGCAAAGGTAATCACTCAATAAAGTCAAATTACTGCTGTCGAAACATGCTGATATTGTGTCTAGTTCAACGGCTCATTCGCCTCTCTCTCCGCACCCCAACTCGGCGCCGTCGCTATCAAATCAGCCCTTGAAAAGTCGAATGTCCCCGTCGAGAAAATCACAGATGTCTACATGGGTCAGGTCTTACAGGGAAATTCCGGTCAAGCCCCAGCGCGCCAGGCTGCTATTCTCGCAGGCTTGTCAAGCTCAGTTGAAGCTATTACTATAAATAAAGTTTGCTCTTCCGGGTTGAAGTCAGTGGTATTCGCAGCTCAAAATATTCAGTTGGGACTCGCTGAGGCTCAAGTCGCCGGAGGAATGGAGAGTATGACCCAGGTCCCATACTATTTGCCACGGGCCAGTCAATTGCCCGCATTTGGAAATATGAAGGTCGAAGATGGTTTAATCAAGGATGGCCTGTGGGATGTTTACAACCAGTTCCACATGGGTGTATGCGCTGAGAAGACTGCTTCCAAGCACAATGTTACTCGAGAAGAACAAGATGATTACGCCATTCAATCCTATCAACGTGCCCAAGCGGCCTGGAAGGAAAACAAGTTCGCCGATGAGATCGCCCCCGTCACCATCAAGAACAAGAAGGGAGAAACGGTTATCTCCAAGGATGAAGGATTCGAAAGCTTGCAAATAGAGAAGTTGAAGGCTCTCAAGCCCGCCTTTGTCCGCGATGGTACGGGAACAGTTACTGCCGGAAACGCCTCTACCTTGAACGATGGTGCTTCAGCTTTGGTGCTCACCAACAAGGAACTCGCGCAGCAATATGGCTCCGGAAGCCGCGTACTTGCACGCATTGTCGCATCTGCCGACGCCGCTCTAGACCCTGTTGACTTCCCAGTTGCTCCTGCCAAAGCTGTACCCATTGCTCTTGAGAGAGCCGGCATCACCAAGGATCAAGTTGCTGTGTGGGAGTTCAACGAAGCTTTCGCCGCCGTCATTAAGGCCAACGAAAAGGTATTTTATCTCAACCCCCTCGCCAAAGTCTTTTGCTAATCAGGAACAGATTCTCGGCCTTCAACATGCCCGCGTCAACCCTCTAGGTGGAGCCATCTCGCTCGGCCACCCTCTCGGCAGCTCCGGTTCTCGTATACTCACCACTTTGCTCCACCAATTGCAACCCGGCGAGTACGGTGTAGCTGCCATTTGCAATGGTGGTGGAGCTGCAACAGCCGTTGTGGTCCAGAGATTGGACCAGGTCGAATAGTTTCACAAAATTTGCACCTTTTTGTTTCTTGATGACCTATCATGTCATGCAATGTATAACGTCCTATTGAAGCATTTCATCTTTGTCATGTATCGTAAATATCATATATGATCCAAAGGCAAGTGACAATCCTCGATTAGTCTATTAAGGCTTTACCAATTCGAGCAGTCGGCCTGCGATAGGATCCCACTCCTGATCCCATCTGCGTAAGCTCTCATTTTGAGCACCACCTCTGAGGTTCTCGAGTTTCTTAGGGTTGCCGAATAGATCCGTAAGATGAATGGCCAGTTCTTCTGAGCTTCCAAACCCGCGCCCATTGACGCCTTCTGTGACTAATTCCGGCCAAGCTTCGAATCGATTCCATCCAACAACTGGCAAACCAGCGCCAAACATATCCACAACCTTCATGGGCAAGTCGACACCACTGCTGCTGGTGTGTAAGCTGACACCTAATGATGCACACCCAAGAAGCTTAGCGTAATCGAGCGTGCTCAGCCAAGCTGTTTTGATAGTCACTTTTCCGAGTTTGCCCGCCTTTTCGCAAGTAGAAATTTCCTTGAGATACATCTCCTTTTGAGGTCCCTTGCCGGTGATTATCGCTAGTACTCTGGGCAGAGCGGTATTTTCAGTCGTTGCGACTGTGGAATACCGACATAGAGCATCTATCAGAACAGAAAAATCTTCATCGGGTGTCCAAGATGTTGAGCTAACAAGGACGCGCACATCTCCACTTGCCAGCTCAGCTTGAGTTGCTGTCACCTCTGCAAGAGACGCTAGAAACTGTACTCTTTCATCCTCGTCCAATATGGGTACAAAATGACTCGCAGGTCGATCGTGTAAAGTCAAAATTGGCGCCTTTGTGATCCCAAMCTCCTCCTTCAAGACGCGAGCCATGGCATTGGTAACGCAAAAATGCGCAGTTGCCCATCCACAAAATAATCTCTCGTACCACTTTGATATCCGAACTAAGGGATGTTGATCGCCTAATTTCAGCGCCAAGATTGAGTAGCCAAAGTTGTGCCAATCGATAATGAGCCTGGTCTGTCGGAAGAAGCCAACGACGGAAGCGAGGGCGAGAGTCGGGATCGAAGGAGGATTCTGAACGAGCAGGTACTTTGCGGGTTTGGTACGGTATGCGAGGCATATCCACAGGGATAAAACTTGAAATAAAACTTTGAGAGGTCCGAAGGCAAGGAACAGTAATTTATTGCTGGTTTGGAGGATGTTTGGATGCGGGGGTAACGGAACGATTGAGATGTTTGCATTAGATGTAATATCGGGATGAGGGTCGGATTCTAGAGCATTGAGAATACGTTAGTCGCAGATTGTAGTAGAATCATGGTGAGCTGACCTTGGTATCCAATAATGTCCACCTGGCCTCCATGGCGAGCAATGCTTAATGCATGGTACTGCATACGCGGGCTTCGCCCAATGTCTCCCAAGACTAAGATTTGAACAGTGACTTTCTCCTTGCCATCGTCACCTTTCCCTTCTTTCGCGCGGCGCGGAATATACTGCGAAGGTAAAGCTAGGATGAGGACCGTCAAACAACTAGACAGCCAAAAGGCGATGCTAATGGCTGTCTCGATCATGATTGCGATTTTTTTGAACACTGTGTCGTGTTCATAGTCTTGCCGTAACTGATTTAAAACGTGTTCAATACTCTATATTGATCTGGACTCTTCGAACAATTCAATAATCAAAGTCTCCATTTCCTCGACGTTGTTCAACGCAGAATATTCTCAAGGCAAAGTCATGGTTAAAAGTTGTTGTTCG
Source organism: Talaromyces amestolkiae (assembly GCF_001896365.1). Taxonomy (NCBI): domain Eukaryota; kingdom Fungi; phylum Ascomycota; class Eurotiomycetes; order Eurotiales; family Trichocomaceae; genus Talaromyces; species Talaromyces amestolkiae. The sequence continues at coordinate 3,765,260 of NW_024468037.1, read as the reverse complement.
TCGTCCCCGGAGGAACTTTGTTGACGTTGACAGTCTACCGGACTAAGCCGCAATGGGAAGGTGGTAAATATGTGAATCTTTCTAGGGCATTAAGAGGCACAATTTTCATTATTTCTGTCTTCTTCTAGTAACCTTGCATGGTCAACACCATCTTCCTTTGTGGTCATTGCATAAATATAATGGTGGAAAGTTCTCCAAAGCAACATCAGGTATGACGTTAACGAGTAAAACCCTCTAGACCAACTCGAGTGAAGTAAGCGAAGGCAATCTTCCTCGCGGCTTCTTGATTAGTTAGCATTTCATCGTGCTTGAGATGCTTGAGTGTAAGGCCTCTTCTCGCCATACAACATCCACACCCTGTCGTACAGTGCATCATCCCGCCGGACACTCTTTCCCTGGAACAACGCCCACGGTCGTACGTATAACAACCACCAACGGCTTTGCATGCACTGCGGGCGTTTTCGCGGGGGAATTGGGCCTCAAAGCGAACAAACACACGGCCACAGCACTCTTGACATGACCTCGGCACAGGAGGGCATTCTGGATTTTTGCGACCATTTTCACCACATTTCAGTGACTCTATAATAATGAAGTCGGTGGGTGGAGATTTGTGAATTGTCTTGGGGATATTGTAGGCTGGCACTCTGAAGACGGGTATCCGACATGAATCACAATGAGTTGAAAAATGGATGTATGAAATGGAGTGTAGCCTGATACAAGTAAGAGAGCATGCAGAGAAATGAATAGAGAAAGGTCGTCTGAGCTGTACAGGCAGCAACCACCATACTTGGCCAAATAAGGAGAGAAACAGGCTGCCAACGAAGCAGTCCCAAGGTTCCTTGTATGAGTGAACAATTTTAACTGATATTGCCTAATTGAAAGGCAAAGCTGCAGAAATATAATACGTGCTACTTGAGCTGCTCATGTTCATATCCGATCTACTCAGGTAGGTACTCTGTGTAAATAAATTCTATCATTTAGGATTTAGCGAGTTGGGAATTTAGAACAAGTACGACTGCCTAAATGATTATCTGGTATGGATGTGCTGCTGCAACTAGAAGCTATACTCACATGCTTCATAAGGCAGCAGCCGGCCAGTCATTGTAGCCTTCATCTGGTGTCTGGTATGGCCCATAGAAGATCTCATTGCCGCGATCGTTCTCAGCGAAAGGAATGCCATGCCTTATACGAGAGATGACATCAGGGTTATAGATGAACGGCCTGCCGAATGTAATCAAGTCGAGCTTGTCCTCCTTGATCAGTCTGTCGGCTTCCTCTACCGTATAGTCATGATTAGCCATGAGCATTGAAGGGCTTCCCGGATATTTAACAAAGGGTCCAAAATCGAGGACCGGATCGTAGCCCTTGGGTACAGGATAAACTTCTGGTCTAGGAAAGAGGCTATAAAAGTCACCAGTATTCCCGGGACAGTCGGCTCCACGACGAGAAATGTTGATAATCCCAACCTTGTGTGAAACCAACTTTTTGATCAAGTAAGTGTATGTCTGTTTCATCTCTCCGAAATCAATCATTGAATCGTTTAGGAAATCCGTGGGGCAGAGTTTGACGCAGATAAACTCAGGTCCACCAAACACCTCACTAGCAGCATCGACAATATCCAACAGAAAGCGGCACCTGTTTTCTACCGAGCCACCGTAGGTATCTGTTCGTTTATTGGCACGTCTGCATTGAGAATCAACACTTAGTCAACCCTTGAGGCCTTCCACAGTGACTCACGAGTTGAGAAATTGATGGGGCAAATAGCCACTGAGGAGAGAAGCCTTTATCATCAGCACACATCATTTGTCGATTCAGCATCTGCTTATTTACCCTTGAGCCAGCAGCTCTGTGCCGTCAAAGCCGGCTTTTTTAGCGAGCACCAGGGAGCGTCGATAGGTTTCAACAACCGTTCGCGGCTCCTGAATCTCTTCAACATTTTCCGTATGTCCCTGGTAGCGCAGTCAGTCATAATGTATATAAAATGGACTCAGGATTGTATCTCACAGGCGAACCTGGTAGATCACGGTATTTACCACCTTCGGCCTTGATGCTGGACGGCGCCAAAACTTGACCTTTCATTTCTTTCATGATAGGCATCTGATCATGTTGGACGCGGCCTATCGAAGGTCACTATCATACATGGTTTTTAACTCTTCTTATCTCATGACTTACCCGCATGCCAAGCTTGGAAGAAGATCTTTCCCCCTTCCTTGTGGACTGCATCGGTCACTTGTCGCCAGGCCTCGGCGTGGTCCTTGGTAATCATGAAGGGTGCATATTCCCAGTCACAGCCAGTCCAATCGACGAAAGTGCCTTCATTGACGATAAGTCCGACACCATCTCTGGCTCGATCAGTGTAGTGCTTGACCTGCGATGGGCCCGGCTTGTAGCTGTCCACGCAGCGGTTCCTTGTCATAGAACCCATGACTACTCGGTTTCTCAATGAAAGTTTCCCGCCAATAGTGACGGGTTCCAAAAGACTTGACATGATGGAAGATCGTTGATTGATGACTGCTATAAGTATGATTCAGGAAGAATTGATGTACGATGAATTTGGAGTAAAGCTGGGAAGCACAGGTTGAGCGAGTAGACTGAGTATTTATACACTATGGAGCGGGAGAAATTATTTTCAAGAACACTTGAGCTTTGTAAATACGACTGATGAGTAATTACCAGTGAGGGTATTCACAGAGCTCACTGGAAACTACAGAGCCCTGATCTGTGTAATTGTTAATACACAAAATTCCGGGGATCATCATATATGAATGATATTGCTAGATCCTATCTGACCAATGATACAAGCCGAACTCCGATCCCTGTCCTTCCACCTAAGATGGACGTAACCAATCAAAGATCTCCATCTCCAGAACGCCGATGCTTCGTCCGCCCGAAGCCGACGTAAATACCAAGTTGATCCGTGTCATCTCTCTCTCTAATCCGATTTCATGACTGATGCCGCGATAGAGCCGCCAGCTTGCGTTTCTAAATTCAGCTATGAAGGCTGCCAGATCATGCTTTCAATGCCGACAGTCCAAGCGCAAATGCATAAGCCCAGGGCCTGGCAAATGCTGTGAATCTTGCCGGCATAGAAAATTGAAGTGCAGTGCTCAATCAAGACATCAGATCAGAGAGCGCACACCCTCAGTTGCTCAACCAATATCTAGCGAGAAGCAAGCCAGATCGCCTGCTACACGTAGTGGATGCGAGAATGCGCCGAACCTGCCTTGGGCGACGAAGGTGGAGCTCGTTGAGATCTACCTGGAAAATGTCCATGACCGACCTCATAGCATCTTCCATCCGGCAACACTGCGATCTAATTTGCGCAGTGGCGCTGTTGGTGGAGCATTATTGTGTGCCATTTGTGCTATCGGATCAAAATTCTCAACAAACCTTGATCATCGCAGCCTCGAATCCCGCTTGACTTCAGAGGCGAAGCGGCTACTGCAAGCGGACCTTGAAAATGTTTGCCTCGAGAATATTCAGGCAAGTATCCTAGTTGCAACCCTGAGTTCCGGGAATTACCCAGCCTCGTCAGAAGCATTATTCGTTCGTGAGCGATTTCTGCTGATCATTGTTGGACGGCTACAGCTACTGATAAGTGAATAGGTATTGCTACCAGCATGGCCGAAATTCTAAAGCTTGACTCGTCCTTTTCTTCTTCCGGCACCATCACCCAACTGGAAACGGCGCGGAGAGTCTGGTGGTCGCTTTATACGGCAGATCGCTGGTGTTTTTCAGGACTCGGCTTGCCTCATCGTATAGAGGACCTCGATGGGTCCTGTGAGCTTCCTATGGATGAAGCGACCTTCCGCTCGCTTTCGCCGGAACAAAAGACCCTAGATGTTCCCTGGAAACCCGGAATTTGGGCCCATCTGGTCACACTTGTCCGCCTATCTAATCCGATCCAGGATTTAAATCGCCGTGTCGCTAGAGGTAATGCAGATACTGCAGAGTTAGACCAAGATTTTGCAGGGTTGGAGCAAAAGCTAGAATGCTGGAGAGAAATGCTTCCAGCGGATATGCAGTTCACCATACAGAACCTTCATGGCTATCAGCATAATGGCCTGGGGGGCCCGTTCATTTCTCTTCATCTAGCATACCATCATTCATCAACACTGCTTTATTTCCGTTTTCTGGAAGATAAGCAAAATCCACAATCAAATTACTGCTCCTATGTTGCCCGCTGCAAGCACCATGCATCATCCTTTAGTAGCCTGCTTCAACTTTCTCGCCAGCTGGAGGGGTGTGTGTCCAACTGCCCCACCATCGGCCATATGACGACTGTCTCATCATCGGTCTTACTGCATACCATGCTTTTCGGGGACTTGGAAGAGCTTCCTAGAGCGCGTCGAGAGCTCAGCGCCAATTTCGAGGCTCTAGTAGAGCTGCAGCAATGTTGGCCTGCAACATCTGCACTGGTAACCACCACCCTTACCATTATTTGGTCTGACAACTGACTTTGATTATTCGTAGATCAATAGATTGATAATCTTTCAAAATGCGTGTCTCTTGTTCACTGAATCCCACAGACTGGATGGATGGATGGTACGGTTCCTCTTGGAACATTCCCTTGCTCTAGAAAAGAGGGAGCTGCCGTTTCCACCCTCGAATGGAGACTTGGGCTCTCAGCGCTTGTCATCCAAAGCTAAGGAGTGTATAGACCAAGGACGCTATACAAACTTTGATTCTTTTTGACTCCTGGCCATGTTATCTTGTTATATCAAATTATACGAGATCCTCTATTATGTGCGTAACTTTTCGCCAGGTCACGTTCGGCAATCGATCAACTGCTACGCGTTCTGTGTTTCTAGGAATGAGGCATGTCAATGTAAATCTACCTCAAAATCGACTCCGTAAGTAGCTCTTTCGTAGCCAACATTGAGCTCTCCTGTTTCCGTCTCGTCGTCTGCTGCTGCTGCTGCTGCTGCTGCTGCTCCTTCTTCTTCTTCTTCTTCTTCTTCTTCTTCTTCTCCTCCAGATCCTTTCATTCCTTCTCCATAGTTTCCGGGGTTGAAAGTACTGCCTTCTCGCTGTGCATGAAACATCGACTCATGTTAGCCGATCATTTTGACCAGGTCAAATCGGTTTACAGGCGTAATGGGAGGAGCTCCTATCGGTAAGCAGATAGGGTTATTGTTTGCCTGGTTTACCAAAGTCTGATGTCGGATGGTTCGTGCCTGTGACACCGTCTAGCGGACGTCAATCACTTAGGCTACACATCTCCCTACTTCCTCCTAGCTCATCCAATCTCTTTAGAATCCCCAACAAGAACATTGTATAGAAAACATTTGTGGCCTATATATGTAGAACTGATCGTTGGCGCCGTTGTCTTACACTTCTTTGAGGTATGTATGAGAATGTTATATTCGATTTGGTGTATCTGAGCATCTTGTTAACCATAGTGATCTTTCTAGAACTTCCATACTCTCAAGAGGACTTACCAGACCGAACGTACCTTCCTCTACAAAATATTCGAGGGGAAGAGACTACTGCCCTCAACGATCTTCCTTCCTTATTCCTGCTACTCATCCTCATTTAGAACTATGTCACAACAAACCGCAGCAACTTGGCTATCAATTAGCCTCCTCGATTCTTATTGCAATATGACGGAGTCTGGAGCTATAATGACCCGATCATGCACCCGATGAAAATTGTGTCTTTCTTCTTGTATATCACTCGTCGATTAGCAAATTTCATAATCCTAACGTAGTCTACAAAAAAGTAGGAATTTGTAGGGGGAAAAAGGGGTTAACGTTAGGGTTATATGCTCAATATCACGTGGAAGCTGACGATATGGGGAGCTCTGTGATTGGCTGCGGCGGGTCTTCCAAGGTTCCCAAGGACGTCCGCTTCTCGATCTCTGAAGATCCTCCAGGGGTCTTATTGAGAGCTGGCAATTGCAATTGTGATAAACGGGTGCCCAAAGTCGACAGGTTATCATGATAATATAGTCAATATATCATCGCTGTTCGACTCTTGCTGTCTTGTTTCCTTTCGCCTTCGAGTCCGAGCCGCAGGTGAACTGCGCGACCTCCCCGCTCCAGATCGGTCAATCTATGAACGACCCATGTCGTGAACGAAGTCGAACCATATGCGCCGAAGCCCATCCGTATCTTGCTCCTTAGCAGCTAAACAGGATGTCGATGTCCGGACCAACACATATACCTTCGGGCTCTTTCGGGCACAGCCGACGGCCACCGCGAGGACACATGCGCTCTGGCAACTGGTCGCAATTGCCTGCCTCGACAATGACCCCGACTGTCGAAAAAGAAGAGCATGAAGCATCCGAACCTGTTGAAAATACTGCGAACGGCCACAATCATCACCACGAAGCCGAGAATTCTCATTCGCATTCTCATAGTCAAAGTCATAGCCCAAGTCTAATCTCGAATCACAATCATTCTCATTCCCACGGCCACAACCACAGCCATGGTCATGTACATTCACATTCTGTGGTCGGTGCCAAGGTAGAAAGCTCAGGCGACTCTCCAATACTGGGAACCAAAACTTCGGATGCTTACACAACGCCCTTCCAGGGCTCCGAGAATATACCCCTAAGGTTGGTGAGGCCTCGGTCGTCTGGTCTGTAACATCTGCTGATTTCTACACAGCTATGAAATTACCACAGGTGTTTTGACGGCTATCCCGTGGTCGTTGCTATCATGGTACATGAGGCAATACACAGCCCCCACCTCCCACAAAGTATGGCGAATGCTGAAGTCCGCAGCCGCGAAGCAAAGATTCTTGAAAACGTACTCTCCAGAAACCGCAGTCGATACAGTATGGTGGAGGACTTTGGTGTTGGTATCCGTCACAATGCTCTCAATGGGCGGAATCGCATTACTTCGTCGACAACGCGCCGGTCAAAGCCTTCAAAACGGGTACGGCTTCCAGCTTAGCATCGGTTCCGCACAAAAGGCCCTTCTACGCGTTCTATCTCTAATACTACCTATATACGCCGGCATGGTCATTGGTGGTACAATGGTGGCTCTAGCATTGAGTCTAGCCTACGCGGCAGGCATTCCCACTATATTCCAGGTCGAATGGAATGGTGGCAAACTGCGAGAAAAGCTTGGGAACAAGAAAGCGTCCTTATTTGTGCTTTCTTTATTTATTGTATTGAATGTTCTTGGTTATGATTTTCCTGTTGATACCCAACCGTTCCGCGGATACATTGCATTAATTGTTTCGATCTTCGTTCTTCGTCCACCTTTTGCGACACCAAGAGATTCCATTCCAACATTACAGAAGTCTGATATTACCTCAGCATCACAGCTTTTTGATGGCTTCATGGCCCTCTTCGGTCAACAAGCGTCAGCTCTATCAMCCATCCCGCCGATAGCATCTCCTGAAGACATTCAACTCACCCTAGCCTCCGGCGGAGTTGTCGGCTTGTTTTGTGTGCTGGTAGCGCCTTTCCGTGCAGGCAACATACCCTTTGGTACATATGATTTGATCAAGACGATATTCATTGCGCTCGCCTTTGCATTCTCGATGACATTTTCATCCCCGGCAGGATTACGATCACGCCAGAAGATTGGTTTTATTGCTACGGCTTTGGTGCTTGTCTTAACAAGTGCAGTGCCTCATGAAGAGAGCAGCCGTATCGCACACATTGCCTGGTCAATTTTAGCTGCCTTGTGTTATTTGGCTGCCGCTTTTGATGACCCCAAACCGGGTGAGGTCACACCTGCAAAAATCGAGCTATCGTCCATGACGAAATTTCTTTTGAAACACGGCGAGTCGTGGCCGATTCTACACAGCATTCTATCGAAGGAAGACTCGCGCAAGATCTTCTACTTCATGTGGTAAGTCCTTTTTTCCTGTAGAAGATAGACACACCCGCTAATTTCATAGTCTAAACTTTGGTTTTATGCTTGTCCAATTGACCTACGGGTTTGTCACCGGGTCGCTCGGTCTTCTCAGTGACAGCATTCACATGTTCTTTGACTGTCTTGCTCTTGTAGTTGGTTTATCAGCTGCAGTTATGAGTCGGTGGCCTCCCAGCGTACGCTTTCCATATGGCTATGGCAAAGTTGACACCCTATCCGGGTTCGCCAACGGAGTGTTCCTAATGATCATCAGTTTAGAGATCATATACGAGGCAGTGGAGCGACTGATCTCTGGCAGTGAGATGCGCCGTATTGAGGAACTTCTTGTCGTCAGTATTGCCGGTCTTGCTGTCAATCTCGTTGGTATCATGGCTTTTGACCATGGACACGCACACGGTCACGATCATGGCCATGGTCATGACCACTCTCATGGCAACGAAAACATGCACGGAATCTTCTTGCACATTTTGGCCGATACACTCGGTTCGGTGGCAGTGGTCATTTCGACTATTCTAGTACACTTTTACGGCTGGTCGGGCTTTGATCCTCTCGCATCTTGCTTCATTGCGATACTCATCTTTGCATCTGCCGTTCCACTTGTGTCAAGCACGGCGTCCTCGTTATTGCTTGCCATGCCGGCTGATGTAGAGTATAATCTGAGAGATACTTTGGCTGGAGTGAGTACATTGAGAGGCGTGGTGGGTTATACCGTGCCTAAGTTTTGGTTGGATGATACTTCAACATCAGCTGGACACGGCCATGGACACGGGCACGATCATGGACATGGACATAGTCACGATCACAACCACAGCCATGGCCACTCTCACAATCACCATGATCACGACCATAATCACGATCATGACGATCATGACCACAGTCATGATCATAGTCACGAAAAGCATACCTCCGAACCCAAAATCCTTGGCATGATCCATATCATCGCTTCCCGCAATGCTGATCTCGAAGACGTCCGACGACGAACAGTCGAGTTTCTCAGCGAGAAGAACATGGACGTAGCTGTTCAGGTCGAACGAGAAGGCGAAAGCAAATGTTGGTGTGCTGGTAATGGGAGTGCGATTGGGAGTCGATCGCCTTATATTAAATAATCTTTGTAGTTATAGTAAATGATTGCACATATCTTCAATATAAATATTTGGTTCCTCATTTTCCTCAGTTGTTCATAAATTTGATCGTAATTTATGATTAAATATTTTATCTACTCATCTTGATACTTTCCCCCACAGTACGCGCATATATCATATCGTTCATAAAGCGAATCATAGAGTTCCTTCCTATTCTCATCCTCGGCAACCTGTTCATGCCCAACTAAGGTATAATCAATGCCCTCATCACGCGAGAGGACGTTCATGTCGCATACAGAACAGAACATGGAAATGTACGGTTCTTGGATTGCGAGGAACGTCAAGGCGCATCGATCTGTAACCGTATATCAGTATTCAAAGCAGTATGCCGAAGAGAGGAAAGGGACGCACTCCAGGTATGGCCATTTGCGCATATAGTAGTATTTTGGTCCCGCCAGCTCAGACCTACATCCCCCTTTCCGCGGCGGAAGCATGTGCGGCATTTTTCGTAGATCCAACCTATCGGTCCTTCTAGTACGGACGCTGGTTTTGGTGTTTTGCCGAGTACGGGGTCGGTGCTGGGCTTGTGGATATCACAGTATGATAATTCCTCGTCGATAGAAAGGTCAAAAGTAGTGGAGAGATGTGTCAATGCTTGACGGGCTAGATTCAGCAAGACGTCGTTCTTGGAAATTTCCTGCTGTGCACCGTAATTCGCATTTATCGCGCATACGCATGCTGAATAGATGAGCCTAGCGGAGCGGAGATTACTTTCTTGCAGTCTGCTCGCCGAAGAAAGTGTATAGTGCAGAACTTCATCGCGCTTCATGGCCATACGTTCATCCGATAAATCAGCGGGTTTAGGAAACACCGCACCAGGCTCCGGTGGCGTGAAGAGGATGATAGTGCTCTCCTCAGCTCTGATGGTGTATTCGAGCACGTCTCCTGGATGCATCGTAAATGCAACGGCAGTCCAGCCGTCGAATGTGGCGAGACCCCAGGTCCGTACAATGCTCATATCGCCTAGTTCATATTGGATGCTGTACCTTTGTCTGTAGCGCTCTACTTGCTCTAGCCAAGGGGTTTGAGTTTTGGACAGTGTCTCTTCTAGTAATGTACCAATTGTAGAGAGAGGGGTCGCCTCGGAGAAACGGCCAAGGGTTGTCAGATAGATTAAGCGAGTGTCGTGGGAAACTGTCGATGATGTTGGTGCTACAACTCCTATTTCTACTTAGTTTGTGTTTTTGATAAGATCAGAGTAGACATACCAGATATGGGTTCATTATATTGGGAGTACATAGTGCCCATGCTGCTGTATCCTTGGTCATGGAATGACCGTTGATGAAAAATAACGCTCTTCTCATCGACTTTCCCTTGCATTGATGACTTCAGATATGAATTGTGGTCAAAGCGAAGTGTGGCTCSCCCACCAATATAGCCTGACACCAGCAAGACTCTGGTCTCGTCCTGTTCTCGTCAGTACCTGGATCCAGATATAGACGCGATCTATACATACTACAGGAATCCATTGTAGTAGTCCAGTGAAGTTGATACATTCCAGGCTTCTGGAAGATAGAACAGTTGTATTGTGTGTCAGTTGTCCTTCAACGGAAATTGTTTGTCTATCTTCCAAACTCATACGGGCCTGTACATTGACCAGATGCAGACTGCCCCCAAGCACTAGCGCAATCATGGCATGATATTTCAGCCTAGAGTCTTTTGTGCCATTCTGTTGGTCATCCGCTCTGATCCAAGGGCCGCACGAAATATTCAGTACTCTAGCCTTAGAGTTTAATGCATCAGCCCACAATGACCCCTGGGGAACCGGGCTATACTGCCTTTTCAGATTTCCCAGTTCGATATGATCAATAACATCAATAGAGAATCTCCATCCAGAAACCTTCGATGAATGATTTCGTCTCACACGAACAAGAACAAGATCATTGCTATCTGTGGCAATGGTAAGCAATTGCTCGCCCCATCGAAAATCTGCACGGTCATCCTCGCCACGAGCATCATTCTTCAATGGAGGGCACCACGCAAATGACCGAATGCGAGACGCGCTGATCGATTTAGGTCTTTCTTTCGACTCAAAATACTTCTCAAGCGCTTTGTTAACAACAAAGACACGGGACCAGGTGCGTCTCTGCCCATCCGCTTCATACAACGACAATAAAAGATTAGAAGTCAATACAGCAAGAACGCACCGCCGATGTAGTCCCAGACCTTCGTTTGACCAGGCCAGTTGAGATACGCTGCTTAGCGATTGCTCGGCGCCGATGGAGAACTCATCTCGGCCAGTAGGCATCATGACTTTCCATTCTTGGTGGGTGAAAACATTGGTTCGGACTTTGGTGGAAGTCCATGGCATCGATTTCTCTTTTTCAAAGAGGGGATGAACATATTTTGGTTTCCATTGGGGGAGCTTACTCAATTAGCCGAGTATTGTCTGTTTGTTTCGGAGTAGCATACTTGTAGATGGACCGTGTCTCCAGCTGCTACTGCCAGCTCCCCGTCGTCAGACCAGCTTAGACAATTGTAGCACGACGGATAGAGGTTGAGATCGAGGGCTTCGCCCATTTTAACAGTTGAGGAAATCTATTTTTGATTATTGCTACATTTTCAGACAGTCATGAACAGGTCAAAGGAGGAAAGTGACTTTGCGAACGGAAAGAACCATTTCTTTCAACCTGAGGCAGCAATTCACAAAAGGCTTGGCACATTCTGGGTACCTCTAAATTCAGAATGAATTTGTATACTGTCTGCATGGATTACTTTATATTTTTGAAATATATCTTTGAGATCCTTTGATTGAGGCATATGTAGCACAAGGATTGGTGATTTAAAAAATCTTCATTCGTCAATGTACATGCAGTATGACTAGTGTTGATGATCATATACATTACTTACACCAATAGAATGAACAATCAAAAATCAGCTCGATCGGACATCAGAATCAATCCTGCTCAAGCAGGCGATTCGAGATCCTTCACTAATTGTAATGCTAATTCTGCTGCGCTGTCGTCCCTATGATTTGTCGACAACACCATGCTATGAATCCCAATCGAAAAACATATCCGTGAAACCAATAGAATGAAGTCAAACACCGTACACCGCTATCCGTAATTCATGTGCGAGTGGCTGCAAAGCGAATCGAAGAGAATATGCAATATCATAGGCCAATCAATCTAGTCCTCTCCTAGGCTATCCCTGACGCACTTCCTCACGCGTTTCTTGAATTCTTTTGGGTCATCCCTCCACAATCTCGCCGCTTCAACATTTGCTGGGCTCTCGTCATTGGGGCTTGACAGCATCGAGATGACCGACAATAGAATAGTCTCTGGTGTCTGCACGGGTGACCATCTCTCCGCGGCCGACTCATAACCATATTTATCTTCCTCGGGAGGATGCAAAATCGAAATACAGACGTCGCCATTCGGGTAAATATTTGGATGGAAAATAGGAGTCTCGAACTTCATCTTCGGAGGCATATGAGGATATTCCTGGGGAAAAGTGAGTCGGGCTCGAAAGAATCCTCCGCCGTAGAATTTGCAGTCGTCCGAGATCATGAGCATGACTTCCCATTCAAAAACGTTGTTGTCGTCGACTAGGCCGCAGCTGATGCCGGGGATGTCTTTGTCGGATTGCATCTGCGCTAGTTGGCGAGTGAGCATGCGCCCAGCTGGTGTGGTCGCCATTTCGTTGTATATCTGGTGGTTCTGATATGAATCGAGTTCGGCGGGGTTGCGATATCAGTTACGGCGACTTCTTATCGATCCGACATCGACAGGGTCGTGTAGATTCGGACAGCGATATAAGACTGGTCAGAATAGGAGAGCGGAAATTTATAGTGGTTAATGTGCAGAGAAGAGAAGAAAAGAGGAACTTGTGAGTTTGCGTAGAGATCAGCCAGGCTAAGGGTCGTCGCGGGGCCGCGCCGGAAGCGTCCCACCGCCACTTTTCATCCTGAGGCTATTCTCGCGCCACTCCACCGAAATTCTACGAGCTTATTCCTGTAAACGTCGCCAAAGTCATAATTGATGTGATTTTCATTCTCAATGCATGTATTTACACTCCAAGAAAACAAAGACAAACTATGCAAGAACGGAATGGCAGCAATAGGAAAAGTAGCACATAGCATCGGCCACCGATGATGCTATGACAGGTTCGAGAATAATCCATTTCGGCATATACAAGACTCGTCATCGGATTATATAAGGGGCAGTCCCCTTACTTCTTTACGCGCTAACATCGACGAAACCCTTGTTGCCGAAGAAGATCAGTATCTCAGCGAAGAGAACCACACCAAACAGTAGACCAAGAGCGGCTTGGAGAAGGAAAACCTTTCCAACGACGGTCAAGAACCGCATGCGAGAGCCCCAGCCGAATGACTTCCAAGCATCGACAATGCCAATCTTGCCCTGACCACCGACAATTTCCGGAGTAACCTTGCCACCGAAGGAGCGGTCGAATGGCACGATGGTCTCGTCATCTTCAGGGAGCATAGAGGCAGCGACACGGATGAAAGTGACCTCGGCGGGKATTTGAATCAGGACGTAGAGGACGAGGAAGAGTGCGAGGAGACCAAAGCCACCGGAAAGAGCAGCATAAGGGGAGCGTGCGGCAGGCTCAGAGCCATACTCGAGGACCTTGGTGCCGTATGCGATAGTGAGGGGAACGAATGTGACAATCTGAGCAGCGAGAGAGCGAAGAGCAGCAGCAGGGGCAATCTTCATGAAAGTCTTGCGCCATGAGGGAATACGAGACCAGAGCGACTTGGTGGATGGCTCCGAAATGACGATATGGATCCAAGCCACTCTCAAGTTGGCCAGAAGAATCTCAGCGACGAATCGTGCAACGGCGCTTCCAAATATGCGGAAGCTTGCTGATATAGGTGAAGTGATAATGTTAATGGCGATACCGGTCAGGATATAGAGGACAAGGCCGCGGAATGGAGCCAAGCGTCCAGCACGAGTAGTAAGGTGGGAGATTGTGCCCTTCAGGGAACTGGTGACTGGCTTTTGGGGAGGCACATCGGCAGTTTCGTCTCCTGTATTCTCAGGGTTGAGCGGAGCGTGGTCATCGTCGATACGCACATAAACGTCGGGGTTAGGATCTTCCACAGCGGCCAGTGTAGTCACGACTTTGCCGTAGACATAGCCGACGCATCCGGAAACGACGGAAAGGAGGGCAATCGTGATATAGAAGAGGATGACTGCCATGAATGGGAAAGGCTGCTTGGGCTCAGGGTCGGAGGGTTCGTTAGGAGTGTCGCTAACGGAGCGTCGCACGAGGTGCTCGGCGACTAGAGCGATGGCCGACATGTTGATATTGACTGTCAAATACGAGGGACTAAAGGAAGAAGTGAATGAACGAATGAACAAAACTATACTGATGGTATTGATGAAATATGATCAAAATGAAGTTGATGACAAACTGGTCGTAAGCAAGAACTAAAAGAGAAAGGTAATCGCAGGCAACTGTCGGACTCCGGCGTATTTTAGGCAGAAAGAGGAAAGAGGCTGAGCGCCGGAGTTATCGGATGATTTATGCGTGGCGTGGCTGGATATAGTCTAGTGTGTCTATTAGCTTACACCTCAGGCAACAAGGCCATCCAATGATTTATATTGCATCCAAGACCCCAGGCATAAAGTGTCTCATCTAAAAATGGACTTAAGTGTTAGGGCTAGATTATTCAGAACATCTACATCAACTAAAGGAGCTGGCACTCATATATAGATATTGACGACGTAATTTTCCGCAGCCCAATGGTATCTAGCAGTACCTAGCTGAGCTCTGAGGTTGTCATCTCAAAAGAAAGCTTAACGTCTCATCCTTCGCGAACCACTCTCTGTCTCTCTCCCATGCCTTTTCGATGATATCTCGTCCCATCCTAACCACGTCCTCAACCCGACTCGCTGTCGCCCAGCCAGGCACACCACTCCAACACACCAAATGGACGCCCATATGCACTGCTGTCCTGTAGGCCTGCTCCTCGTTGAGCAAGTGATACTTTTCAACCAGTCCTTGCATAATCCAGATCCCTGCATCGATGTTTCTGAATTGCTTGATTTCGTAGAGTTCGGCGAGGACTTGACCTAGATCTAGGGCGCGCATTCCTGACTGGGTCATTTCCCAATCTATAATGAAGAGTTTGTGCTGGTTGGGGGAAATGAGGATATTGCCCGTCCAAAAGTCGCCGTGGATAGGGCCCCAGCTGTCGTCTCCAATGCTGGCAGAACTGGATGTATGTGTGGAGATCTCCTGAGCAGCATGTGCTCTGACTTTTTCAAAGACGGACCGATTTTCCCCCAGGATGTGAGGGTATATGTCAATCATATTGAGAAGTCGATCGTAGTTGATGACGTATTTGAGCTGTTGCATTGACTTGTTCTCGGCCAGCTTGTTTCTAAGGGCTATTTGCTCGTCGTGTGAAACCCAGGTGTGGAAAGACGCCAGCCATGACCCTAGCGCATGCCCAATCGCATTTGCCGCTGGTTTGTCAATACGCATGCCTTCGGGGGATAAGAGCCATGTCTTGAGATCTGATGAATCGGGCAAGTCTTCGATTATTTGTGTGTGGGTTGACGGGTTGAAGTCATATAACTGAGGTGTTTTGACTGTGATCGGTGGCGAGAGTGCTGCATCTCGTGCCGCGGAGAAGTTATTCAACCCCTTTAGAACCAGAGCCTCGAAGACCTACGTACATTAGCAGTTCAATCTACGTCTCAGAAATGCTTCACCTACACATCTTTCACCATCTAACTTGAAGTCCCGGTTCAGAGCCACAAAATCTGTCGTATGCTTGATGATAACGTTCGGGTTTTCTCGCTCCGTACTTCCAATAGACTCAGGGTCTGTCAGCGTACCCCGGTAAACGAAATTAGCTGTTCCTCCATTCAAGCGCGTTATCGATGAGCAGGCATATTTAGTTGATGCAAGTTGTGAGAGCACCGAGGCTTCGATGTCGGCGTCTGTAGCCATGGCGTCTGGTATGATTGCACGTGTATAGGTGTGTTAGGTACGAAATCTAGAGGACACGCAAGAAAGTGTAAAGGAGATTTATAGATAATCAATTACTGTCAAGCGTATTCCACATGTTGTGTAGCCCTAAAGCTGTTGTTGTTCCCCACCCTGGTAGATTGATTGAGCCCCGCGACTAATCAGCGATTGTGATTCGGTGCTAATCAAGACTCATTTTGACTAATTTGCTATCACATATTTTACTGTGTATTAGAACGACATATGCCTATATTTGTACAGTTATCTTAATTGATTATTGACAGACGATTGGCGGAGAGGAGAAAGGTATCACAAGAGGGATATAGCCCTGAAGCTCCCAAACGCCAGTACATAACGCGCTGAACGGAATCAATATTTCCAGTTATCTTTTTTTTCACAAACCGTGTCCATCCTTATTGAGGGAGGTAAAAATTCATATTTTCATCAAACGGCAAATCAAAAACGTCATCGGGAAGGATACCACCGCCCATACTAAAGATGCCTTCTGCATTGAATGGCATCTGGAAATCAAAGTCTGGCCCTAGACTTGCAAAATCTGTTTGCGAGTCAGATAATGGTCCGGTAGTTATCACTGGATTTCCAATATCTTGTCCCGGGGCCTGGTTGAACGAGTATTGTTGTAACCGTAGGAGGTGGGCTGTTGTAGTTTCGGGACCGCTGACGCTGTACTGAGCCCATTGCTGGGGATCTGATGTTGTGTTTGTCAAAGGGGTTATTGGTTTATCGCTGGCATCGGTAGTTGTTGGTAGTGATTGTTGAGAAACATTGGTGGCTGACCGCGATAGTCCTTGGCTGTCTTCTTTCGCTTCTTTAGGTCGAGATGATGCGGGCTATGGACGTTGGTCAGCAAATGTCAATAAAACAGCTCCGTAGTAGGGATACCTCTTCTGTCGCTCCAGTCTTTTCCGTCTTGCGATTCAGAAACCAATTCCTCAATAAGTTCATGACCATACCGAACCTTGATGCGGTTCGCCCTCCTGGCCGCATACCACTGACTTTTAAATGATTGATCATCTTGTCAAAGTATTCTTCCACCTTAAGATCAGCCAGCGAGAAAACTCGCTCCAGGCCGTTGTCAGAAGAAACGGCGGAGAACAATTTGAGCAGAGCGATGAATGCATATGCCGAACGAGCATACAGATGTGTGGGCAAGTTGACTACAACCTCCGACTCCATAGACAGTATGCAGTCTAGACATGTGTGAATCGATGTCAGACATGTTGTGAGAGCATCGATTTGAGCAGCAGTCGCCCTGTCCAGTTTGACATCAGTCTTGAAGTCGGAATTGAACGGAGTTCTAAAGTCGTCGATGTTATGCTCAGTATGCATTGCAATCTCATGCATGAAAATACTGATGATACACTCCGAATGTTGCAAAATTGCTATATAATGTTAGTTTACGTCAATGCGAATCGAGATAGCAAGTGTAAACTCACGTGTATAATCTTCAGTGCGAATCTCGCGCCGCCACTCATCCATTTGTTTCTCAAATCCCTTCAACGCATACTGCACCTTTGTGTCATTCAAAGTCAAACTGCTTGAAGGGTCATCCATAGAGAACTGGAATGCAATCTCTTCCGCAATATGGGTTAATTTAGCCCAGTGTATCAAATTGCGATCAGACGGTTCAGCGTCAGGGGAAGTTTGCAGAATCTCAATACACTCATCCATATAAGGAAGCCATCGACATAACAACGGCCGACGAAGTGCCATGGAGGCATTGACCGCCATGACATATGCACCTAACCACACTCGTCTTGTTTCGACAGCATCCGGGTCAAATGAAGTTCTGTTTTGATTCTTGCCCATGATGTCTCGCAAAAATCCGTATTGTTTATTACCTTTTCTTCGAGTGACACGACCCATGCCAATGTCCAGCGCCATGACGACAGCCATGTGAATGAACTGGAAGAATTTGAGCTCTTCGAATTGATCGGGCGGCAGATACCAGATGCATGCCAGAATAATTGATTGGGCCAGCTCCAGGGATTTTTCGCCCTTGACAACGATCTTATCGGCAAATAGACGGTGCGCCTCATGTACCAGAGGCATTTGCAATTCCGATCGAAAGTGGCCAATAGAAATAGCCATGATCACAAGGAAAAGTGTGGGTTTATCGCGCCGTACCGAGGCCATGGTCGTCCCTGGTGGAAATACGACCACTGGAAGTCCAGGAGCAATATTTTTGACATAGTAGTCAAAGGCGTCAACAGCGGTCTGCACATCAATTAACCCGCGATCTATGATATCGGTGAATTCATTGGCAGTGTCTACGACACTTTCGCTGTTGGATGGATTCGTTAAAATCTGTTAAAGATTAGTATCATATCTCGGAATGACTTGCGCCAACTTACTGGACCGGTGAAAGAAGCACTCTGGGGCAATGAGCCGGGCGGCGCCGAAAATTTAGTATCACCACTAGCTGTACGCTTCGTACTTGTACCAGGAGAGGCGGAGCTGATAGAGCTCGCTGGTGGTAGTGATGCTGGTGGAGGGCCGCCTCCGAGCCATCGACGAGTAGCAGAAACCTCTTGCTCCTGCGATCGCCCCTCCGGAGACGTGATAGTATCGACCCTTCTAGACGCCTGAAGACTAGCTGTAAGGGCATCGATCTTCTTTTCCAACTCACTCACGCGACTGTCTGTTTTCTTCTGGCGCTTTCGGGTCGGCGGAGTGACGACACATCTTCGATTCGCCTTGGCACACCGTTTACAAGAGCCTGATGGATTTTTATCGTCCGGTTCACAACGGACCTTCAGTTGTCGGCAGGCGTCGCATGCTCGAGGTCGTTTCAGGTCGGCGAGATGGTCGTCGGGGTCGTGTTCATCACCCGGCAGGCCCCTTGACATTTCATTCAGTAGCGTTCCAAACGCTTCATCGATACCCACCGCATTATTGCCCGTGGAAGAAGGCGTTGAAGCCGAGCGATGTTGTTGTTCGTTGGTCGAATCCGGCTTTATTTGTCCATATCCTGGTCCATGCTCTGTGCGTGTACTGTATTCCAGCATCTGGTTGTGCGCATACGATGTGGGATAGTGTTGCGGTCTTGAGAATACATCTCTGTTGGAGAAAGAGATGCTGTTCTGCTTCGTGTTGTCATTGCCTTGTCGCATACGTGGATCGTTATCCATGCCGCTTATGTCGAGTCAGTCGCCCGTGGTCGTGCAGTGCGCTACTGAACGAATCCATTGAATCTGTGTTAGCCTGGTTGCGATTCAAATGTTCAGGTTGGATATGTAGACTAGGTAGAAGGTGAAGTAGGCCTAGAAAAAGCATGGGGAGTATTTTCGAGCTCAAGAACGCATTGATCAGGCATTCAATAATCAAGACTCAGGAACTAAAAGAAAAGCGTAATACGCACGCCCCAGCACCACGAGACTATTACAGACTAACAGCACTCGTTGTAGACAGTAGCTCCCCCTTCAAGGAGTGAGTTCGCATTCAGTGCGACGACGCGATCTCGCATCGGAGCACGGCGTGTCGGTATCCGGTGGTCCCGATGGGAGATATTCCAGCTAAGAAACTTATCGACGAGCAATCAAGGGGTATATAAAGGCACGGTCTTTCCTTCCTTTCCAGTCAGGTTGAAAACTGTTATATCGATCAACAATCGAAAAATGCGATATTCATGAAGGTTTTGAGAGGGAGAAGGATTGACATGACGTCGACAAATTGATGGGGGAAGGCGCTCTCCGCGTATAGCTACTTTGTGCGCGCTAACACCGTAGGCAGCGACCGGTCGTGGATGCTACCAGGGGAAAATGTCGCATTACGCTCAAACCGTTTTTATGAGATTGATATGATTCGTGTTGTTGAAATCTGTCTAATATCGGTGCTATTGAAGGCATATAAAATGGTATAAGTGGAACGCGTACGCCAGTCTCTCAAACACAGAATAGGAGATAAAACCCATCAAGACGATCCAGCGTCGAGTCTCCTAAAACGCCAATGCTGTAGTGAGTCTAAGTAAACCATGAATCAGTGTGTACATGCCAATGATGTGCTAAGGGTATCATGTCATAATATATATCAATGCGAGTGCCAGAAGTTAGGGGGGACATGCTGAAGAAAGCAAAAGACTGCTAGTTGAGTAGAGATCTAAGAAAATTTATGCACTGGACATTCCTTCTTTCGTTCGAACCAACCCACAATGCAAGACTTGTGGAATTTGCATAAGCATTCCAGACGGGCGAGTTTATCGCCAACTTCGTATTCCTCCATGCAAATAGTGCACTCTTGCGGCGTGCCGTCTTCACTGAGACAATCTTTTTCGGTCGCCGTAAACGATAGCATGCGTAGCAGGTGCGACGATTGTGGTGAGGCCACTCCGGGCGAGGACCCTGATGATCTGGCAATACAATCGCGAATGTGCGCTTCTCGCTCATCCTCACTACCGTCGATTCTACGGGGTGGTAGCTGCGTGCTGCAAATCGGACAGATATCTCTTTCATCAACGTGCGCTCGGTGTGGAGGACGAGAAAAGCGAGTACGGTCAGAGTCTGCCATGGATCGTACTCTTCGCGGGCGGGTGCCGGAAGGATCAAAGGGAACAATCCCACTCTCGGTATCAGGTCTAGGTCTATGAGATGAGAACTAGCTCTGGGTTAGAACAAATTTAGGCGAATAAATTTAACTAAAGCCGGCAAAGCTTACTGAATAAGATTGCACCCTGGCAGAGGATTGATGTGGCGGATGACTGAGACTCGAAGAGGAAGCATGGCGAGAGGAGCCCGGCTGCTGGCCATGAATCGGCTCAACAGGCGTCGGAGTAGCAGAAGATGTTCGGCGACCTAGAAATTCATCCAACTTGAGGATGGTCAGTGAGTTTCGCCGATACGAGTGATGATAGGAACACCTACCACCTGGTTTCGATGAGTATTGTTCTCTGCTTCGTTCTCTAGATCTCTACGAGATCCAAACATTTGAGCACCTGACAAAGAGCGGCGTACTTGATGGAAACGCTGGCTAATAGGAACTGTTGGCATCGTGGCGTCCCAATCCTGACCTGGAAGACGATCAAAACTACTTCGAATAGCCCCGTAGTTCAAAGGTGGAGCGGGGTTAGGATCTGGCACGCATGGATTACAGAGTCGCACTTCTTCCCCACCACCGAGTGCAGGATTGGAAGGGTAGGTTTCCAGATGAGGTCGGTTTGATAAACGGGCAGTGGTATCACGTATGTCATCGGCAGTGAGATCGACGACTGCGCGAGAAGAGTCGCGCCTGTGGCGGGGAGGGATCTCAGCAGTCGCTTGTTCGACTGGTTCTGGTGGCCGAACGATGTACTGTCGAGGAATAGTTATGCGGTGAGGGGAGCACGCTGCACACACGACCCGTCCGCACTTGCGACAATGATGTTTTCGATACCAAAAGCTAAACTGAGAGTTGCAGATGGGACAATGCGTGACCTCCGAGTCTGGCTGCCAGCGGGGCAGTGTGTATTCCACGTAGTTGTGCCGGTGCCGTTGATGCACTGTAGGCAGACTACGACTATGTTGTCGAGATAATGAAGCAGATGTATTGGCAACAACTGAAGGCGGAGATGTAAGATCGATAGCATTTTCCCGCGATGAGCCCGGCATATCTGATGGTATAAGATCGTTGCTGTCATCGCCGACAGGCAGCGATGGTAGTGGTCTGTCTTGCTGGAGTCTACCATGCGCCAAAGAACTTGGTACGCTCAAGGCAGACGGCCGTCTGTGTAGGGTTGCGTCATCATTCGCGGTAGCCGTAAGTCTCCTCTTGCGATCCATGTTCACTAAATGTGCCCTATGTTGTTCGTAAGATGTATCGGCATCTTCCGGCGAACTCGGGAGAAATGGTACAATCGGTCTGGTATCCCCACGATATACGGGAGAGCTGTTGCTCGAACCGGCGAAGTCAGTAGGATATGAAGGGAACGGATCCAGCGGACTATGCGTGAACGACGGCCGAGAGGACATGAATCGATGATTCTGTCGAATCTGTTTCGAAAGATGTGACAAGTGAGATAGAAGTGATGAAGATTCGCGGCGGATATTATAAGGTGGTGCACTAGTCCACCTGAAACCGATCCGATTGGCGTCGTTATCAATTCGTCATCAGTATGCCAGGGTGTATCGAATCGAGGGGTATCTGAAGAAGGGCGTGTGTTTGATTGAAGTGTGGAATATATAAAGCGAGCTCGATATAAAATCCCCTGTCCCTGCGAAGCCGGGTGGCAACCAAATATTATTGTATTGGTCAGGGCGGGCACGTGAGGAAGGGTCTGGAAAGCGAGGACTTCGACGCAACCGGGAAATATTGTCAAGATGGCTGTCCGAGGTTTCGAGGTCGATCTTTCTTCGTTCTAGATCGATTTCTTGTCGAGAAGCGGTCTTTGATAGGATTGATATCTTCTCGACCGGTGGTATGACGATGTCTAGATAGCGTACCAGCGCCCGATAAGGCTCATTCGCGTTGTTATCCGCGAAACTCGAGGAAGGCAGCTTCCCTAGGGAGGAACTCTCGACAAAGATAATACTCAGAGCACAGTAAGCAGAAACCCAAGTTTCAAGCACCCAGAGCAAAGGGAGACAGCGCCTTGGATGAATCATGAATCATGAATCATCAGGGAGGAGACCGAGTGCAAGGAAGGTGTAGATAGCGCGGCCGGCCTGGCGGGATTGGGCCCGCACTATGCCAGATGGCACTAACCATATTAAGATGGCCTGATCCATACACCAAATCAACGACAACACTTTTTTTCTACCACCCAGTCCATCGGACCTAGGTATGCTAAACAGAACAAGGCCTTAGACTAAAAAGGAGTCTGGCGACAAGGGGTGACTCTTATCGTGACCACTTATTTTGGCAGACACGGGGCATCCATAACCATACCCTGAAGTAATTGCAGACATGTTATGAGAATCTCTTAGTTCTTACCACTTGCTAACTCGATACAAACGAAGTATCATTACATTCGTATCTTTTCATGGGCTAGTTTGAAGAACGGTGCTTTCGTGCTTCAGATACCTGTGGATCTTTGTAGAACCTCGATCGAGACTCCACCAACATCAACGTGGAGATTACAGACATACATTGACCCGTTAATAGCGCCTTGTCTCTGGAAGTGGCTACCAGTTCAACAAATGAGGGAACCACACAAAGTCTGAAATGCGCTCAAAAACTGGCCTGATTGGTCAGAATTGCTATATACTCTGCACAGGCAAGAAGTAAATGCATCCCTATTTATGGCTTAATTTGCATAGCACCCGTCGATCAAGAGACGAACTGTATGACAGTATGAGTGAATTTCGTAGGAGCATTCAAGCCCCTCTATTGGGTACTCCTCGTGTGTTTGAGGATTTCATTGGCCCCTTGACAGAAGATTAACATTCCATCCCTCTTTTCACTGTCGAACGGCCCATGACTCGTTTGGTGTGTGGGTCAATCTACCTTGTAGAATCATATTAGCATTGTTGTTGTTTATCCAAAGAGGGAAGTCGGTTTACTCACTGGTATGGTGGTATCTGTCGTGTTTACTTTTTGGCCGTGGGTTCATCAATGCATAACGGATGTCTTTCGCCACGGCCTCTGTCTTGACTGTCACCAAGTCTTCATCGGAGAACATATCCGTCACCCCTTTCGAAAATCCGTCTTTAGTCTTTCTTCCTGGCCTGTTTAATCTCCGCAGAACATACGCGTGGGTCGAACTTATGACAGCCCAAAGCTACCCTCACCTGGACGTCCCATCGACGCGGACAAGCAGACCTTCTAACCTCAAGTCAACATCCAGCGCATCTCCAGTGAACTGCAACATGCAACAATCGAACCTGAGCCAATTGTCCTTCCCTGGACGAGAACCCGAGTCTCCAGCAACACTGACCAACCTTACCATCACCAACTCCATCAAAAGCGACGTGTCTCTCGTCAAGGACCCCGAGTTCTGGCGCCGTTTCTCCGTTGCCATTCATCAAGACGAGGAACAAGCCCGACAACCAGAGCGCAAAAAGACCGAAAGGTAAGCTCTACCTGCCGTTGTTAGACCTTGAGTCGTTGCTAACGGTTGCAGTGAATCGTGGCTCGCGCGTCAACGCAAAAAAAACCACCGTTCGAAGGTCTGGGGCTTCTTGATCGCTCTCATAATCGTGTTGATTGCCTGTGGAGCTGGTATTGCTATTTGGCTTCTGAGCAAAAACAATTGGCTCAGAAAGGAGACACCACATGCAGACCACACTCAATCTTGAGAAAATGGGCACCCCTTTTGTTCGACGCGCTTATGAAAGTTGATGTGTTTGGTTCATTATTTGTTTATCTTCCGTCGGCGAGAATTTCCTGGATGATATCATTGTTTTGCTATGTTTGCTCGTGTTGTTACTGCTTGATGTCGACTTGACGTTGCTGGAAAGGGAGTTTTGGAAGGCGTTCTTCTGCTGAATAATGAAAAGGACTGGAATAGCGAGGGGTTTGGGCGTCGATGGATTTTTTTTTCTTGCTCTCTTCGATGTATATAGAGCTGACTTTGATTATTGATGGCCAGCGCTTGTACATAGAAGCTGGACTTTGGGAGCGGCGCATGAGGAAGGTCCCCATGTACATACTATTTTGGTGAACTCTACTGCATAATGACTAATGGTGACTGCCTGAGGCCACTAAATCAATGATACATTAGTGATTGCAAACTATTATACAAAAGCGTCTTATAACTGGTGCCAGATTGATATGGCTTAAAACAAGCATCAGATAAGCCCGACTGTATCAAAACCTTGAACGCCACGCTTCGCATCTATAGCGAATCAACCCTGCCTTGCAGATTAATATAAAAGGTGCGCACAAAACACATCCACACGTTGATTTCTTTTTGTTTCCATCGTCAGAAAGTGTCTCTAGTATCTCCGACGAGTGGGCTCGGGGCTAGGGCTTCTGCTAACGCTGCGCTCGTCTCGACCGCGCTCCTTCAACCATTTCTTCGTGGCGAGATCAAGCTCTCGTTGCAGTTCAGGTGTCGGCTCTTTGCGATGAATGAAGTTGCAGAATCCGCCTCGAACACATCCTTCGCCGCTGTTTAACCGACAACATGCTTCTCGGAAATCTGTGACGGGCGATAATTCGCAATACACGGGTCGCGCGGCGTACCATCTGGAGTTGAGCGCATCGCATGCTGCTTGGGCGGAGTCTTCGTATTTGAAACGGGCGTAGACATTGCCGATTAAGTCTATTGAAAGAAAATTGTTAATATCAAGCCGTACAAAGAGAGAATAAGATGCAAACTTACGGTCATTGTTATTATCGCAGACAACAATCTCCTCAATCTCGCCATATTTGCACATCTCGCACCAAATATCCTCGTAGAATGCGTCAAAGTGATTCTGGATCTGGCTTGGGTTCATCTTATTCTTCGGGTCGTATGCTGGATTCTGGTAGAGATTTGGCAATAAGACTGTTTGCGAATATGAAGGCTTGACATGTTTTCGTGAGCAGCGATCGCCGTGGCGACAAGCTCCGATTTTGTAGTAGAAGGAGCAGTTGACTTTGTCTTGCTCGGTACCGAAGATCGAGGCAAGATAGTTGGCCATATCGTTTTTTGTGTTTGTGGTTGAGGTGGTTGAGAGACGTCGATATATGAAGGTAAATGATGTCGCTGATCGGCGTGGAGTACAATGTCGGGGAGAATGGAGGTGGTTGACAAGAAGAGATATCTGATTGATAATTTCAGTCGCAGTCGCAGAAGAGAGTAAGGTACGAGTCCGGTGGCGGATAAATTAGTCGAATACGGTCTAGCGCCTTCTAGAATCTCCGCCGGGCTGCGTCCAATCAGACGTCGAAAGCAGGTCGACGATCGATCTTTTTCATTCMCCAGCCATTATTGAACGATTTTTGGGATATGGATCCTTTTATCTGAAGCTTCTGTAGCCCCGAATGTTAATGTTGCTTTTTTCGGCGCTGAAAAGTGGTTGAATCTCAAAATCACTCCCTACTAGATATGTTGTTAGGAAAGTTCTGGATAGATATATATATCCGCTCTCCAATTCAAGACAACCAAGTGTCTCAAAACAATCGTGGAACCTCAGAAAACATTGAATTGGCACAGCACAAGACCAAGAAGCACAAAATGAATCAGCCATAGAAGTATTCCCAGTATCCAAAAATTTATTTACAGCAACAAGGCCTTTCTCAAATAGGTAGTACAAATGCCATAGATAAGCCATCGACGCTTATCAGCGGAGTTGGAGCGACAGCGTCCCGGTCAGGAAGGTCCAGCCTTCCCCGCATTCTATTTATCTCTCGACGATGTCCGCTCATTCAATCATTCTCCAATGAGTACTTTTGTCAACCCGTCGAGCTGACATGAGACAAGATGTTGCCTCCATTTGATTATTTCCGGTATACCCAGATCCGGTATGTCATTCCTGTCTCCGTTCTCTGACCAACGAACGCCCAGAATTCGCCGGTTAGATAGCTTCAAGCTAACGGACCACAGCAACACGAAACGTCGTCAACGTGAAGCGCGATTTTCCTCGCTCAGCCCCGACTATCACTCTCCAATCTCGGCTGCTGACAAAGCCATCATCAATAAACCTATTGAGGAGCTCGTCGGTGAAGTTCAAAATGGAACGGTCTCGCCTGTCGATGTGATTCGCACCTATGGCAAGGTCGCTCTCAGAGCCCAGGAAAAGACCAATTGCATTACCGAGCTTCTTCTGCCTGAAGCCGAACAATGGGCGATTTCTGAAGTTGATCTCAAGGGTCCGCTTGCAGGTATTCCGGTGTCTTTGAAGGATTCTATTCAAGTCAAGGGATTCGACACTTCGGTTGGCTATGCTTGCAAGGCACTCAATCCTTGTAAAGAAGATGGCGCCATAGTTAAGCTCTTGAAAGACGCGGGCAAGTTCTCAAACTTTTCCATGTTCAGTTTGCTGTAGATCTAACAACGTCTAGGAGCTGTTCCCTATGCCAAGACTGCGCTGCCAATGACCCTCCTCAGCTTCGAGTCAGCAAACGGACTCTGGGGAACTTGCCGAAACCCACACGTTCCAGGGTACTCACCAGGTGGTTCAACAGGTGGCGAGGGCGCCTTGCTTGCTCTAGGTGGACGTATCGGTGTCGGTTCAGATGTTGCTGGCAGCGTTCGAGCACCCGCGGCATGGAGTGGGATATATTCACTTCGTTGCAGTACCGGCCGCTGGCCAAAAACCGGTGTTGATACCAGTATGCCTGGTCAAGAGGGCATTCCTAGTGTTTTCAGCCCTATGGCGCGCACGTTGAATGACCTGAGCTACTTTACGAAGAGCATAATTGGCATGCAGCCATGGAAATACGACTTTACAGTTCATCCCATTGCTTGGAGAGACGACGAGAAGCAAGAAGCTAGCAGAAAGCAGCTACGTATTGGTGTATTGAAGTCAGATGGTGAGCTTCGCTAAGTATTGAAGATAAGAGCTTCGTTTCTAATGCTCCTGTGCTAGGCGTCATTCCACCGACACCCGCTATTGAACGTGCTATTGACACGACTGTCGCCGCACTTACTGCTGCTGGACACACAGTAGTGGAAGTTACACCCCCCGAAGCGGCTGACCCTTTCACTGGATTCAACCTGGCCTCTCAGCTCCTCAACTCTGACGGCTGCGTGACGTTCAACTCTTTCCGATACTCGTTCGAACCTACTGATCCCGGCGCCGCCCAACTGAGCAGAATCGCATACCTGCCTCGTGCCCTTCGATACGCTTACTACCTCTACGTTCGATACATCAAACGCGACGTCAAGTGGGCGACTGTGATTCGAGGATTTGGACCCAAAAGTGCAGCAGAACTGTGGCAGATTACAGCTAAACGGGAGGCATTCCGCAGGACATGGCATTCATGGTGGGATTCCGAGCCCCAGCAATATGACTTCATCCTCTGTCCCGCAAACGCCACTCCCGCTCTTCCTCACGGCGCTATGCACGATGCCGTTTCCTCATGCGGATATACATTCCTGTGGAACCTGCTTGATTATTCCGCCGGTGTCGTCCCTGTCAGCCATGTTGATCCGAAGTTGGATGCGTTGCCGTACAGCGGCAAGCGAGGGTACAAGACTGCTTTGAAGGAGTTGGGCCAGTACCATGCCATGGCTCGTGGTGCATGGATGCACTATGATGCCCAAAAGATGGCCGGACTTCCGACTGCCGTGCAAGTTGTTGGCCGTCGATGGGAAGAGGAGAAGGTTCTGGGCTACATGGCTGCAGTTGAGGGTGCTCTGGAAAAGGCGGGGAGTAAATATACCATTCTAGATGTGGATTAATCGTGTAAATACTAGTTCGCAAATCAGTATTTCAACCCTCCTGTTCTTGAGACTGAAATGAGTAGATCATGGTGTGATGATCCATGCACTGCTAAGTCAGAAGCGATAAGCGAACGCCTCATGCGTTGTCAGTCAATCGCCGCATAGATCGGAGTAAACCGCCATCTATTGGCCTGTCACCACGAACATGAGCATCAAGTAACGCGAACGCGTAAGCAAGCAGAAAGCACAATGACGCGCGGCTGCAGAATGACGTCGGTTAAGCATCGTATTGGAATCTCTAGTTGACAGGTGGGATCTGTCAAGTATCATATATTCCAAGGCATCGTCGGTATAGCATCAGACGGAAGTCGGGTAGAAGCGGGGGAAAGTCGAGCGAAAAGCAGGCGTCGAGTTGACATGATATGGCATGGCATGATGTACGTAAAGAAAAAAGAAAAATTCCCGAACAATTATCTTCCTATCTTATCCGCGACAGGACGAGTAAGAAAAAGTGTAAATAGTCCCATGTGATGGTGGCATGGCGTGCATGTTACACCGCTCTATCAGAGTCTCACTGCTCGTCATTCTGATCGGTTTCCTTTGGGGTTTAGACTTTTGTGTGGAATGTTAGATCGATAGAACCGGCACCAAGAAAAGAGAGCCGCCAGAGCCGCTAGGACTGGCTCAGATCAATCAGATCACGAGTAGACAGTATGACTGGAAGAGTAGCGTGGCGTGGTGACATGGTGATGTGTTCAAGAGACTCATTTGGTGATCACTGCTCGCCCCCACGTGTTACTGTAAAGAGACGAAATTACGGTACGGTACATGTATGGCAGACCGTCAGACGGTACACAGACCGGCAGAGCCACTTACTAAAGTGGGGAGCGGCCCGAGATCCATACCAAAAGGGTCAAGTTCCTGAAGCACACAAGCTAACTATATTGGGACATAGAAGACTGAGGATGTGGTGAATAGTGACTGATTATGCTTATAACTTTTAACTAGACTAATTGAAAAAAAATTATCAAATGAATTCAGAAGATTTCTACTGTTAAAATAATATTTTCCAAATTCAAGATTGCAGATTTATCAATTGATCATTATATACAGCTTGAATTAATGGGCATCAAGCAACATCAAAAAGATTCATAAGCATAAAATATGTAAGCACTAATATTATTATGTAATGAACTTAGAAATCAATCAAACTGTCTACTATCAAGGGCCAGACAAGTCAATGGTACCTAAATAGCCATTTTAGGGCGTAGGGCTATAGCGCAACGGAACTCGTAAGTATATGGAGCTCAGCCGTTCAAAGCCACCTCTCCTGATCACCATTTTGACTCAAGAGTAAGCCACTGGACTTTTCATCCAGATGGTCAATGACTTGGAGACACTTTTGAACACTCTCCTCAGGCTGAATCTGCCCCTTGAGCTCAGGATCGGCTATCTGGAACTGCTTTAGCATGAATTCCTCCCCTTGTACTACCTCAGCTGGTTTTTCTCCTGCGATAATATTAGTATACGCTATATTTGCAGCAAGGCATGGAATAGGCACTTACCATCATACGTATTAACCCAACCTGGGCTCAAAGCCAACACCTTGATGCCCTTCGGTGCAAGTTCAGCTGCGTACTTGGCGACCTGGACATTCATTCCGGCCTTTGCGACTGAGTACGCAACGGCATAACTGATGCCAGTCTTGTTGATGAGATCAGGTAGCGCCATGGCGGAGGAGATGTGCACGATCTTTTTCTGAGTTCCTTCCTCAATCAGGGGCAGGAAGGCATTCGTCGCCCATAGACCGCCATAGATGGCTGTCACGAGCGATGGCTCGAACATCTTTTGGACAGCCTCGGCATCAAAGGGAAATTGACTCGGACTTAAGGCCGTAGTAGCAGAGTCAACGGCGTTGGAGTTGTGGATAAGCACGTCTAGCTTTCCGCCTGTGATGGTGGATGCGCCTGAGGCGGCTTCGAGGATGGACCTTGGGTCTGTGACGTCGCCTTTGATGATGTGCACGTTGGGGTATTTGGAGGCGACTTCATTTATGTCGGATGCTTTGGGATTTCGTACTATAGCTAAGACTGTATTGTCTGTATTGGCAGCGAGTTGGCGTATAAACTCGAGGCCAATGCCTTTTGAGGCTCCGGTGATGGCGTATGAAGACATTTTCTTTTAGCTAGTGATGGATATCAATCTGTTGCTGATGCCATTGTGAAAGTCATTACCATAACTCCCTTTATAAATGTTTGGCAAATACAAAGTTGAAGTCGAATTAATAATGCTGAAGAATGGCGGATGACAAATCGGTGCGACCGGAAGATCCGTTCTGCCCGGTCCGCTTTTTCAGCAACACCCACACGACCGGCTGCTCCGTTTCCCCCATCTTCCTTTCATATAGAACGTCATGACTTCCACATATACAACGTCATGACATCCACAACACCAGCTGTGAAGAGAAGAGCATGTGTGGCGTGCACGATTGCCAAGGCGAAATGTACTCCACAGACTGTCAATATGTGCCAGCGATGCGCTCGTCTGGGGAAGTCATGTACATACCTTGATATTCCGCAGACGAAGCGGAAACACAGAGCTGCACCAAGGTATTTCTTCCAACCTATTCAAAAGTTTTATTGTTAATCAAGGATTTAGCCGGGTGGAGCTGCTGGAGAAAAAGGTCGAGCAATTGAAGTCGCAGCTGGCTGTCTTGACCAGACAGAATGGGCAGACATTGCCCGAAACTTTCACACCACTCACCGATAATGACTTGGGCTCCTCTCGCACCTCTGACCTGGACTCTGCAGATATTAGTACGCTGCTAGAGGTTGCTAAAGACCCAGCCCATGGCATCCACCCGCCGACCAGCTCTGTACTGTCGGGCCAGCTGTCTATCGTGGAGCGAGGGCTGATGAGCGAAGCAGAAGCTGAACGCTTAGTTGCGACTTATCGGTTGGAATTTGTCCACAGATTTCCATTTGTACTACTCGCACCTAGTGAGACAGCCGTGCGCATCAGGCATCGAGAACCTTTTCTTTTTTTATGTGTCGTGGCTGCAGCTATGAGTAGTGCGCATCCTCTACGCAAAACTATAACCGAAGAGATCATGAAGCATATCACATTGCGAATTGTAACATGTTCCGAGAGGAATATTGAGTTACTCCGCGGCCTGTTAGTTCATATCGCGTGGTACTCGTATCCTGCAGAAAGGCATCATCCGCGACTATTATTGTTGATTCAGTTTTGTGTTTCTATCCTGTATGATTTGAACTTACACCAAAAGCCTGATATAAATCCGGATGAGCATCGAGCGCTACTCGGTACATATCGGTTGTCGAATAGGTGAGTTTGTCTGCGTTAGGAGAAAAGGCTTTGACTAACAGTTTAAAGCCTGTCTTACTCACTTGGTCGGCCGACTGGTATAGAGCATGACTCTCGGATCGACGAGCGCATTGCAAGTCTAGAATATATGGAGCATCTGTCGGATCGTTGCATTACACCATTTATCCGCCTACAGTCATTTGTGACGACAATGGATGAAGTATATGCTTCTGTACAAGCGAGCGGTGGGAGGACTGCTGTACAAGTTATACGCAACTCACTGCAACGACAATTCGATAGCATGAGGGCACTTGTAGAGGTAGACCTCTCAAGCTGTCCTTCCTCCACAGGTGTGTCTTAATCTGAAGTACTAAGTGGACATTGACTGATCAACTGGCAGGGAACACAGTGCTCATCGAAATCAAACGCGCGGAGATGCGGCTTGACGAGCTATCTCTTCGGGAAAAGCTATGGAATACAGAGCCTGCGAGCCCTGTCCGGATAGCAATGCTGATTGGTATAATCCAGCGGAGCAGAGAGCTCATTCATATGATCAGAAACCTCCCGTCGTCGGAGATTGACCATCTGACGGTATCAACAAGTGCCAATTTATGTGCTGCAATAGGCTACATGCCCATTGCTGTTTTGAGTCTCGTGAATCTTATAAGTACCAGCTCTGTCGACTCTGCCATAGAGGCCCAGGTGCAGGCCGTCGCTGATGTGGCTGAGTATCCTAGTATTGTCACAGAGCTTGCTAACACGCTGGAAATGAAGTTTGAGGGAATGTCTGCTGCAGACAAAGAGGCAGATATTGTGGGGAGCATTTGCACGAAGATGCGGCTGTTGGCACGCTGTTATCCATATCAGATCAGGGCAATTGGTGGGAATAAGCACCTATCCCAAGATGCGAGGCAGCATACGTCCACGATGGCAGTTGACGCAAACGAGGGTATAATGACACAAGCCTGGCCGTCTATTTATGGAGATCTGGACGATATTTTTCCTATCGATGACATTCAGTGGGATCAGCTATTGAGCGATTTTACCGGTTTTAGCTAGCGTGCTAATATTCCCTTCGATGTGAATTCAAAGTTAGGTACATGGTTTAAAGATGATCCAAACTCCGTACTACTACAGTATACATATTGATGTCCTGCGGGTTCAAGGCAACGGCCAAGTTACTCGATTTGGCAGACTCTTCGCATACGTACACACTCATATCCTAAAAAGGAAGGAAGCCCTAACGGGTGGAACGGGAAACGGAGTTTCCGATCAGATCACGGATCCACAAATCCACATATAACTACCTAGTATATTCAATTCTAACTATTCGAAATTTATTAATTTATGTGGATTGTCGTGATTCAACGTACAATCGAATAAAAATGTAGAAATATCAGAGGGATATATGATAAGTAAGGTTAAAAATCTACTCATCAATGTTAGGCTAAGTTGAATCCATTGCTATATATTGCTTGGCATGTGACCTGTGTTTAACAAGATCTCCAAGTGCGGGGCGCCTGACCAAGCCGATCCTTACATAATCTTCCAAGTCGATTAGCGTACTGGGGTAATAATACACAGAACGTAATACCAATACAATCGTGAGACGGTCATTTCACCGTGGGGCATGATGTTGATCTTTCTAGTATCTCGTCTGCTGCGCTGCTCGATTCATGATTTTGTAGTTTCTATCAACTGTTCTTCTGGATGATTCTTCTTCTTGCGTTCCTCATTCCTCGCTCAATCATTCGTTGCATGCTGGAAGTACAGTCTAGGCTACAGCAACAGCTGACAGGAACTAGTCGGACTTGGTCCACTCTGAATGGCAGTGGATGCCTTCGCCACGATTCCCCGATTTCCGTCGACTGTGCCTGACTAGTTTGTGTGCTTGGTCGGCTTATTTATTAAAGACGCAGTCGCAGTCAGTTGAAATCTAAATAAAGTAGTTGTGAGTTCTTTTCTTCCTCTTGATACTATTCTTTCTGCGTTTGAAGTTAGTTCATTGTGTTGACTACCCAACTCGGTTGCATAGCAGTAACTTCAACCTCCCGCATTTTACAGTCAGATCTGAAACGATCTACTCACGAATGATTGACACCAATCACTTTCCAATTTCGTTACTACAAGTCTCAGGACTTTGTCCGCGGGCCGGTTGTAGTATATGTAGGCTCGTTACGCCTCAGTTATGGAGAACCCTAACAGTTCGGGTGGCGATTATTGGGGAACCTTGATCAATGCCGACAAAAGTCCGACTCCTCTGCTGGAGGAACTCTGTATCGCGTTGGCGCAGTTGATGGTAGGACTGATGATATCGATATACCACGCTAATACAAGGAAGCTGATGAGAGCCAAATCTAGATTAAACACGATGCCGGCAATGGATCGACCGATCTGACTCCTGATAAACTCGCTCGTTTTTATCGGGAAGTAGGCGGGAACTACGATACTCTCTTTCTGGAGACGAAAGGATCCGCGCTGTCCTTCATATATCAATCACTCGGGTGTTTTCATACCCTGCAACCAACGACGAACCCGTTTGAACCGCCTTGTATACCAGCTCTATTGCCTACTGGATTCGTGCGATGGCAAGTCATCAACCTTCTGCTATGTCCAGACGAGCATGTGAGATACCTGCAAGAAGCCGTCAGTCGCTGGGATGTGCCAAATCCGTGTGGCGGCACATTTCCAAAAGTCATCCCTCGTGAAGCATTCCCGCAAGCTCCAGACAAAGATATGGTGGAGTGGCATGAAAACGTGAGCAAAAGACTACAACAGGACCATGCAGACCAAAACTCGTCCCGTCGAAGTCCACCCGTTGACTTTGTTCGCTACTACTCGGCCGCAACCGGCGCACGCAAGTATCGCCATCCTTTCTATGAGAGAACCCATCGCTTCCAAGACGGCAGCCCAGCACCAAATGCGCGAGATTTCAGCGATCATGCTGACGAAACTCGTCACCATCGAAGGCGTCATAGCCCCGACGGCAGAGGTTATCGAGCGCGGGTATTTGGGGACGGTGCAGATATTCGACCCGGTTCGCGGACAAGTTCTCGCAATCCATCACCGAGACAAACGGCATCTCCAGCGTCGGCAGCTCGCGTTCCGATGCGATCAAAAACGACTAGCGCGCGACATCGGGATTTTGCTTCGGAGCGGTTGTCTTCGTACCGTAAACACCGACCAATGAACTCATCCGACTCTTCGAACAATGATGACGGGCTTCTTCCGCAGAGACGACATGGATCAATTGATGATCGCCGACATGGACGTTCCACTCACTTATCACCAGCTCGTCCATCGCGGCCGCCACGGCGTCATTCGCATGACGCAACTTCGCCGATGGCAGGTGATTCAGATGTGTCGCCAGAGAAGTCCCGAAAATCACACCGATATGATCGCCACGCAGCTCCTAGGACGCAATTCCACGAGGATATGTTTGACGACACGCCTCGTCCTGGTCGAAAAGCCGACCAGCCTTTACCATACGAAATCAACCCTAATATACCCAATATACCGCGCGTCCACGTCAGATACGATGGATCCCCGACCGAGCCTCGTGCATCGAAACGTGGAAGCGGATCAAGCGGTTCTGAGCGGGCGCGTTCGTCGAGTAACGGGAGCGGTGGTGGTGGTGGTGGTGGTGGTGAGGCAAGCTGGAAGAGAAATATTAGTCCGCATCGTAATGGAAGGAAACTTTCGCATTCGTGATTAGTCAGTGGATTGACTTTTGAAGAAACTTTCCCACTCACTCGTATCTCGAGCAGATCCTGGTATCTCTGAATCGTTATCTTGGATAACTCCACTCAATCTATTCACCGTCACGACGTGCCATTGTATTTTTTACTGCATGATCATTTTGAGCGCGTCGATTTCCCTGTACATAGGCATATACCATATTGATTCCAAGGAGATGAAGATGAAATTTGAATTGATGAAGATATCTTCAAGAGAAAGTAGTGTATATAGTTAGTTGGTCCTTGGAGGAGATGATTTCATGCTGACAATTCCAGGCTGTGGGTCAGTCAAGCCATTCCCCGCTTTCCCTGCCGCTCCCAAATCCGATGATAAGAACCTGACCTTCAAGCTTCCTCTTTCTGGTTTCCTGCTTTCGACTGTACTCTTCCTTTTCACAAATCTCTTCCATCAATTCTGAGTCGACTTTGATCAACTGTTTGAGTACTACTGTCGCTGCACTGCAACCTTACACACCGTCTGCACTCTGCAGTTGTGATCTAGCTTCCGGATTGCAGGCAGCTCTCCCCAATCACATCGCAAAACGGCTATAGCTTCGCTATATAGGCAACACATGGGCAGAAGCCACGCAATCACATCATTATAGCCAAGGGTACTGTCATTTACTCGAATGGTAATTACTATAGGAACTGGCAATTCATTATGATCGTATAAATCATCATCCCTGCTCTCTCTTTTCTCAATTCGGTTTTCACATCCAAAAAAAGGAAATCCTATCTAAATCGACTTGTTCAACGAGCACCTTGAGCAACACGCAACATGTCTCTAGGCCGTGTCTCATACTTAGAGTCATGGGAGCATCATCCGCCGGCGTTCATTCGACGACCTAGTTTCGGTGACGGGCCAGCATCTGGCGACGAAGAATCTATCAATCGGCATTCTCGAACACAAAGCCCAGACCCACACTTTTCTCCTTCTTCATTACCGTCAAGCTTTCCAAGTAGGGCTATTCATCACAAGCTGAGCTTCAATCCTATTGCGGGAAGAGGTTGGGCTCATAGTTCTTTAACCGCGCCGGATGAAGAGCAGAGGCCGTTGTTTCGGCCTGATGTTAGCCCTGATTTGACTATTCAAGATGCGGGTCCAGCGAGACTTGCAGAAGACGGCATTGCAGCTGAGAATGTTTTTCAGGATCCGAAATGGGATACTGCAGAGACAACACCAGCTTTTGAAGTGAGTAGTGGGAAAAGAACATGTAGGTTATATCTACCCGTGTCATGGTGTATGTCGGTACTAACTACAAATTCAGTCCAGGTGATAGTGGCGGTTATCTACTGTTTGCTTGCTGCTGGTCCAGTTTTTGGGTTCGCCGCTATCAAACCGGTATTTATACGAGAGGGTGTGTATCGAAATCGATGTACTAGTGACGAACTGGAGCATGGATTTGGATTATGCTATGGGCAAGAAACTCGGTATGTACATCTAATATAGCCCTATCTTCTCGGCAATAAACTCACTGGACAGACTGAATTTGATGTTCACCATCGCAGCAGTTGCCACAAACATTTGCGCCTTACCTGTTGGCACGTTGCTCGACACTTATGGTCCCAGAGTTAGCGGTATCGTCGGAAGCGTCCTCATAGCTATCGGTGCTGTTCTATTAGCCGTTGCCTCTAAGATTCCATTCGATGTATATATTCCTGGATACCTTTTCCTCGCATTAGGTGGTCCTTTCGTGTTCATCTCGTCATTCCAGCTATCGAATGCCTTTCCTTCACGTTCCGGTCTGATTCTGTCGCTTTTGACTGGTGCTTTTGATGCGTCAAGCGCTCTGTTCCTTGTCTTTCGAATTATCAACGAGAAAACCGAGGGCACTTTTACCGTCCAAAAGTTCTTTACAATCTATCTGGTTGTTCCGGTATTCATTCTACTCGCCGAGTTGTTCGTCATGCCGGGCGCATCTTACAAGACAGCGGGAGAGCTTGTCCTTCAAGCAGAACAGGTCATTGTTGCGGAAGCCAATGACACTATTGACGAATCACTGCCGGAACCCGACGAGGCCGAAAGGCAACGCGAGAATCGCCGTGCCGAACGACAAGATATCGTCAATAACATACAAGACCTTCTTGAAGGCTCCACAAGCCGGAAGATTGATGACATTATCTTTCACGAAAACGCCCCGGCAGCTGTAAACTACCAAACCCAGGAGTCTATTCAAAAACCCGACACACAGCCTCCAGCATCCAACGACATCAAACACAGGTCAGGAGGCGTCTGGGGTGCTATGCACGGAGCCTCCGCTCTGCAGCAAATCCGTAGTCCATGGTTCATTCTGATTACTGTGTTCACGGTGTTGCAAATGCTTCGCATTAATTACTTTGTGGCCACAGTCCGCTCTCAGTACGATTATCTTCTTGGCTCACCAGAACTTGCTCGACAGTTAAACGAGTTCTTTGACCTTGCTCTCCCGGTCGGAGGCCTCATTGCCATCCCGTTCATTGGCACGGTTCTTGACAATGCCAGCACTGCAATGGTCCTCTTCGCATTGGTCACCACATCCACAATTATTGGTATCCTTGGTTGTATTCCCGGCAGTATTGGGTTCGGATACGCCAACGTCGTTCTGTTCGTAGCTTATCGTCCATTCTATTACACCGCGGTGTCCGACTACGTAGCAAAAGTATTTGGATTCCAGACATTCGGCAAAGTGTATGGACTGGTGATTGCTCTTGCAGGTATTTGTAATTTTCTGCAGACGGGTCTTGATGCTTTGACGTTCAAGGTCTTTGATCGAAACCCGACGCCGGCCAATGTGGTATTGACTGTTCTGGTTGCTGTTGTCGGATCCTTCCTGGTGACTTATGTTTCTTCCAAAGCTCGCGAATTGGCGCACTCGCAGACTGATATGACCGGTGAGGAGCAGGCATTGATATCGGAGGGCCAGAATGGGCGCCAGAGCGGGGGTTCGTACGGGGCGGTTTGATTTGGTCGTGGTTCTGCGTTTTCTACCAATCTGAACATCTGTACATCAGCATATCATTTAGCCATATAGTAGATATCTCATTGCCTTTGTTGTCTTCCCAAATTGACGCTATCCTGATCTGATGGTGTGCGGCCGCACGTGGTTCCGTCCGTCTGGTGATTGGGGAGCTAATCGTCAGCTCCTTCCATCCCAACTCGATCTCCGTTTGTAGTGCTCTTCTATAGTGTTCGTCTATAGTTTTGTTCCGTCTCATTTTGGAGTATCGTCATCTTGTAGAGTGGTCTGCAGCGTCTGATGTTGTGGTGTCATAACGGGCTGTAGGCTGATAGAGTATCGTAGTCAGCTTCAACACATCTACTGGACCCTGACTGATAGTTCCTACCGAAGTTAGAGGCCCCTGTCTTACCCAGTTGTAGCAGTCCTTCCTCTAAGTCTAGATAGTAGTCACGATGAGTGGTAAGTGCTTCCCTGGTGGCGTGGTACTGCCCAAATGAGCCTTCTCCCAACCCAGGAAGGTAATCTAATGAGATTCTCTATCTGGAAATGATAGATTCTGCAGTTCCCTATTGATTACCGCCAAACTGAAGCCATAATACACGCTATCTGGGTGGTGATTGTCGGTAATGGTCTGACAATGGTGCTTTTAGCACCCTCTGTGCTGAGGTCTCTACGTTCACTACTCTGGTCCTTCCTAGTATCGATCTGTTCAGCTCGATGAGTAGATCAGTTATACAATTTTAGATACTTGATTACTACGTTCGTTAGCCTCTATAGTAGCCTCCAAAACCAGAGTATTGTATCCATCTGGCCTTCATCCTTCCGATCTTCTACCTCCTAGGTGCTATACAGCGCCCTTTGACGCCTTCCACACTACACATCGAATATGGGAATGATCTTGGTATCTATAGGTTCATCTCGTCAATCTGCATGAACTACACCACAATACAACTATCTGCAGTCCTTTCGAAAATCGTATTCCTCCGTTTTCCTCTCATCCTATACAAACCGAGTCCCTCCCATTCTCCCATTCTGCCGCTTCTCAACCTACTCATTTTGGCAGGAGCGCTGCCCTCGCACCCGGCACAAGCCAATGAGAGCATCAGAATCTCTGAATGACCTCAGTTCCTGCCTCTTGAGCACTCCCAAATCCCAATATACCGCCTTCTGGACTATTTCTAGCTCCCACTGCCGTCCCTGTTCTGCTTTCCTTTCTTCTCTTTCTCTCCTCACAGCACCGCTGCCCGCTTTGTTCGTTTGGTCCGCTTGCGCTCCTTACTGCTTAGTTCCCACCTCTTGGTACCCCCGCGTGTTTCCATTGACTATTTCTGCTGGCAGTATAGTCATGGATCCTATTTTTTTTCCCCCTTCTTCTCCTTTCCTCTCCTCTCCCATTATGGACCGGTCGTCCTCTCCTTTCTTTCTGGTACCGATACCAGAGTGCCGTTCTTTTGTTACTTCCTCCTCTGACCGATCCTCTTCTCCCTTTATTTTGGAACCGTCTGACTCGCCAACGCTTCCTCCCACTTCTGTAGTGATTCGGAAAAAGGTGGCGCCTCGGCCCACGCTTATCCCACCACCTCCTTCTGGCCAGCTGCGACAGCGACCATTGCGTCCCGCCTCCCGATTGCCTGTACCAGTCATTCGTCAGGTCCAACCGCCACGTACCGTCACTCCCCCGCAGTCAGCATTGGTGTCGCAGTCTTTGATGGACCGTCGATGGGCTCGTCAGCAGCGTGAACGCCCTTGGGCTTCCGCTACCCGTTCGACTCCTATTAGACTCACCTCTGCACTAGCCCGGTCCATCATCTCTCGTTCAGCCGTTCGATCGGCACCGCATAAGCCTCTTCAAGGCGCCGACAGTTACCGGAGTGTGAACTCCGCCAAGGCACCAGCGAAGAAGGTTTCTTTTGCTGAGGTTAAGACCGTGAAGGTTGTCTCGCGCTGGATCAATGACGTGCCTGCCGATTATTCGGAATGGCGCCATCATTGATTCAAAGTCATCCAACTGCCGCCACTCTTTTCGACTCATAGAGACAGGAGTCTTCCTTCCTTCATTGTACTAGCCGTTGAGGTCTATGATCGTCCGGATTAGATCTTGTCCAACGCCGATGACCCCTTGGATAAGGGCGTGCAGACGACACTGGTTTGCACTCGCCGCACGTCGGGCTGTTGATTCGTTGTTAGCTTGGCTTTCGACTAGCAGTGACAAGACCCCCACTCCTCGCGTTTGGGTATCTGGGCCATAGTATCTTTCGGCCGCAGGCAATACGACGTTCGTTCATCGATCTCTTGGTTTCTGACCAGCCGACGGTCGATGTTGTTCCTTCATAGCTCCGCCCATTCAGCTTTGAGCCTTCAGTCACTCGTTTACGAATACACTTGTACACCCTGAGCTTTGTCTCACATACATTCTTTGCACAAATAGGTGTGTTCGGCAAGACCTGGGAAGGCCTAGGGTGGGTTAACCAGCTCGTGATCTCAGCTATTAGTGGTGCACACCTTACCGACGATTTCATTTCGGAGACTCGTCGAGGGGACCTGGTGATGCACCGGCTTTTTCCAACTCGATAAGGTGTAAGTATTCTCCTGTTCATGAATCGCGCTAACCACTTTTCTTTCGGGGTGTCATCGCCCCTAGGTTCTGTGGACGCGACACCAACTACATACGTTCATTCTGGTCGCCTTCTGGTTTAGTTCTTAGTCTAGTCGCTTGCTTTCGTGATATCAGTTCGCCGAGGGTTTTTTTTCTTTTTTGTTTTTCCCTCGTAACATCAACTGTTTCGTATATCGAGGCGCTTGGAGTCGCGAGGGGACAGGTTCCCATGTTCCTTCATTGTCCGTTATGTCTTACCCATCATGTCTGTGCCATCATGTCTTGTTCACCACATCTTTCTTTTCTCTCGCTTATCTTTTGCTCATGTGTTTTTGCAATGCATTACTCTCGTATATCGAGGAAGTTGGGGCAGACGGACAACATCATCATTTCTTTGACACCACTTGTTGTTACATCACTCATCTCATATATCGAGACTTTTGGGGTGACACATGACAAGATCTTTCGCCATTTGCAGCATGACTCTGTGAAGAGACGTTTGTGTTGTGATGAAGGTTGCTTGGGGGGGTCCCATGTCGTCGGAAGAGAGTTTCTCGTTCGGAACAAAGGGGTTGGCAGTCGGACCAAGCCTGATTGGGGGAATTAGGGCTAATCGCCCTTCGAAATCTTTTCTCGTTCGTCCCCCCTTTCCTGCTCTCTTCCCTCTCCTCTGAAAAGCAATACTGACCTCCATGAGAATAGAATACAGAGTCCCGCTTCTTCTCAGTATTTCATTCGCTGAGTTCACGCACAAAACCTCGCTCATTTTCCGATGATGAGTATTGAGACTTTATGATGATTTATGAATGGATTTTGTTTTCATAGTCGTTTGTGGAAGGTTACTGGGGGTCGAGTCAGGTTCAATTKACTGTACTGAACGATCGTAAAAGCTCAATAACACACGGTTATCAACCATTTCATAAGCCGAGTATTAATATATTGACATCGACTAGCATTATTACTCATTCAAAGGAAGAATCTCGGGAATAGGTCCAGCAGGCACAATCAAACCCCCTCCATCAACGCCCTGCTTCCTCCCCAACGCCTGCAAATAATTAATCTTATACAAATGCAGATAACTCGTTTTCTTAAACACTCCCCCTCTGGTTCTCTCTGACTCATCCCAGTATAGCAACCGAAGCCAGCGATGGATACGCGGATAATCATGCCGAATCATTTTGATATTGCACTTGAAGACGTGATGATACGCCGGGTCAAAGCGGATCAACGTCGTGTATAAGCGTATATCTGCTTCGGTAATGTGTTCGCCGAATAGGTATGGTTGATGTTCCGGAGCCCCGAGGTGCTGCTCAACTCTGTCTAGTGCTTCAAAAAGAGGGTATACATTCGCATCATACGCTTCCTGCGTAGTCGCAAATCCAGTTTTGTAGACTCCATTGTTGATTTTGTGGTATACCCATTCATTCATTTCGTCAATCTCAGCGCGTAGATGGGCTGGGTAGAGACCTCCACCTGGTTTATTCTCTTCTCGCAGGTCGGGGGGAAGTAAGTCATCGAATTCGGTGTAGAGCATGCGGATGATTTCGCTGCTCTCGTTGTTGACGATTGTTTCTTTCTTCTTGTCCCATAGGAACGGAACGGTGTATCGTCCCGTATAGTTCGGGTTGGCTTTGAAATAGAGCTCGGAAAGATATTTGCCGCCGTATAGGGGATCCCGTTCGGCGGCACCGTCGACGCCGGTGAAGTACCATCCGTCGGGTCCCAGGTCGTTGCCGACTACGACTTGCTGGATCGTGTCTTCGAGGCCCTTGAGGAAACGTACGATGTTGGCGCGATGTGCCCAGGGACAGACGTAGTTGAGGTAGAGGACGTAGCGGTTTGGTTCGGCGGGGAACTCGGCGGTGGGGGAGCGAGAGATGGAGGAGCGGAATGCGGAGTCGCTGCGCCGGAAGTGCCCGTCTTTGTCGGCGTGTTTGTAAATTGCTGGTTTCTGTGAGATGTTAGTTGGGTTGTTGGCAAGCTGAGGGTACAGAGAGGTGTACGTCTGCCATGGTGTGATCTCGTGTTATAATCCTGGGGTTTCAGTGGTTGATTGTTTGATTTTTGCTCCAGAACCACAGGCAGTAAGAAAGGGTCTATATATGACCTCGAGAATCAGACCATATCGATTTGTCAGGATTGCTGTGTCCGAGTCATGGTTCAAGTACGAATTCCGCGATCATAGGAATTATTGCGACGAGAGGAGGGGCATGACGTAATCTAGTGATTGCTAAGCATGCATAATCAGAACTCTATTTTGAATAGCTTCACTTTATTCTTCTATTGATACTTTTGATACTTAGTATTCTATGTTCTGCACAAACAGTTAGTTTTGTGACCTACCTAAGTCTGATCGATTTGTGTCATTCATGTATATATCTGACATTCTTCGCGTCTTATATGTACCTATCCAGCATCCCCCTGAGAACATCTACAGTCGTCGTATGTATTCGCCCACGGCGCCGTGGGACAATCAACTGAACGATTCCTGGTGTCCCTCTAATAGTTCCAGTATAGGAATTTCCGTGCTTATTACAAAACTTGTCACTAGATCCAAAGATGTAGTATATGCCTCCTCCATTGACCTATACCAAATACACTCGTGCTTAGGAGAATCCGTCATGGCTATGATCTCTGAGCGACAACCTTGGTCAAAGTATCAAGCGAAGTAATGGTGAGACTAAAGGGACAATCGTCGCACTCGGTGATGTATCCCCGCCATTGGCAATCAGAAGAGCAAATGATCTCTGAAAAAGATTGCAATGTTCGCATTCCAAGTATTGAGTAGTGGTGTAGTGCCGTCTGTCCTTCCACGATATTTGGCCAGATGACTAAGTTATGCCAGGATAGAGATGAGTTTGGATCTCGTGTATGGCGAATCTTTGCTCGGCATCATTGTCTTTGATGGTAGGGTACGGTGCTCGACGATGGTCACAATTGACGTTCGCCTTGCTCAGATCAGGGGACCGTAAAGATATGAAGCACTCATTTATCCTTCACTGCGAGGAGCATGTTGGTCATCATGGGTTGCATCCCGCTCGGTAGATCATTTGAGATGGAAGTCTCGCTCGGAACGACTTTGGTGAGTACGTGATGGATTGAGGAATGCCAGGTCGTCGACAGCGACGCAGACGTTGAAACGCGATGGTTTGAAAGAAATATTTGTCCATATTTCGTTATTAGAGGTTAGGTTCTGATGAAGGTGAGGTCGTGTGTTTCACGATCGATTTGGAAAGGATGTGGTCTGTAAGTACTCAGCAGTCAGTTGGACTTCAATATCAAGGTGAATAGATTCGGTGATACCTGAATTTCAAAGGCATACTCAGCCCGGTTCTGTTCGTGAAGTGCCTCATGACATGATGCATTTGTCCATTGATTGTTGTGTTTCCTCTCTCAAAGCACTAAAGGTTCGGATGCGTCGTTAGGTTGGACCTTCCATATGTCCAGTCCTCCTGCTAACAGACAATCAAAACCCTCAACGAACCAATGAAGATGAATCTCAATATCGTTATCAAGAGCCTGATTCACGTCAACTATAGAAGAGCCAAACCAGCACGGTGCTAACCCCATTCATCAATACATCGGCATCTTCGTCTCCGTCCTCCGTTGCAATGCTCACCCCTTCTCGCACTGAGACGGCACTTAATTAGCAGGCTGACAAATCTTGGAAAGCTCAAATACCGATCCATGAAGTCGAAAAATGAGGCCAAACAATTACCTGCGCTTCTTGTTCTGATTGGTTGAGGGTGGGCGCGGTGGATCTTGATATACTGCGCTTCGGTTTGTGATTGGCCACGGCTTTGAAGATTATTTATACTTATTTCTGATGACTGGATTGATATGAAGATCAAGAAATTTTGAGTAGAGGAGTATGTATTGGATTTGTAATTCGAGATAGTATTCGGACGAATTTCGACCATGTCGTGATAGGTCCGTTGGTCTCGTAGGTATAAATCAGTTCGCTCCTTCCTAGTATACCTCGCGTATTTGATGCATCAAGGAAACTGCCAGATCTCTCCTCTACATTGCATACTGCCTGTATCAAACATGAAGACCATACTAATACTCGGAGGATCCTTTACCGGCGTCAGTACAGCCCATCGAATCCTGAAACAAGCCTCGAAAACCGGACCTGCCGTCAAGGTCATTCTCGTATCCCCAAACACGCATC
Source organism: Talaromyces amestolkiae (assembly GCF_001896365.1). Taxonomy (NCBI): domain Eukaryota; kingdom Fungi; phylum Ascomycota; class Eurotiomycetes; order Eurotiales; family Trichocomaceae; genus Talaromyces; species Talaromyces amestolkiae. The sequence continues at coordinate 3,720,333 of NW_024468037.1, read as the reverse complement.
TCTACTGGAACATCGCCGCTCCTCGAGCCCTACTACCAGGTCAGTTCACGGATGAAAAAATCTTTCAGTCAATACCGGAGGGCTTCAAGCAGTATTCGAAAGATCAGTTTGAGCACATTGTCGGCTTCGCAAGTAACCTTGACGCGGCCAACAAAAAGGTGGAAGTTTCTGCGGATGCTGAGGGGAAAAAGCTGGTGAGGACAATCAGATATGACTTTTTGATCATTGGAACGGGATCCAGAAGCAAAGAGTTTGATGAAGATGTCAAGGCGCCGTTCAAGGGACTGGGCTCAACCGAAGCGACAAAGAATGCGCTGCATGAGTTTCAGGAGCTGGTGACAAAGTCAAAGACGATTGTCGTTGCTGGTGCTGGTCCAACTGGTGTTGAGACTGCCGGTGAATTGGGTTATGAGTATGGAAAGACCAAAAAAATCATTCTAGTAAGTTTTTCTGCTTTTTGGATGAGGATTCGTGCTGACTTGGAAAAGGTCACGAGTGGAAACACTGTCCTCGAAACCGCAATTTCTAGCGTATCCAAAACGGCATTAGGCATGCTCCGAGATTTGGATGTTGATGTCAAGCTACAAACCAAAGTCACCGGCTCSTCCCSTACTAAAARCGAAGGTCCAAACCAATTCGAAATATCCCTCTCCGACGGAACCACATTATCCGCGGACCTTTACATACCCACATCCGGCATCGTGCCTAACTCGTCATTTCTTCCCGACAAACATCTCAATGCAAATGGATTCGTCAAGGTGGATGAATTCTTCCAAGTAAAGGGCCTCGAGAACCAGCACGTCTGGGCTATTGGAGATGTCAATGACCTGGAGTCGCCGCAATTGATGGTCGCGGATAGACAGTCTGGACATTTGGCGAAGAATATAGGTCTTATGTTGAACAACAAGGCTCCCCTTCCGTATAAAGGAGGCTTGCGTGGTAAGTTCCCCTGTCCAGATGTCTATTAAAGCATGATACACAGTGCTGATGTTAGCTAACCCAGGTATGGGATGCCAAATTGGCAAAAAAAGCGGTACTGGACATCTGGGTTGGGTTAAGCTGCCGAGTTTTATGGTAACGTACTTGAGGAAGAACTTGTTTGTTGAGCGGCTGGCGTCAACGGTGGATGGTTCTGCATATTGATCTTTGATTTTCCGATACCTTTGCAGTCGCTGTTGCCCTTTCATAGACCCAAATAGGAATGCCGCCTCGACGATCATTTAATGAGATAAGTTATTTTATGAGCTGTAAGCATCTGTCGAGTGTACTGAAAGGGACACACATCGGTAGGAACGAGGCCGATCACAGGCCAAAGCCCTAAAGCCTAATTAGTCACTTACTTCACATGGTCTGTAGTCCCAATAGCATGGCGCATATCGTGGAGTTTCAAGCCGTAACACAAATGATCTGTCACGGCATCATTGGCTCGTTCTAAAATTTCTCTTCATGCAGTGTAATGTGCTGAGTGTGGACATCGTACATGATAAGAGCTACAATGCGTGATGTCCCATAGATTTGAGTCTAAGCGTCAGTTTGGAGACGCGTCGGATTTTTCACCCTGTTCTGTCGCTCTAGATGTGCATACTTGGTGATGGAGCGAAAATCTACCGTGATGGTTTCTTTTACAGACATCACGCTCTACAGGTCGTTGCACTTGCTTGATGTTGATAATCTTTATGAACAGTCATCGGCTCGGAGTTCCTCGCAAGAAGGATCAGGATCGGATCTCGTGTTTATTGACTAGCATCGCATCGCATGCGCTAGACTATTGTTTGCTAGCATGATGGTGTCCATGTTTGTGGCCACTATTGGTCAATTGGGAATGGCCGAACCACTAACATCTCGTCGATCCCCACACAGTGTCCACTAGATCTCTGTTCCCGTAGACCGAAAAAACCACCGGAAAAAGCGAAGCAATGGACAGAATGGCGCGTTCGTCAATCGATGACCGTGCGACTTGCCATTACTTCCCCAAGTAATGATATGTGTGTAGTAGTGCCAGTGGGTGGTTTGGAGGAGAGAAATTGAGTGATAGCGCAGTAAAAAAAAGTCAATTACTACGTAGTACTACGAATAATTTGGCAGTTGTCTTCCCGCCCCGAGCGACATACGTAATTGTGCMCCAGCCACAATCTGCGTGTTTACAGAAGTGGCTGGGCACCTAAGCCTGAAAAAGCCTAGACGGGGGTGTATTAGTGCTGCCTACGCAGCAATGGAGCCGAATGATTGGCCTGCTCCAGCGCTAAATCGACGAACGGATCAGGGCTAGTCCTCTTCCAGCGTCAGAGCTATCAACCACGGACTTCCTTGTTCCTTCCTTCCTTCCTTGCCTACAGAGTAAAGAGTACACAGTAAGTGCGGTGCAGCCTGAGAGCCCTCTCTATATCCAGCGTTCACAAAATGCCCTACGTCTGTGTCAATCTACTAATTAGCGATAATAGCTGCATTGACAGAAAACAACCATTGCATTTGGATGAGAGGTTATTGAATAAACCGAACAGAGTTTAGCGCGTGTTCTTACATTGCGGGCAACACGGGCTTCCTTCCTTGGGATCTCCACCTTTCCAGCTGGCCGTCTCCGTCATCCCCTCGGTACGTAGCTTCTTCTTTCAGGTCCTTTTTCATTGCTTATTCTAACTCTCTCATACCTCTCCTTTCTTCCATACCTCTCTGGCCCCTCGTTCGTTTCACTTTCCTTCTATTATCCTCCCCCCTCATTTCATATACATTGTGGACGACAAATTGAATCCCCGATTGTTGATCGCTGAGCGCTGTTACTCCGCGGTCCCTGAACCGCTCGGGACCACTGACGTCGTCGGACTCACATTTCGATAGAATCAACAACCATGGCCGCCAACAGCTCTGAGGCCGAAACCAAACAGCAGGGCATCATCGAAACCGCCCAAGCCGCTGCCTCCGATCCCCAGTCGAAAATTCAACCAGAGTTGATCGAGGAAAAGCTCGTCGAAGAAAGCCGCAAGGCCGGTGCCGTTGCATACCAATTCAATCCAAATGACTCGCCGGAAGAGAAAGCAAAAGCTGCGGCTGCCGTGAGTCTATGATTCTGCCCGCCTTCAAGCTCTCTTGGCACAAGAGCTAACATACATTGTTACATGCAGAGTCTTCCTCCCAATTTCCACAATCCAAATAAACAAAAAGGACTTGCGTTGGTGTCAGATAAAGTACGAATAACCGCTGTTTTAGTTCATGGTCAGGACTTACAAATTTCAGGACATAACGGGCCCCGCTCAGTACGACCTTCCATCTACCGATAAAGCCACTGAGGAGGTAAACCAAGCCCCTACCTTGAACGAAAGCGACAAGAAATCAGCGCAGAATGGACATCTGACCGAAGACCAACGATGGGCTCGCGATCGTACTGGATGGGCACCTCAATTTGTCAAGCCTGAAGAAAAGCGAGAAGAGGCAGAGACGCTGTTGGACCACCGCACCTTTTTAGAGGAAAAGCTCGGAGATAAGTTTTTTGGAGGTAGGTACTTTCTTGTCTTTGACCACATCACCCACCGGAGCAACCAGCACGGGAGACTGCTTTGAGTTCCGTCTAATATATATAGATTGGTATCATAATGCCGCCGTTATCGTCTTTGCCTGTCTATCATCGTGGATCATTGCAGTGCTCGGAGGAGGCCTGGGTTGGGTCTTTCTCGTCATGGCAGCGTGTGGCACCTACTATCGAACGTCTATCCGCCGAGTCCGCCGCAACTTCCGTGACGATATTCATCGAGAAATGGCCAAACAGCGCATTGAAACGGACTCGGAAAGCTTGGAATGGATCAACGGTTTTTTGCTCAAGTTCTGGCCAATTTATGCCCCTGTCCTTTGCGACACCATCATCAACTCCGTCGATCAGGTTCTGAGTACCTCCACGCCGGCATTCCTCGACAGCCTCCGCATGAAGACTTTTGTTCTGGGCACCAAACCTCCTCGTCTCGAACATGTGAAGACCTACCCTAAGACCGAGGTGGATACCGTTATCATGGATTGGAAGTTCAGTTTCACCCCAAATGATACCATGGATATGACTGCCCGTGAATTAAAGGACAAAATCAACCCAAAGGTGGTCCTTGAGGTCAGAATTGGCAAGGGTCTGGTTAGCCATGGCCTCGACGTCATTGTGGAAGATTTCGCTTTCTCCGGCCTGATGAGAGTCAAGATGAAGTTGCAGATTCCCTTCCCTCATATTGAACGTGTCGACATTTGCTTTATGGAGCGCCCCGAAATTGACTATGTCTGCAAGCCTCTTGGTGGAGACACTCTCGGATTCGATATCAACTTCATCCCGGGTTTGGAAGGTTTTATCAAAGAACAAATTCACGGCAATCTTGGACCAATGATGTACCAACCCAATGTCTTCCCCATCGAGATCGCGAAGATGCTTGCAGGCAATCCCGTGGATCAGGCAATCGGTGTTCTTGCTGTCACTCTTCACGGCGGTTACAACTTGAAAGGATCTGGACGAATCGGCAATACTGTCGATCCGTACTGTTCGATCTCCATCAACAACCGGGATGAACTGGCCCGCACGAAAACCGTTCGAGACACAAGCGAACCACGCTGGAACGAGACTCATTACATCATCATCACTTCCTTTACCGATTCATTGACTTTAGGTGTTTATGACTACAATGACGTTCGCAAAGACCAAGAGTTGGGAGTTGCTACGTTTCCACTTGACAAGCTTGAATCAGAGCATGAGCATGAGGGTCTGTCTTTGGACATCTCATATAGCGGAAGAAGCCGTGGTGTTTTGAAAAGTGATATTCGATTCTTCCCTGTCTTGGGCGGGCGAAAGCTTGAAGATGGTACAGAAGAACCCGCGCCAGAGCTGAACACCGGTGTTGCACGATTTACGGTGGAACAAGCGAAAGAGCTGGACGGAAGCAAGAGTCTGATCGGATCACTCAACCCTTATGCTGTTTTGTTATTGAATGGCAAGGAGGTGCATGTAACAAAGAAATTGAAGCGCACCAACAACCCCATTTTTCAGAACTCGTCCAAGGAGATGCTCATTACGGACCGGAAGCATGCCAAATTAGGTCTTGTCATCAAGGATGATCGCGACCTAGCGACTGATCCGGTCATCGGAAGATATCAGATCAAATTAGATGACATGCTCAAAATGATGGACAAGGGTCAAGAGTGGTATCAGCTAAGTGGCGCCAAGACAGGTCGTGTCAAGATGATGATTGACTGGAAACCGGTGGCTTTGCGTGGTATTGTTGGTGGTGCCGGCTATGTGGCCCCTATCGGCGTAGCCCGTATACATTTCAAAGGCGCCACCGAATTACGAAATCTTGAGACCATGGGCAAGTCCGATCCATATGCTCGTGTTTTGCTTAATGGTATCTCCAGCGGTCGCACAGTCACCTACAAAAACAACCTTAATCCTGTATGGGATGAAATTGTTTACGTTCCGGTCCACAATGTGCGAGAGAAGTTGACATTAGAGGTTATGGACGAAGAAAACATGCAGAAGGATCGTAGCCTTGGTGAAGTCGAAATTGCATTGTCGGACTACATTCACGAGGACGAGAACGGGGAATATGAAGTTGATGACGAAAAACAAGACATCAAGAGTGGTCTCCGCATGAACGGACGCGGTGCTGCTAAGGGTATTCTTAATTACAATATAGCTTTCTACCCAACCTTGAATGTCTATGACCCCGAGGAAGATACGGAAGAAGAGGAGGAAGAGGGTGAGCTGGCTAGTCTTACATCTCGAGGACATTCCAAGCAAAACAGCGTCGACTCAACGCGCAAAAGCAGTGATGCCCCTAGGCCTAGCACGGATGTCAAGTCAAATGGCCGATCGAGCATCGACACCGCGGTTTCCAAGGCTGCAACCAATGGTGGTTTGACTTCTCCCACATCGCCAAAGGCAGTGGTACAAGAGCGTCCTAAGATACACATCGAGGCTGCAGACTTGACCAAATACGGTACGTATCAGCCTACAGTGACTGAAATCAAGGTGGACTTACATTCTAACTATTTTCCAGAGTCGGGTCTCATCGTTTTCAAGCTCATCGATGGGCAGCTGTCACACACCAATGTCCAGCTTGAGGTTCTCGTCGACGATCATATGTTCCCCTCGTACACCTCGATGAAGATCAAATCTCGAGAGGCTACATTCCAAGATGGTGGGTCTATCTAATATTTAAGCTTGTAGCGCAAGTGGTCGTGATGCTAACTCTTATTGTAACAGTCGGCGATGCGTTCATTCGAGAACTGGACATGTCGCAGCTCACCCTTCGACTTGTGCAGAAATCCAACGATAAGGACGAAAAGCACGTGATTGCCAAATTGACTGGTGACACATTGTCTACTTTACAGCGCTGTCTTTACACACCCACTGAGTTATCGCTGCGGGCCGATAATGGTGCAGTTAGCAAGATCAAGGTCAGCCTACGATTCATCCCAGTGCAGATGAAGTTGGACCCTCGCGAATCAATCAACAACTCGGGTGAGCTGCGTGTCGACGTGCTGGACGCTGCGGACCTCCCATCTGCCGACCGCAACGGATTCAGTGACCCCTACTGCAAGTTCAAACTCGAAGGCAAGGACGTCTACAAGACCAAGGTCCAGAAGAAGACTCTCCATCCTGCATGGAATGAATTCTTTGAAACGTCCATCAAGTCCAGAATTGGCGCCAAATTCCGTGTGGACGTCTACGATTGGGATTTCGGAGACAAAGCGGACTTTCTCGGCGGAGCCGACATCAATCTTGAGATGCTCGAACCGTTTCAACCACAGGAAATTAATCTTGACCTAGACGGAAAGTCAGGTGCCATTCGTCTTAAGCTCCTATTCAAACCGTCCTATGTAACAAAGACACGACAGGGCCAATCAACGATGTCTGGTACTTTTGCGCCCGCTGGCAAGATTGTGGGAGCTCCGGTCAAAGGAGTGGGCATGGTTGGTGGTGGAGTTGTCAAGGGTGCTTCCTTCCTTGGTCGTGGTCTGAAGAGTCGATTTACTCACAAAGAAAGCGAGGGAAACGGTAGTTCGACACCTGTGCGCGAAGAGTCTCCTCCTCCACAAACACCCAGCAAGTCCGAGGGTGGTCTTGCGCGTGCTCCTGGTTTAGTGATCGAGCCGAGCTCGCCCAGTTCTTCTGTCGATGCACCCGAAAGCTTGAACCGTCGTCACAGCCGCACTAAGAGCGTCAAGTCTCTGCTCGGAGACAAGGGTACACCTGGATCAATCGGTGCCGAGGCAGGGTCAGCGATGTTCACTATCGTCTCAGCCAGTGGATTCCCCCCTTCAGCCAATGTGCGCTGCCATGTCCGCCTCTTAGGTGCCAAGGGCGCCAAGGAGGTACACAAAACAAAGGCAGTCAAGAGCTCCAGCGGCTCAGTTCAATTCGACGCATCTCACGAGACGTTCAAGGTTCCTCACGTTCCGGCGGATGCCCAATACCAGTTGAAGGTGGTTGACCATAGCACATTCGGATCGGACACCAGTCTCGGTGAAGCGCTGTTCTTTGTCGATGACCAAGGTACTGCAATGAGCAAGGAGAAGAACATTACTGTTGGCTCTGGCAGCGTCGTCATCAAGAGTTCTTTTGCTGCTAGTGACGTTTCCAATGGCCGACCTAGCACGTCTCATTCCGTGAACCTCGAAGCGCCGGATGCTAATGGTGACACTCCCGACAAAAAGCGACGCAGCTTCTTGTCGAAGCGCAGCGTTAGTGGTGTATAGACTATTGGTAATGTGAAAAACTGTCCTTCGTTTGGCAATGCTAGGCACCGTACTTGTTTGTTTGATTATGTTGTATACCGTTATGATATCCTGCTTTTTTTTAACCCTTGGTACTCTTACTGTTTATAATGTGTTTTTGAGTGATGCCTGAATCCTCTGCAATGATATCTTATCTTGTAGCTAGATGAATGCATCCTGCCATTACTTTGCTGCTTTTGTCGCTTTATCTTGCCGAAAACTTGGTTGCGACTGTTAGTGAGTTGGCTAGTGGATGGAACTTGAAAATCGCTGATTACCGATCGGGAAGAATTACCTATTAGCTGAGTACTCTGATTATTATGGCTGCAAAGTGTAAGTAGATACTGAAATGTACGAGTCGTCACAAAAAGCAACGAAGCGACAAACAATTATGTATAATTATCGTCGAATGAGATGCTGACATGATCTGCAGCGAGTAGCGAACGAGCCTCCAGCGGCGGCCGCACGTGTTTCCCCTTTTCCACGTATGTACTTTTAATAGTAAAATGCTAGCAGTGGTACATAGAGCTCCGGTGGTCCAAGCTTTCAGGGAACAATCCGTCATTCCTCCCTCCCTCGCGCCTGCCCTGTCCCTCCCCTGACCCCTTCTCTTCTTCTTTTCTACTACTTATTTCGTTTCCTCTCCTCATCTACAACCTCATCCTCTTCTTATTTCTGCTTCACCCAATTCTCTATCCATTCGTGCTCAATTGCTCGCTTCTTCTACTCCCCCCCCCATACTGCCGCTTCCCGTGTGGCCAGACCCCTCCCACTTTTTCCAGGTAAGCTGTGCATACGCCATACCGTCTTTTTGCCATCCTCCTCCCTGCCCCCCTCCCAATGGGAGCAATTTACACAGACACACCCATGAAGCATGGGCCAATCCGATCCATTGATGCGATGGCAACGAGACAGCCCATTGTGTCGCTGCGGTGTGGCAATGTCACAAAGAACAGCCAGAAAGGAAAAAGAGAGACATTGCCATCCTCTAGTCCAACCCAAGTCAAGCCATGCTGTCATCATTCGTAGAGCTTGTATGGCCGACAATTCATCCCGCCTGCCGCCTTTTGCCCCGCTTTCACCACCAGTCGATCTCTCCTTTTGAGTCCAAGCCTCTACTGTTGATTTTTACTCTTTTCTTGTTTCACTCAAAGCTAACCGAGTTTTCTTTCTCACTCGCTGTATAGACGAACACAATCTATCGTCGATTCACTCGATTTTCGTGCAATTATCGAGAGCTTGAGTAGCTCCGATTATACATCGCATTCTTCAGATAACAACAAACAAGTGCAATTATGGCCGCGAAAGCGATTCCTTCTCACTTGAGAGCCCAGGCAGAGTCTGGCGCCGAAGGTGAGAGTTTCCAGCGCAAGCACCATGGAAAGTCTCAGTCTCACATGGTATGTACTCGATATTTGCGTTACAACCCTTATCTTTTGAATCGCTGTTTCGAGTGGGGGCGACGACGATCTACAGTGTGATTGATTCCAGGACTAATAATTGTGAAGGCTTTCGAGAATGCTTCCACCAGCGTCGCTGCTTCTCAGATGCGAAATGCGTTGAATGCTCTTTCCGAGACCGTCGAGGATGGCAGCACTAAGAAGCGCTTCGAAGCTGAGATGGACAACTTCTTCGCCCTCTTCCGCCGTTACTTGAACGACCGTGCCAAAGGCAATGCCGTCAACTGGGAGCGCATCGCTCCTCCCCAACCCAGCCAGGTCGTTGACTACAACGAGCTTGGAAACTCCGCCTCCGTCGAATTCCTCAACAAGCTCGCTGTTCTCAAGCTCAACGGTGGTCTCGGAACTTCCATGGGTTGTGTCGGCCCCAAGTCCGTTATCGAAGTCCGTGAAGGCATGTCTTTCCTCGACTTGTCCGTTCGCCAGATCGAATACCTTAACCGCACATACAACGTCAACGTTCCCTTCGTTCTCATGAACTCCTTCAACACCGACGATGACACCCAAAACATCATTAAGAAGTACGAGGGACATAACATCGATATCATCACATTCAATCAATCTCGCTACCCCCGTGTTCTCAAGGATTCCTTGCTTCCCGCACCCAAGAGCTTCGACTCCCAGATCTCCGACTGGTACCCTCCCGGTCACGGTGACGTTTTCGAGTCCCTCTACAACTCTGGCATTCTTGACAAGCTTCTCGAGCGTGGTGTTGAGATCCTCTTCCTCTCCAACGCTGACAACCTGGGTGCTGTTGTTGATTTGCGCATTCTCCAGCACATGGTCGACTCCAAGTCTGAATACATCATGGAATTGACTGATAAGACCAAGGCCGACGTCAAGGGTGGTACTATCATTGACTACGATGGCCGTGTGCGTTTGTTGGAAATTGCCCAGGTCCCCAAGGAGCACGTCAACGAATTCAAGTCCATCAAGAAGTTCAAGTACTTCAACACCAACAACATCTGGATGAACCTCCGCGCCATCAAGCGTGTTGTCGAAGAGAACGAATTGGAGATGGAGATTATCCCCAACGAAAAGTCCATTCCCGCGGATAAGAAAGGTGAAGCCGACCTTTCCATCATCCAGCTCGAAACCGCTGTTGGTGCCGCTATTCGCCATTTCCGTAATGCCCACGGTGTCAACGTGCCCCGTCGTCGTTTCTTGCCTGTCAAGACTTGCTCCGATTTGATGCTCGTCAAGTCTGACCTTTACAGCTTGCAGCACGGCCAGCTTGTCATTGATCCCAACCGTTTCGGTGGTGCTCCTATCATCAAATTGGGATCCGACTTCAAGAAGGTCTCTGACTTCCAGAAGCGCATTCCTAGCATCCCACGCATTGCCGAGCTCGACCACCTTACCATCACTGGTCCGGTGAACCTGGGACGCAACGTCACCCTTAAAGGCACAGTCATCATTGTTGCTAGCGAGGGCAGCACCATTGACGTTCCTCCTGGTTCTATTCTTGAAAACTGTGTTGTCCAGGGAAGCTTGAGAATCTTGGAGCATTAAACAAGTATCCGAAGGCATTCGGACCCAAAATTCTATAATCATCTTTAGTTCTTTGTTATGCGTTTCCAGCTACTCATTGTCCCGCTGTTCCCGGGGCTTCATTCATACTCTGGCTGTGTCTTGGTGATAATGTTGAGGTGGAGTGACGTTTTGGTGTCGAGTGATAATAGATATTACATTACGCAAGGAGAGAATAGGCTGTTTAATCTGCTAGTTTACTTTAATAAAAGAGTATACACATCATGCAATTCTCTGCCTTGAAATATAGGCTTACCTAGGTATCTTTTGCGGGAATCCACTGATTGACCTGAAAGCTGAACAGAATGATCTCTCCGGATTCAACCATGAACATATTGATTGTCACGATTGGCAACTTCATCATGCCTCCCTAAACCTCATACGCTGAGATGAGTCGGTTGGACCAATGAGAGGGCGGCTTGGATAGTTATCTAGTGGGGCGACGATAGTATCAGAACTGATAAGGCAGATCATCGCTTCATCTTGCTCTTTATGCTACGCGAGACACTTGGATATACCGTCAAGGTTGATAGAAATCTACCCAGTCCCTTGGCTGGGTCTTCTCCATTGTTTCACTAAAGAGACATCTGTAGAGATGCCCGTGGAACCGCGGAGACGCCATAACGGCGTACCGCAGGCCTGCGAACCATGTCGCAAGTCCAAGATTCGATGTGATCACGAAAACCCGAGATGTTCGCGGTGCGTCATTCGAAATTTTAATTGTGTCTATCATCCTGCACCTATGACCAAGCGTCGTCCGCCGCCACAGGCATCGAACTTTGAGACGACAGCTTATGAGGAGCCTACTGACCTGGAGCGCTCCGTCGAATCCCCACACACGAATACAGAGTACTCTTTGCCCTCTGCTCCTGATACAGGCCTGGGACTTTCATCAAATGGGTACAAGGCAGCTTCGAAACGGAACTCGCTGTTCCAGAAGGAAGTTGGTCAACATGAGACAACCCGGTTCTCCGCAGTCTTTTTTGAGAATCAAGACAGTTTCGGCCCTGTGATTGATGATGTTACGAATTCCTCCTTTCAGGAGCCTAATCAAGAATCGGGACAGGAGCTTGATGCGAGGCGGAGAGAGTACTGGCCGCGTATGGAGTTGGCTGTTGACACGCTCCTCAACTTCCCTACGGCGCGCACGTGCGAGAAACTTGTGGAGGGGATTCATCATATCTACGATGTCTGGGTGTCTCCAATCATGATACAGCAGTGTCTGGAGCAGGTATGGAGGGAATACGGCGATTGTCTGGGCGACCATCGGACGCGCGAGTCGGTCGCAATAATGGCAAATGATCTCTTCCTCAACGACAAGAAGCCTCGCGCAATGCCTGAAACAAACGATTTCGAACGCGCCGGCTGGATGAACTGGTTCACTGGGCCTTTGCTGCGGTGGGAAATGGTTGGTATCCTCTTCAGCTGGGCCGGAATGGCATTTAGACACCGACAGGATTGGGATCCGGTTTTTGATTTACCTGAGCAGCAAGGCCGGGATCGCAATAGTGCTGCTGAAAGGATGAGGGAATGCGCTAGTGCCTGTGTGAGGCTCTGCGATGACCATTCGGAAATTAGTGATATCATGGTTATTTGCATGAAGAACAATGTCAAATTGCAGAGTATTATCATCAGCGATGAGAGTGAGTTACATATGTTAACGCCATGGTCGAGATTGAGCTGATTTTAGATGCAGGCGATCGAATACGAGTCGACTATGGCACCGTACGCAGTGCTTTCATAACAGCAGGATTACATCGTCTACCGCAGCTCAGGAAGGTCACGCCATACTCTCAATACCGAGCATGCATTGCCTCGTCCATGTACTACCTCGACAAATGCGAGAGTTTGTTCAATGCTCAACCACCGATGTTAAGTCGTCATTTCTGTCAGTATTCGCTCCCGCTGGATCTGTGCGAGGAGGATATCTACGGAGGTCGCGAAAGACTGGATGCAGCTTTGGCGAGACTAGATTCGAATGGCTGGAATACGGATGGTCGGATCTCTTCGACGACATGGCTTCGGGCATTGGTTATGCTGAGTCCCATCCGAGAGGGAATATTGGAGCTTTCATTAAGAATCAATCAGCAATTCACAAAAATAGAAGTGGAGTGAGTCTTGTGAAGCCTATTTTCTGTATGTCCCCCTGAACTGATGATTTACAGAGACTTGATCGTCCAGTTGAGGCGGATCGTTGCTTCATATCCTCCGCATATTAGGTATGATCGTAACTTGGAATGGCCCCTCAAGTCAGGTGTGGGCTCGCTCGCACGAAGCGCTCATCAAGTGTATATTATCAATCGCATACAGCTTGATGTATTACAATGTCACTTCCTTCTACAGCGCCTACTTGTCTCGCGAAGATTCAACGGTGGTCAGGATTTGTTTGACATCGCTCAGGAGACATTGTCTATCATTGTATCGCTTTGGCTTCATCGTGATGAGTTACAGGATCTTACCCACACTTTTGACTGGATTGTAGGTTGCCTCTTGTATGGATTTACGGTTACTAATGTCATCTAGTCTGTCTCATATGGAATGCCCTGCGCGGGGATCCTATGCATCGAGCTACTCAGAGCGAGTAATTTAGCACCTCTTACACCAGMAACAGAGTCATCAACAACCGCCGCCATACACTCCCCTGTACATCTCTCCCGGTCTCAGGTCATCCAGAATCTGACCATGTTCAAAGCTCTACTTGACTGGACACGTCCTACAGATAACAATGTACAGCTCAGTAGCAAGTTCAGCAAAGTTCTTCAGAGGATCATCGATACTATATTTGACTCTCTGGAGCCTTTGTATGTCGCTCAATCCCAGCAGAAACTGGATGATCAACGGATTCAGAGACAGTACGAGATTGACGATCAGCAGCCGCAGGGACAAAATCTATCATCCGCCACAATAGGCGTTGAGAGCGATCTTAATCTTGATCCTGCACTGATTGCTAGCAATGATATGGATTGGCTGAATACTATTGATTGGACGCAGGGTGGTTGGCTGGAGCAGAGTAACCAGACTTTTCTGCATTGATCGATCGCGATGACCTTTATCTTTGTCGGTACGACCGATCAATCTAACATTCGATAAGCCGTTACATAGATCTGAGCCGGATGTCCTCTACCAGGTAAATTCTTTTCAGGTTGATCGCCTTCTGCCATTATAGCGCCAATCATCTCTGGGAGGCCTATTGAGATACCGGCCATGATTCGGACCATCGATGTCACATTCATACGTCGCGCTCAAGCCTCTTTCCTAATCCTTGTCAGTGCAAGCTAGTTTCATAATGCGGTTGGTCGAAGATAAGAGATCCTAAAAGCACTTGGTAGCTTCGGAGTGCTTCGGAGTGCCATGTCGACCTGTCGGACCTTTGTGGAGACCTGATTCCGGAGCATCGTCGTTCACCAAACTAGAAGCTTGGAGTAGATACTGACAATTTGATCGGTGTTATATCCTATTATTATGTTTGGTTCGTACGTTGTAATGGTCACAACGTGCTGCTTGACATACATTGCCCTTTTTGAGCAGGACGTCAGAAAACCCTTGTGCACGGCATTGGGACCTCTAAGACCAATTACAAGATATGGATCTCAAATCTTTGGCCAATTCCCTTCCTGCAAGTTGCCTACCCGTCAAGAATTCGACAATTCCATTCTGGCATCAAGGTCTCCACGAACTGCATAATCACCGAACAACGGAACAACTTCCCGAGTCCAGCGATGTGGTCATAATAGGCGCCGGCTACGCAGGAATCAGCACTGCTTACCACCTAGTTAAAGGCGACAGCGCCGATAAAAAGCTATCTGTCACAGTTTTAGAGGCACGAGGTGTCTGTTCTGGTGCCACAGGACGCAATGGCGGCCACCTTCGGCCTGACATGTATAGTCCCATGCCTAAATTCATCGACCGAGCGGGTATCGAGCGTGCTGTGGAGGTAGCCGAATTCGAAGTTGCGCATCTCAACGCCATAAAGTCACTGGTTGAGAAGGAAAAGATTGATTGCGACTTCACCCTTACCAGATCTATTGATGTATGGTGCAACGAAGAAGCGGCTATCAAAGCCAAGAAACTGTATGACGCGCTGGTTTCGCGCAATATGAATTATATGAAAGATGTCTTTTTCGTGTTTGGCAAGGATGCGGAGGGCATCTCTGGCGTCAAGGGAGCCAAGGCTTGCGCTTCGTTTACGGCGGCTACTCTCTGGCCGTACAAGTTAATCCTACATCTCACCGAATCTATTCTTCAGACTGGGTTGGTCAACCTACAGACTAACACGCCAGTGACTTCTATTACAAGGACAGCCTCAGGCGGATTCATCGTTACAACTCCGCGCGGCACAACCTTGGCTCGAAAAGTGGTCTATGCAAATAATGCATACGTGTCGGGTCTGCTTCCGCAATACAGTCAGGCTATCGTTCCGTGCAAAGGACTGTGTACTCACATCTCCGTTCCGGAGGGTACGACACCGCCTCTGTTGAACAATTCCTACATCGTGCGTGAAAAGGATGAAGTGGTTTCATATCTGATCCCTCGCGCTGATGGAAGTATTGTCGTTGGAGGAGCCAATACGAAGTATCGCCCTTTTCTGGAGCAGTGGTATAACAATGTGGATGACTCAATTCTGATTGAAGAGGTGAAGGATTATTTCGATGGTTATATGCAACGCAATTTCCGTGGTTGGGAGAACACTGGCGCTCGAGTAGATAAAGTCTGGACTGGGGTCATGGGTTACAGCTGGGATTCTAATCCTCATGTTGGCCCTGTTCCCGGGGGAGATGGTCAGTATATCCTCGCTGGTTTCAATGGACATGGAATGCCTGTAGTGTTCTTGTCAGCGTTGGGTATCGCTAAGATGGTCAGGGATGGTATCGGGTTTGAGGATTCTGGTGTACCGAGACTGTTCCAAACAAGCCAGGAGAGACTTGATAATGCGAAGAGCGGTCCTGTAGGAGGGGATATACTCACTAAGAATTCATAATCAGCTACAGGATGTATCTAATAGAATGAGAGAGTTATAAACCCAGTCGCGAATTTCAGTGCAGTAAGAAGGTAAACCGAGGGTAGACTACCTGGCTTCTTGAAGGCTTAATTATATCCGATCTAATTACACCTTCAATATCCATCTTTGACTTTTGCATTGTTAAGGAAAGATCTGGTAAAATTCGCTCCATATGTTGACATATGACGAATATCATATTCAAGCATCTCTTTACCTAAATATCATTCATCTTTTTTGAGTAGGTACCCTTCATGAATGGAGTACTGGCACCCTAGTACATATAAAACCTATAAACAAAGCGTTCAACGAAGATCATCTACTCTACATCCGTACTTAAGCTGATCTTCTCATATTTCTTGAAATTATCTATCTCTCCCTGCAACCGTGCAAGAATAGCCGGATAGGCATCCGTGCCGAGCAAGATCCTCAAAGGTGGGCTATCCATCATGGCCAAGTCGTAGAACGCCTTTGCGGCCTTTTTCGGATCTCCAGGCTGACTTCCGTTTCGGGCGATCATGGCGGCTTTGGCATCGAGATGATCGTATGCTGGATGACGGTCGGTGAAAGCCATTGACGCGCCGGCCCAATTCGTTCTGCTTCAGTTTAGATACGAAGGAATAGCTTTTGAACTTCTTGTAACGTACCTGAAACCACCGGGCTCAACACAAGTAAACTTGATTCTCCATTCTGGCTTAACTTCCTTTGAAAGCGATTCTGTGAAACCTTCAACAGCCCATTTACTAGCGGCGTACATGCTAAAGCACGCAGATCCACGTTGCCCGCCTACACTGGTGACTTGCTGTATGACGCCGCCGCTTGGACTTTGAGTTCTCATGACAGCCATAGCCTCCCGCGTGACATTGACGAGTCCGAAAAAATTGACTTCCATTTGCATTCGGATCTGCTCGTCGGTGTATTCTTCGAAGCATCCCGTGAGTCCATAGCCGGCATTGTTCACGACCACGTCTATGCGTCCAAAGCGCTCAACGGCCTTGGAAAAGGCCGTTTTGATACTTTGAGGGTCCGTGACATCGATTTTCAGAGCTAGGTAGTTGTCCTCGGTGGCCTTTTCGAATTTGAGAACAGATGGTTTGCGTGCTGTCGCGATGGCGACGTCGCCACGGTCTAGGACTTCTTGGACAAGGTCATGGCCGAAGCCGGTCGAGGTCCCCGTTATTAGAAAGACCTTTGGCATGATTTTTGCTTCTTCGTCGAAATTGTGTCTTAAAATTTGATTCCGTGGTATGATAAAGGGCTTTCTGACGAAAGGGATGGTTTGTGATGAAGTAATGAGACATTGAACCTCCCAAAAGTAATTATCATCAACATGGTGTTATTCATGTCTAAGTACTCCCGAAGTGAGTACCTTGGTATCGAGGTACATTCAAGGTATCTCGCCTTGACTCTGGACACTCCAAATTACCCTGTCAATTGCATCCATATCCAAAAGTAGTGCGGAGATCCTTATCTTCCGGAGTGGACTCCGGCCTTGTCCATCCCTTCGGAGCAAGTCTTATCTACCAATGTCCCCGTGCCTTCACCCTTGCTTTGTTTTTGCTTAACACTGATTGGATTGACTTTTGACTTGTCTTTGATACCATAATCGTCTGTGTGCATCCTTCTAGCCATCTGGTTGATATCTGAACGTCATCTTCAATCTGAGAATCCGCATGGCCTTATCTGCATGGCTAATACCCGAGATAACAACCGCCAGAGCTAAAATTGTTGGCTGTGCAGTCAGGAGACACTGTATTAGGGCTCTGTACAGCTATAAACTAGAGCTGAGCCGTTTGGGGCGTGGACCCATCATCTGGTGTGACCCCAGATATCAAAACCTGAACCATTGTTTTCATCTAAGGGATTACCATAACCTTAGTCAAGATGTCCTCGATTAACAGCTATGTTGAGGGTAATGCGAACGAAATCGTGCACAAGTCAGGCCAGGACGAAAAGGCCACGCCTCACAACATAATGACACTCGTTCCACTAGCCGATGAAGCTACCGGCGAGTTCGAAGAAGTCGAGTCTACGAGGCAAGGCCTTCATCAGCGACACATTCAAATGATCGCGTTAGCCGGCACTATTGGAACGGGTCTCTTTCTCAGCTCTGGTCGAGCAATTGCTCACTCCGGCCCCTTGGGTGCGTTCCTAGGATACTTAGTCATGGGCTGCGTTGCCGGCGCTGTCACCCTGGCGGTGGGCGAGATGGGCACACTTATGCCTCTGAACGGTGGCATCGTTCGCTACGCTGAATACTTTGTCGACCCAGCGTTAGCGTTTGCCAATGGCTACAACTTGGTCTATTCTTACCTCGTGTCTATTCCTGCAGAGATTGTAGCTGCAGCCGTGCTGGTGCAGTTCTGGTCGGACCTGAACAGTGCAATCTGGATTACCATTTTTGGCTTGCTCATGTTGTGCACCGCTTTAGTCTTTGTTCGGGTGTATGGAGAGCTGGAGTTTTTCTTCTCAATGTTAAAGATTTTGCTCATTATCGGGGTCAATATTATGGTAAGTAATATTGAGTAAGCATTGACTCCAGGCGTAACCTGCTAACAAGCTCCATTAGGCTCTCGTCATTACTTGCGGTGGTGGCCCTAACCATGAGACTATTGGGTTTCAATACTGGCGCAACCCCGGCCCTTTTGTTCAGTACCTTGGCATCGGCGGTTCCCTTGGTCGTTTCCTCGGTGTCTGGACCTCCTTGAACAATGCACTGTACGCTTATTCTGGCATCGAGACAATCACAGTTGCAGCTGGGGAGACAAAGTCACCGAGGCAGGCTATTCCACAGGCGGCGAAACGCATCTTTTTCCGTATCTTGATCTTCTACAGTATGTTGTTTAAAAATAAATTCTGATGTGTCTTTGCAATTCTGACTTTCTCATCTAGTCATTTCAATCTTCATGATCGGCCTGGTCGTCCCTTCCAACGATCCTGATCTGGGCCATTCCAGCGGCACAGCATCTACGTCGCCGTTCGTTATCGCAGCCACTCGAGCAGGGATCAAGGTGGTCCCATCAATCATCAATGCTGTTGTGATAACCTCGGCCTGGTCCTCGGGCAATTCGAACATGCTAGGAGGGTCTAGGGTATTGGTCGGACTAGCCAAGCATGGCAGAGCCCCCAAATTCTTCGCTCGACTCAACAAATTCTCGGTGCCTTGGATTGCAGTATCCCTATACGGCCTTTTCATGTGTCTGGGATACATGTCGCTATCTGCCTCTGCAAGCACGGTATTTGACTGGTTGCAAGATCTTGTTTCCATTACTACCCTAACCAACTGGATTACAATTCTGGTTACCTATCTCCGTTTCTACTACGGCTGCAAGAAGCAAGGAATCTCGCGAAAGTCTTTACCTTGGGCCACTCCCTTCCAACCATACATCACATGGGCTTCTCTTGTCATTCTTAGCCTTTTCCTCATTACAGGAGGTTACTCAACCTTTATCAAAGGACATTGGGATAACGAGACGTTCGTTTCTTCTTATATCAACATTCCTTTGTTTTTGATACTCTATTTTACGTACAAGTTCGTGTGCAAGACAAAGATTGTCGCTTTGGAGGATATTCCCATTCAGCCCTTTATCGATATTGCCAATCGAAACATCGAGCCGCCACAGAAGCCTAAGAGAGGACTCGCCAAGCTCAATATCTTGTGGGGTTAATGTAACAAAGTGGTGTCTATTTATTAGGTACCGCAGGCATTACTTCGGACGTTGTGTTTGTGGTGCCGAGTGGATGGCATGAGATCTCTACATTTGATACAAATGAAGAAATATGGGCAAATGAGGACTTCCTTGATGCTTGGCTCTTTCATAGTTCTATAAAGATGGGAGATCCGTCTCTTAAATCATATATGGTCTTACATGATGCAATATTTCATACTCTTGTAGAGATGTAAACGTACTCAGGTAACGGTTGGATATTAGGACAAACCATGCACGACTCGGAAAGATTGATGTGTTGCAGTAGTGACAGATAGTCAGCGTATACCTCTACATACCAGTATCTTGCCTATCTATCTATGTAGGTATAAAGTGGGTTGTATACGCCCTCTCTCCGGCTTAGACCGGTCTTATCCACTTTTGCTGCCCTGGCATCCTGGGATAGCCTGTTCAGCTGCATAATCCACCCTGTAAATGGTAAACCCCGTCCTGATAATGAGCATACAATAAGATAAACTAGTTGGTCTCGTTAGTCTACAAGATAGGGTCCCTCCGGAGTGTACATACTTCTACCGGTGTCCACTCCGTGCGGAGTAGCTAGTATCCACTCCGATATCTTTTCTATCATTAGTCCGAATGGAGCCTATTGGAGAACATCATGATGTAACAACACAAGAAGATCCCATTTCCCAACAGCAAAGCATCTAACTAGAAGTCAAGTCATTAAAAACTGGTGAAGAGTTCAAAGTTTATCTACACTTCGTCTCGCCGACTTCCCTTCTGATCTTCTCAACAGCTTGGCCCGAAAACTTTTAGCTAATCTCAAGATTACCATCATTGTTGTTGCGCGATGGCTGTGGTTGATATTCTTCCCGCCAAAGATGACGGTAAACACCAAATTGAGCAGCAGATCAAAGTGTCCAGCTCCTGGTGCGGCCCTGGGCCCGCCGCATACGATTTTCGATCCGACACCATCACAACGCCAACCTTGTCCATGCTGCAACAAATCGCGCAATCGACGCTAATGGACGATGTGTACCAAGAGGACACAACGACGACAGAGTTTGAAAAGTTCATGGCCAAGTTGACGGGGAAAGAAGACAGTCTGCTGGTGATGTCAGGGACTATGGGAAACCAAATCGCTCTTCGCTCGCTCTTAACACAGCCACCACATGCAATCCTTTGCCATGTCTCGTCACACATTCTCAATTCCGAAGCCGGTAGCTGTTCATCTTTTTCTCAGGCACACATGCAACCATGTACCCCAGCCAACGGGCAATACCTTACCCTTGAAGATGTCAAGCGTACGGCAGTGATCAGCAATAACATCCACGTCGCTCCGACCCGCGTCATCTCACTCGAGAATACTTTAGCAGGTGTCATCACTCCTCTAGAGGAAGTTCGTCGGATATCTGCATTTGCTCGCTCCAATGGTATCAAAATGCATCTTGACGGCGCAAGACTCTGGGAAGCAGTAGCTGCCGGTGCCGGCTCCTTGACCGACTTTCTAGAGTGCTTTGATACGGCCCAACTGTGCTTCTCCAAAGGTCTAGCTGCACCGATTGGTAGCATTATCGTTGGCCGAAAGAGTACCTTGGAGCACTGCAGATGGGTGAGAAAGAGCATTGGTGGAGGTATTCGACAAGCTGGAATCATCTCAGCTGCGGCTCGTGTGGCAGTCGAGGAGAATTTCGGCACGGATCCTTCTGGTAAAGGAAACAGATTGCGCGCAACACATGACAAGGCCAAGGTCATCGAAAAGATGTGGGCTGATCGTGGTGGAAGTTTCAATCGACCCGTTGAGACGAATATGGTCTGGTTGGATCTACCACACAGCGGCATCACAGTGGACGAGATCATCTCTGCTGGCAAGGAGGAGGGTGTCAAATTGATGAGCGGTAGATTAATTGTCCACCATCAAATTGCTGACGAGGCAATAGTTAGGTTGGAAAAGGTTTTTGATCGTTTGCTGTCGTCCAAGGAGAAGAGAAACGGTGAGGTTCAGGAGGCACAAACGGTCTATCGATGAGCGAGGGAGGATGAATATGGACACCTAGAGCGTTCAGCCATGTTTTGTGGATTTCTTGCATAGAAAATGACAAGATAATGAAAGTAACTAGGCCTATATCAATCTAGATACATGGCACTATGATATGTCCACACAATTCACAAGTAGAGATTTTGCCAAATCAAGCATTGACTCTCACATGTAGTTACGTGCATCTAGGTGAAATATTACCTTTCTGAATTCCACTTCGGCTTTGTATCACTGGTAGACCGATGCTCAATGGAACTGTCTGAGTATTATCTTGGCAGGTTTTCCATGTATTTGGCAACTAGATGGTATTATGATATACATGAGACAGACGTAACAATATAGATCTCCTGTAGCAAAAACATTTCTGAACATTGGTATCATTCCTAAAACAAATGCCTTGCTATTATCATATGCTAGCATTAACTCAATCAACTGATCGCTTCCCATCACCAAATTCAAAGCCGACCAAAAATGATCTATATAGAGTGCGAAGATGTGTGAGCCCTTTGATTAGGCTAAGCTTCACGCTTGATCTGGAGGGCCAACCGATAACACGATAGAAATCACTAAAGATTCTTATCATTTAGATATTGGTAGACATTGCAATCATTTTATCTGCCATCTCGGGCAATGTGTCTGCGATGACGGCCATCTCGGTATTGAAAATCTCAATACAAGACTCCTTCTCGTAGATAGAACAATACGCACCGTGGAAGCTGTTTAAATATGCAGGATTAACATTCATGGACTTCTTCAGGTAGTGGAAGGACAGCTTACCCAGCTTTGACTGCAGCACTGACATCCCACATATGCGCAGCGGCAAACCACTTCTGATCCTCGGGGGCAAATTTGTCAAGCATGGGCTTATACGACTCCATGGATGGCTTCATTGCAGCGAGGAGAGCTGCACCTGACGGGGAAGAATCTTGTGGCAAGAATTCATGACAACTGACAAGTTTGTCCGCTGGCATGTCATAGCCTGCACGTCTGAAGTAGCCACCAACTCTTTCCGTGTCGCCTGTTGTCAAGCACCAAATAGTGAAACCATTATCCTTCAATTTTTCCATCATCTCTCGGCAGCCTGGGCGAAGTTCCAATTGAGAATATCCAGCTTGACACCTATCTCTCTCCTCGTCGGTGGCGAATGATCTCGGGTCTTCGATTCCGGCCATGAATAGGACGCGGTAGAAAAGCGCCTTAAAGACCTCTTTGTAGGGTGTGTTGCGTCCGGACATAAGTAACATTGTGTGCTCAAGCTCGGCCGCTTGCATCCACGCGAACCCAAGGAATTTGGCTGTCACATTATGCGTCCGCAGTTTCTGCCCGATGGATTGTTCGATGGCATCAAAAAAGGCGTCGAATGATACGCAAGTGCCGACAACATCGAACACGACGTGTTTTTTGGGAGATTCCATGTCTGTGCGTACTAAATTTTTGAGCGATTGTCGTAGATATCAGTTAAGATTTATGTGTATTTGACAAACGTAATGCAACTCCCGGTTGAGGTCTTCGAATCATCGGCCACTTATTCAAGACAATGGTTTGTACAGAACTATATTATATGCGTTTACATTGCTAGCTTTGGCGCCCAAGGTACCTCTCTCAATTGAAGTTTCGATGGATACATGTAAAGATAAGCCATTTAAGATAATCCATCGGTGCAAGTGGGAACTCCGCGAAGCAACCTTAAAATCATCTGTACGGTGGGGTGCTCCGAGACTACGGAGCAAAGCTCCGCTCAGATATTAGGTACTCGCTCGAAAGGGAAAATGTACAAATCCTCAGATAAAAGTACACCGACAGTCACAACTGACAAGCCGAAATGGCGCGCCATTACTGTCATATATCGTCGCCGGATCCTCTTTCCAGGGAACACTGACTTCAAACACTTGCAATCGAGGCTGTCGAATGTGCATCAATGACCCCAGTATCTGTTTAATATTGTTGTATCGCATAAGCTCAAGGTCATCGTTGAGCGGCGCTCCACTTAAATGCATGTATAGCTCTCGAAGACTCGTGAGATTTGCGAGCACGTTGCAGGCTTGCTGCCAAGTTTCTGCGTCGAAGGGGGCGACTAGGTTCGGGTTTTCTATCATGATGTCTGGATCTGAGAGTATACCGCTTGGAGGTGGTATTGTGTCAGATTTGGAAAGAATGTACATAAATCTGGGAAACGAGTACTCCAAGCGAATGACGCGAAGAAGATTCAGCCTAGATGGGAGGATGGTCTGCGAGAAACTGAGTATAGTGTCTGGGCTGTTGAAGTCGAACTTGTTTCCGCTGTATAGAAGGTCTATAGTTTCTGAGTATCTTCCTAACCGGTTAGACATTTCTTTCAGATAGATTAGCTCGACATTTTGTAGAATATTCTTACATTAATCGGCAGGTCATGAGTACAGAGAGGAGATTCGCAATTTCGCATCGTGCACCGTCCTTCTTTCCTGTGTAGTACCCAGCCGCTCGCGGACCAAAGCGTACGCTAATAGTCGAATATCCCCAGCAGCAATGATCACAGTTACCATTGGACTCATCTTCGTCACATCGAATGGCCAAAAGCCGCTTGGGAGCGCGCACTAGATGTAGATGGTGGTCGCATAGAAGAGATCGCCATATCAGCATACGGATTTCGTATGGTAATCGTGTAATAAGCAATGATTCTTTCTGGGAAAAAGTCTGCTGTTGAACTGTCTTTACCCTCTTGATTATACTTGATAGCACGCGCCCACGGGATCGATTGACTTTGTTTTGGGTGTCATCTTCGTCGTTCAAAGGCAATGTGAGCGCTCGAGGCCGGTTTGTAGGAAGCGACTTCGCGCGGAATGCCTTTCTTTCTTTGCTGATTTGGGCGTTTGACGGAAAGGTGCTGCCACCGCCACAGAAGACCATAATTGCTGCAGCTATCTTCACTCTCAATGCATAAAAATGCAGTGATATGATTAAATGTTACTTTGAGTGCGTTGGACGTTCAATCGATTCAGACTTGTATGCTGCCGCGAACACAGCCCCTCTAATATGACTAACGGATCGGAATTGCTCCTATTGAGCGAACCAACATTAATCGGTGGGATTCTGATTGTATTGGTTAGCTACATGGACGATGACCAGGGCTTAGGACCCTGCCGGTTGCTTAGCACGTACAAGAAGAGAAAATGTCAAAGTATATCGATATGATGCTAAAATTACAGAGATCGTATTGCTTACATACTAATGCTAATGGGTTGCCTGACCAACTGGGGCTCCCTAATAAATAATTAACAATACTGCGCATCATTCTCCATCAAAATTTAAGGTCAGGAGATAATTAAAAGCTTGTGACTGAGCGTTAGCAAGCATATAACATTAATAGCCTCGTATCGAAGAAGTAGCCTTCACCATGTGCTTCTATCCGAAGATGGGAATAGATTCGCATTACAACCAGATATTATCGACTTCTATTTCATGACGATACCTTTTCACGTTCACGGCTACACTTGATAGCTCAGAATCATTCAAGAATGGGATAATCTCTAGGCGGCTCGCAAATTTTTTTTTCATTCGACACCAGAAAGCGATTTTGTGCAAAGAAAGACCTACGCAGGAACAACAGGATAGCTTACGAGTCCATTGTTAGCCAGGTGGAGGATTCTCCCACCTCCTATTTTTCATGGTCATCCCCAACAATACCTTAACTCCGCGTTCCTTAATACTAGTCACTTTGGCTAGTATGTTTACGGAGTAAGTAGATGTTATACCCATAATTCAAATTCCCTCGGTTTACTCGTTCCTCACGTTGTTTTCAACAACTGAACAGAGATCGAGCTAATCTCTACAACTCCGTCTTGCGGCATCATGCCATAGTTGATTAAAGACTTGTAGATGGGAGTTGGTAATTACAGTCCACAATTTGTCTTCAGCGTTCTGCCCGATCAAAATCAATCTATAGACTCTACCGCTTCAATCTCGTCTAGCCCTGGACAATTCGATGATGAGGAAAAGGAAGAAAAACCAGCTTTCCACGGTCCTATTACAGTCGCTAGGTATACGAAGATGACTTTGCGATCAAATCCATGGATGTCGCAGTGAATGCAATTTGGTTCAAATTCCGGGAGAATGCCACTACCACTAAGAGCTTGCTTGCTCCCATGCAACTTCCACGATCAATACCAGATTAAATGATTTCTTATTCATCTTTTATTTCGTTTCTATCTTACACACGGAGTCTCGATCGTTTCCAAAGTCATTTCTACCTTCATCCTCCGGCACTGTTTTCGGTGTCGCATTAACAAGCCCATTCATTACTCTCGTACATTCGATCATGGCTTTTACCAGCAGTGCTAGTCTTCCAACTGAAACGATGCTTCATGACCCGTGGAGGATCTTGTGGAAAATTTACTCTAGCGCACGATGCTTGAAGAGAAAATGACGAAATGGATCCACACACAGATCATCACGCAAGAAGATTTCAGCTTCACGGAAGGCTTTGGGCGGCTGGCCAGCCAGAAGCAGCTGTCCCATCTCAAGCTTCTCGGCAATATCACAGATTCGAAAAGATCGCCGGGTTTTGAACAGCGTTGAAACCCGTGTCTTGATTAAACGTCTTTGTATTCCACTCACGTCTTCAACCGATCCGCGTCAGTCCTTCGCGCACAATGTGGGCATAGGATTTACAGCAGTCACATTCTCTCAATGGTTCGAGACCCTGGGTTCAGCTGCCTTAAGACATGTGGACATGGTTCATAGGTTGGCCGATATTGCCTGGCAAGAATACCTTGCTGTCAGGTTGCGTACTGCACTGCATGCGTCGCATATTGGTTTAGCAATTGAGCAAAGATGGGTATCCAAACATGGACAGCCCTTGCTTTCTTTCGGTCACGACCTAGAAGCAAATTATTTGCAATAAATTATCCGTAGCCAGGACTCGACTCTCTCTTATTTTCTTATTTGATTCATATCCTTGATTTACCGCTGCTTGTCGCATTCCAGACCAGGTCACACAAACTGGCTGCCACATCACGGCGCGCATAGGTTTCACAAGTTGCCTACACCGCTTAAAAATGTGTATATGGACAGTTTCAATATCGAGGCTTCTATCAAGACTTGTATTTGAAAGTATTACCCATCAGGTATAAAGAGTTCGATCATAAGCTTTCTTTTCTATATTGTCTGTATCATCTATTCTTTTTCACGGCAGCGTTTACTTTTACTTCTTCTTTTCCTCCAAAAACCATTATCTTGGAATCAAGACTTTCTAGTAGATGATCGAAAGTGACCAAAACTCAAGAAGGATGGTAACAGCGGCCCATATCTGGGCCCAAGACACGTATGGTCTCACAGAAAATCGGCATTGGTTAGGTAGAAGGATATCTATACCTGAGATAATGAAGAGCCTACTAGGAATCGGCATCAAGTACATCTTAACATGGAAGCGTCAGCCAACCCTAAAACACACGGACAACATTTTCCAAGAGGCAGAACGATCGAGTTCCCGATGTAACCACGACTCCATAAGGAGACCATCAATCCGAGCGAGGTTGGCATGCCACCTTGTGAAAACGCATATTCAGAAAGAGATTCGAGAGGCAAAATCAACGTGCCAAGAGAGTGTCAGTCTCTTCCGAATGCTCACTTCCAGCCCCGGCAGTACAGTCTGGAACATCGAGCTTCGTAGACCTCCCGAACTACCCTTTGTCCCACAGAACGGCAAAAGTGATTCTAATATTCGTGTTTGTATTATCGGAGCTGGTATATCAGGCTTGTATCTTGGAATGCTCCTTGATGAGCTGGATCTCAAGAATGTCAGTTACGACATCCTTGAGTCCAACGAACGAACTGGTGGGAGAGTCTACACGTACAAGTTTGGGCCTGGGAAGATGGAATATTATGATGTCGGGGCCATGAGGTTCCCACGGGTAGGTGTTCCCTGAAAGACTAGATAGGATGCATATTGTGGAGGCTTACACAAATTTAAATTCCAGATTCCACCCCTAGCTAGGTGAGGGCCTTAGCAGCGGGAAAAGACCGTCCGTGATTAACAATGCCCATAGGACATTCGATCTCTTTATGCGGTGTGGTGCCCAACTCATTCCATACAATTACGGAGGGGAGCAGTGCCCCAATTTGTTCAATACAATCGGTCTTGCCCCAGGCAACGAAATGGCAACGGGTCATGACCCATTCAAATTCAGTGTTTCAGAGGGGGGCCTTGTGCCAGATATGTAAGGTCTAGTCTATCAGCAAAGTAATTATTCTGTTATACTAAATTTAGAACGGAATAGGACAGTCATGGAAGGACCAGATGGTATCCTCAAGCGAGCCTTCGATCCTTTTATTTCAGGGCTAGCCGATAATTTCACTGAGGGATTTGACGAGTTGATGAAATGGGATCATTTAACTACAAGAGACTACTTGAACAGGAAGATGTAAGTCCAACGGATATTGAGGAGCAAAATTTATAAGCCGGTAAAACGGGGAAGAAAGGGTGGTGGTGGTTGACCTTAACTTCTTCGGTACAGGGGATTGGATTTCTACTCGATATGGTACCTAGAGACTGTTTCAAGGTAAGTATTCGAAAACCGTCATAGCTTGGCTGTATCCCAATCAACATTTCATTTTGCTGACAATACATTAAAAATCTGGCAGTGCCTCGGGTCTTTATGATCAGTCACTTTCCGAGGCGGTTCTGGATGCCATGGACTTTGATTACCCTACAACAACCGGAGCCAAGGTGGAATGGTATAGTGTCAAAGGGGGAACGTCAGAAGTGGTGAAAAATATGGAGAAGAGATTATCACGCAAACCTGCGCTTGGTCATCGCGTAGTATCGCTCTCATACGAGCCGGCCAGCGATCCTGATTATCCAATGCTAGTACAAGTGGACGGAGAAACGCAGCCGAGGAGCTATTCGGCTGTTTTCAATACAGCTAGTCTGCCATGCTTGCGCCGAATGAATGTGGGTGAAGGGATCCTCAGTCCTGGCCAAAAGGCTGCCGTGCAGAGCATCCACTACGATGCCTCCACCAAGATAGCAATTCGATTCAAGTCGGCCTGGTGGAGGAAATATTGCAATATCCAGGGGGGGCAGGCAACCACAGACCTGCCAATCAGAGTATGCGTATACCCATCTGCAAGCTCAACTAGCTCAGCTACGGAAGGAGAAGAAGAAGACACACCCACGGTGCTTCTTTGCTCGTACACCTGGGGCCAGGATGCCCAGCAGCTGGCTTCTCTTGTAAATAGCAAATCTGAGTCGGCTCGTAGAGAGTTAAAACAGCTCCTTACTCACAATTTAACTCTCTTGCATCAGGAATATCTTGATGCGGCATCCGGTTTGCCGTATGGCTATGCGAGAATGCTTCACATTATTCTTGACGAGTACGATTCTTTTCACGGGTACGATTGGTACAGCGATCCTGCCTGCTCGGGGGCATTTGCCTATTTTGGGCCCGGACAGTTCAAAAATTTCTATCCGGAGCTGGTGAAGCCTGCTGCCAATGGCCATCTATTCTTGGTCGGTGAGGCTTGCAGTGCTCATCATGCCTGGATTTCGGGGTCGCTCGATAGTGCGTATCGGGCCTTATTGCAACTCCTCTACAAATTGAAATATCAAGGCCGCTTGGGACCGGACGTTCTGGAAAGGCTTCAGACCGTATGGGGCACATTAGATGAAATACCACCTGAGGTTCTGGAATGGCAAGCGTTTTTAGCAATGGTCCGAGAGACAAGTCCTGTCACTGGCGGTGGTTGAAGATATGGTATGCGCAGGGTTATGAGGTGTTCGGTAAACTACCTGTTAGATGGTTTGAGACCTTCTCACTCGCAAAAAAGTGGCTTKCTTGATTTTTTAGGGATATATGCACACAAATATGCTAATAAACGCACAATAATCGGGTTTCCTTCGTGGTGGTTTGTCCGCTATGTGCTCCTATTCTGTCTAATTACAGATCAGAGTATTTAAGTTATTAGGATCCTTCTACAAGTACTCCAACTTACTGCTCAGGTGCCCTACGGAATTTTGAAGGATTCGTGCCTGAAAGGTGTGAGCACCACAGCCACGCTCTACTCACACGGAATTTTCAGAATTATGTATTTACATTTTGTGGTTTGTAGAATACAACTATCTAGCGAGGTACAATTTAAATTTTCCAGTTGACTAGTTCTAATACCATCGAATACAAGTGCGATCTTGGGAAGATCAGAAATTGAACTATCCATTTAGATTGAACATGTTAGACTAAAAGTAATCAGTCTGGTTGCTTGTGTTGACAACTGCTGCTTTACACTCATAACCAACAATAAATGTCTCATATAGCTGAATCAGAACGGAAAAGTAAAAATCCATATACGGGGCGATTGTCTGACATTAAAATGAATAAGAATAAAGATTAAAAAAATCCCCTGAAAGGAATGCTCTAGCGACACAACGACTGTCATGTCATTACTGTCGCCAAAGCGGCGACATAACCCTATCTAACGCCTTTGCCCATTGGTACCGTGATTTTAGCAGAGGTTGACGCGACATTATGACTGCGTCGGAAAACGGTCTTTGGTAACGCCCGAATGCCGCAATCACCAATATATTCACTATCTGAAACCCGGAAAAAGTCGATACGGGTCAGGTATCGGATATTTTCCTGCAAGGCACTCACAATGGAGCGTGAAATTGCAGGAGCCTGGGTGAAACTCGACCTTTGAGGTGTTCCAAGACATCCATTGGCCGCCTCGAGGAATTGTATGACTGGCCACATGGGATGGAGTGTACCTGCTTGATCCACGTCGGACTTGACTGCATCTAGCCACTGGTTTGTAGTCCAGGCCTTGATTTTACGTGACGAAGCTGCCTGAATGATTTTCCAAAATTCTGGTACTGGAAGACAATCCAAGACAGGGATTGTGTGCAGGCTACTCGCGGGGTCGTGATGGTTTCTGCTCCGGTAGATGAAGGAGAGGGACTCCTCCACTACTAGAGATGCCACTCGATTGACCGGGGATATGAAAAGCCATGAATTCGCGCTCTCTTCGGAATTATATGCGCCCAGCCGTAAAGATGCGCACACAACCCTCCAAAGATAGTCATCGACATTGCAAATACCATTCGCGCTAGATCCCATGATCAAACCGGGTCGGATAATAGAAATTGGGTTTGAGTAAGACTTTTTGAATTCCTTGATGAGTAGCTCCGAAGTAAATTTTGACTGTGTATATCCGTCAACAGATGACAGTTCTTGAGCAATTTGACGATCAGACTTGTTCTCAACGCTGGGCACCAGAGCTGAGAGGTATGTAAATCCCGTAAAGGAACAACTAGGATGGGCGAGAATCTGAAGGAACTGGATAGTGCTCGTCACATTCGCTGCTTCCAGAGACCGATAGCTTTTAGTCCAGTGGACAACAGCTCCATTGTGAATGATCCAGTCAAACGTGCCCTGGCACAAATTATCCCAGTCAGTTTGAAACAGCCCGAGTCTGGTAGAGGACAGGTCTCCAGGACACGCGATAATCTTGCGGGCATGTCTATCTCCTTCCCACCATTCGGCGGTTTCTGCAGATTGTTTTATCCGGCCCAAAGCATCCTCCTTACTTTCTGCCCGCACCAAAACCGTTACAGAGACAATCTGTGGATTTTGCACCAGTTGTCGAAGGATCTCGGTGCCTAGATACCCTGTACCCCCGGTAAGGAAAACACGGCCTGTCTTCTGTCGATTGGGTTGGGGAAGAAGTGTGGCAGATGCCATGAATTCTTCGTAGAGATTGAACGAAGAATCATTTGCTTCCTGATGGTGGGATGAAGAGCGCGCAGCTTCCTTCTTGCAGTTCTCGATAACTCGTGCCAAGCGTGCCACAGTCAGGGTTTCATCGGACAGCATAGCGACAGTAAGGTGGACATCAAACTGGCGAGATAAATTGCGACACAGAGCCATCAACTCGATTGAATCTAGGCCAAGGAAAGGAAGAGGGACATCCTTGCCGTGGAACCGCTCCTGATAGTCAGAAATCTTGCTGGAGCCGAAAGACGAGATAGTGTCTGATMCCTGCCACACCATCGCATCATTTTTGTCTAGGGTACATATTTCCTGTTCCTGGCTTATAATAGAGCCAAGTTTGAATAGCTCTGGCGTGGTCAGGGCTGCTGCTCCTATTTCTAGTGCTCGTCGATTAATCTTCTTGGAGGGCGTCAGAGGGATGTGCTCTACTTGGATGTAAGTCGACGGGACCATAATGCTCGGCAGAGCGCTTCTAAGTATTTTATCTGCCACAGTAGCTCTTTTCGTGAAATCAGAATTGCCAGCGACAGGACAAAAAGTGGTCTTGGGCGTTTCAATCGTCGAGTTACCACTACTGGTGATGTGGACAAAAGCCACCAACAGGGGTTTGGCATCGTGTTCATGGGGCCGAATGACTGCTGCAACGACGTGATAACCAGGTCCCAGGGCCTGTTGCACATGCTGCTCAACCTCCCCAACTTCTACCCTTTGACCCCGAAGCTTGGTTTGCTGGTTTTTGCGGCCAACATAATTGCATGTGCCATCGACATTGTACCGCACCAGATCACCTGTTTTATAAAATCTGCCTTGGCTGGGCAGGCCATAATAGGAGGTCCTCCACCCGACAGTGGCGGTGGTGCTGAAGAACGCTTCACGGGTTCTTTCTATGTCGTTAAGATATCCGGAGCCCACAATTGGACCTTGTATAAGCAGCTCTCCAATCGTCCCAATGGGGACAAGAACATTGTGGTCATTCTTATGCACTACCCAGAAGTGACATCCCATGCTGTATCCAATGTTCTGTGGGTTAGAGTAGGAAGACGAGGGACGAATATGAAGGCATGATGCCGCCGTCGAGCATTCAGACGGGCCATAGCCACATATCAGATTGACCTTCGTGGACCACAGTGCAACCTGTGCTGGCGTCATAGACTCTCCTACTGCAATGACCGTTTGAAGATCAGGCACTTCGTCTGGGTGGATCAGTCTCAACATGGCGGGCGTAATGAGGATCAAATTTATATCCATCCGTTGAATGGCCTGAGCGAGGTCACCTTGCATCTCCGTCTCATGTGGGATGCAGACGCAGCCTCCAGTGCAGAGAACGGTTAGTATTTCAACCGTGAAAGCATCAAACGCGTATGACGAGATCTGCAGCACACGCGTTGCTGGGGTAATGAGGAATCGGTCACGATGTGCTAACACGGAAGAACAGTAGGAACCGTGATTAATAAGCACGCCCTTTGGTTTTCCTGTCGATCCAGAGGTAAATACAGCGTAGGCTAGATCATCATGGGACGGTTTGACGGCAGACAGAAGCCCACCTCTGGCGTCATCCAATGCAACCCCCGCCGCTGTTACTACCTTGGTGTTGATGGATTTTTCATCATCAATAATATATATGGTCTGGTGCTCGACGACGCCATCTAATCGCTTGGAGTAGGCAGCTGATGTGATAATCAAGCCAGCATTCACAGCATGACAAATGTCTAGATGACGCTGTTGGCCCTGGTTGCCATTCAGCAGAACAAAAGCAGCACCCGTTTTCATCACTGCCAAGATTGCGACCGCAATCCATTTTGACTTTTCAAGTAGAATTGGTGTAATGTTTCCAGCCTTGACTCCACGCTTTAGAAGGCTGATTGCTATGGCAGAGGACAAGCTGTTTAGCTCCTCGTAGGAGAAGTCACCGTCCCAGGAACATATGGCCCGCTCCTTTGAGCGGAGACGACACTGAGTAGAAATCATCTCATGGATACACATCTCCGCTGGCGGTGGCATGTAATTGTTCCATTCCATCAGCTGGCACTGATCGCTAGGAGCGAGAAGATGTATCTGTCTGAGAGTACGGTCCAATTCGCTATCCAGTTGGTCAAAAATATGGCTAAGCTGGGCCATCATTCGAGTCACCTGTTTTTCATCCAATAAATTCTCATCGAAGAGAGCTTCAAACTTGACTGATTCCGTTCCTGGGTAGCAGAGAAGAATGAGGCCATAGCCTGGGAATGAATTGATAGCTCCGGTTTTCTCTTCAACGTTACTAGAAAACAAACCAGACGGCGAGGATGACGGGACATTGCTCACTACAGATGTGCTTGATGGAGCAGGAGGCTGCACGACCAGGAGATTCTGAAAAGCACAAGCTGCCTTTGTATCGCCGCCCATCCGGGCAATGTTCTGCACGCCAGTCTGCTCATACGGTAACATCGCGGTGAATTGGGTCTGCATCTGCTCCAAGGTTGCTCTGATCGATGTCTCAAAATTTAGAACGCTCCGGAATGGCACGGTTGCTACTGTAGGACCAAAAACCTTCTCGATGCCAGGAAATGAGGCCATACGACCACTAACGACTGTGCCAAAAATGACATCGTCGGAGTCCGTGTACAGGGAGAGCATAATAGACCATGCCAGGTGAATCCTAATGGAGTCGCTAAAGGGACATTTTCTTTTATGAGTGGGGGCAGTTGACTGGGTAGTATATTCCACAGCTGCTGTCGCTCTAGGATTGTAGGTACTTGAAGGCAGTTCTGGGAATATAGCAGCGTCCACATTGGATAGCTGTGTTGTCCAAAAACTTAACGTGTCGGTCGACGCACCACTGTGAACGTATCTCACAAAGGAGGAGAAAGATGATCGTTCGGGCGACCGACCATAGTATGCTGCCTCAATCTGATGGGGGATCATGGAGAGCGACCATGCGTCATACAAAGAGTGATGCAATGTCATGACAAAACAGGGGAGAATATTAGCATCCTCAGTGCTATCCTCAGTATAGGCAAATCGGACCAATTCCGTTCCAAAGCCCATTTGCTCCTTTTGGTCGTTTATGAGGTAGGAATCAAGGCTTTTCATTTTGTGCTCCATGAAAGGGGTCGGTTTCGGAATTTCAACAACCTGAATAGTTTGCCCTGATGATATTTGTATGATGCGAGTGCGAAGAATTGGGTTCGCACTGACCACAGCCATCCACGCCCTGTGGAAACACTCCATATCTATACCTGGGTGCAATTTGTAGACAAATTGATCCTGATACACCAACGATCCGCGGGTCGTTGTCGTGGTCATCAGGCCTTCTTGCAAGGGCGTACAGGGGTAGATATCGCTGATATCCGACCTGAAAATTTGATATTGCTGCTCCGCCGTTGACAAGATTGAATCCCTGGTTTTCTGATCGGAAAAAAATGCAAAGGGCTCCTCCGTGGGCGGCAGGACTAGTGCCGCAGAGCAATCACCAATTGTTTGCGCAATATCCAGAAGGGTAGATGACGATTGAAGCAATTCCTCCGTTCGAATCTTCAACCCTTTTCGTCTAGCTCGAGCAGTCAATCGGATCGCTGTCATGGAGTCGCCTCCAACCTCTATGAAACTCTTCTTCATGTCAATCGACCGGGAATCGACCTTCAGTATCTCACCCGTAAGCAATCGTAGACACTCCTCCTTCTCCCCAAGTTGTTCGAATGACTGCTCCTCTGAGCATAATGCAGGGATGGTTATTTTCAGGGACATTTGCTCGGCAAATAGGCACTGAAGCTGCCGTCTGTCAAGCTTCTTGTTCCGAGTGAGCGGTAAGCTGCTCAGAGGCACAAAGACGGTCGGGACCATGTATCGGGGTAACTTTTGGGACAAGGAGAGCTGCAGATGTCGGAACAGGCTTTCAGCAGTGACACTACTGGCTTGGTCTGCAACAGCTAGTGTGCAAGTTACGAAGGCTGTTAGCTTCGATTCATCTTGCGCGGCCCCCGGCGGTTTCACAGCTTCAACACAGACGTCGAGCGAGGGATCGATCTCGCGGATCGCATGTTCGACGGCTTCCAAGTCGACCCTTTGTCCGCGGATTTTGACGATGGCATCATCCCTACCCACATACCGTATGGTTCCATCCGGGTTGTACTGCACCGCATCCCCAGTGCGAAAGAACACGGGAGCGGTGGCTGCAGGACTGAACAGTTGCCTCCACTTCGGTGGTAGGATAAAGGCCTTGCTAGTTTTTTGCGGATCATTATAGTATCCACTAGCAAGAAGATGTCCTTCGATTACCAGTTCCCCAATAGCACCGATTGGAGCGAGTTGATCGACATTGGACAATTGCACGATCCATGTTCGACATCCTACCCCACTGCCAAATGTTCCCGGAATCCAGGAATCCTTTACGATACGGCATGTGGACATGAGGGTAGCTTCCGCCGGGCCGTAAATGTTTAGCAACTCAAGTTCATCCGCCCACCGAGATGCAAGGTCGGCCGGCACATTCTCACCTCCCATTCCAAGCGTGACAAGGCCCCGTAGATCCTCTGGCTCGAAGTTCCGCAACATTGATGGGGTAAGAAAGGCCCACGTCACCTTGCAGTCACGAATAAACTGGCAGATACTGTTCAGCCGTTGCGTCTCCGAAGGAATGCAGATGCATGCGCCTGTTGCCAACGCCGTATACGTCTCGTATATGCTCATGTCAAATGCATACGAAGAGAACTGGAGAACTCTAGAGTTGCGATGTATGCTTGCCGCACTCGCATGGTGGTGGATGGTCGTCACCAAAGCACGATGACTGAGCAGAATTCCTTTCGGTTTCCCGGTACTGCCAGATGTGAAGAGAATAATAGCAGGGTCTTCCGGGTGGAGGAGCAGCCTATCTCGCTCAGACGTATGGTCGTGCGGTTTTTCATTTCCCCAATTTTTGCTTTGGTGGGACGAAACTTCCACAACAGAGGGCATGTGTGTCCGAAGCCGCTTGGCCTGGGCTTTGGACGCAATACCCAGGATAGACTCTGACTGTGTGATGACATCTGCGATGGTCTGGTCTGGATAATTGGCATCGAGGACAAGAGTAACCCCTCCGGCTTTGAGGACACCTAGTTGCCCTACCATTGTCCATATCGACTTCTCGAACAGTAATGGCACGATGGAACCACGGCATACACCATGGTGGGCTAAGCGGCCGGCTAGCTGAGAAGATAGCTCATCTAGTTCCTTATAGGTAAGCTCTCCATCCCACGATATCAGGGCTGGCGCCCCAGGAGTAGTTAGAGCTGAGCCATGGATAACATCGTGGACAAGCTGTGCAACGGGCTCTGTGTTCTGTGCTGCGCACCACTTTTGGATCGAAGCGAGATCCGACTGACTTGCGATGTTTAATTTCCCTAATTTCGTGGTTTCGCCCTCCAGAGTAGCAGCATATTGAATCTGCTGCACTAGGTGCGCCATTTGTTCGACAAATCTGCCTGCTTGCTTTTCCAATATCAAATTTTCGTCAAAGCGGGCTTGTAGGACAAGTTTGCCATCCATTTCTTGTTGACACCTGAGTGTGAAGGGACAATGTTTTTTTTCGGTGAGCACTGCATTATCAAAATCATCATCAGATGCCCAGTCAATTCCTTTTGATTGTCCATCTGTGCTGGCACCAAGGAGCAGGATGAGCAACTGGGCCTCTATCGCAGAACGCCCGTCCCCTACCATTGCCTTCCTTTCCTGTTCCTTTATTTCATCATTGCTTCCGCTATATGAACTTTGACCTTCAAATACCTGCATTCTTATCTGGTCTATGGTAGCATAAAGGTCCGCTGCAGGATCCACGTAGATGTCCAAGGACATAGAGGACCTCGAAGCTTCGTGACGCTCGTCATAATTCTTCCATTTTGAATACGCCAGATTTGTCTCAAGAGATATTTTTGTTGAACCACAGTACTGAGCAGCCAGAATCGCCCAGCTCGACAGCAGCCTCTCAAGAAGACAATTATTACTGGCACAATGTAGCAATGGTGTGCAAATTGTGATCGGCCTGGTGAAACACAATTGGGATCTCGCGTTCTCGTTCTTGTCCCAAGGGCTCACAAAAAAGGATGATCTGGATGAAACGCAACATCTCTCTATTGATGCTGGTGGAAGTTTGAGAGCAGTATCACAAAGAACTGCCGTGGGATCATTCACACTATTGGAACGTACCATTGGTGCCATCATCTTCTATATTTTTCTACCACGCAGAAACACTGTTATAGGTTGACAAAGGTGATATGAACAGATGAACATTTACGTGACAATGTAGGCACTTCCCTCCAAGGCACGCTGTAGGTTTATAACTTAGCAAGCGAGGTCTCTTTTCTTTTTCTTCGTCTTCCCTTTTCCCAAAGAGATTTCAAGATCTGCCTCATTCAAAAAGATGATCCTTGACTTCATTCCTAAAACCTCTTCTCAAGCAAGGGAGCTCTGGAAGGACCAGGAATTACACAATAGACCGAGAATCTTTCTCAAGCTGCACTACAAATTACTGGCAATGACATGTGTAGGTTATTTTTCTTTTTTTTTTTCTGACTCAACAGGCAAGAAAGTCTAGTATTAGGCATTTTGCAGCAAAGCGGAGTCTAAGCGCTGTAATAAATTACTCGCAGTCAGGTTGTTCTCGCACAAACGCGTTATACGTGTCAGTCCGTCAGAAAGGAGTTGACAACATCATTGATGTATCTATGCCAACTTATTTAAACAGTATTGTAATCAATATGTCCAATATGATTACAGTATTTTGGTGATTCTTAAGGCGAAGAGTGGATACTTTGAGGAACTGAAAGGATTTCTTTATACACGAAGTGTCTCATCAGTGTACATGCATGGCAGTGAAACGGCAGGAAATCGGAGATGGAGAATGACTTGTGTCACACAGTGAATTAATATCTACATGTAGTAATCAACTGAATGTGTAATTTCATGTATGCTCTTTTTTCGGTCAATTCATGTAAGGATCATACATCACGTCAGGTCAATGTCAACTTTGACAAATGGCACAAATAGCTGACATCATATACAGCAAGACCACATTGTCTCGGTGCAGTTAGAATCAGCATTTTTAGGAATGCAAATTCCAAGTTCCTTGAGAACGCCTGCACGTCAAAAAGAATGACCAATCCAAGCTTTTACTAGCAATTGCCAGCCTTATCGAAGGCTCCGGGTTTGGTTATTAGAGAGCCATTGAAAAGAGAGGAATTTTCTCCCAATGACTCTTGACACGAGCAGGGTCTAGGAAATAAGCCTATTCCAAGGTCAGGAATTCGAGGCTCTGGAACTTGAAATTCACGAATCTCTAAGAGAGCTCCAAATATGAAGAGATATCCCATGCGATCCTTTTTCGTAGACATGGAGCCGGGACATCCAGCGAACCAGCTTGGATTCGGAGCCTTTCCACTATAAAAGGAAGAGATAGTAGATATAGCTATTAGTACCATTAATTAAAAATTCTTTACGTGATCTTATGGAGCCCCAGTGAGCAATTGAGGCCGTTTCAGACCGTAGTAGATTTTAGATGCTAAGGTGCGAGAATAAAGAAAATCGCTAGAGCCACTAATAGAGATACAACGTAACTTATATTTTGACATAGAAGAGCCAAGTTGTGCTACCTACATCCAGAGCATGAACCTTGATTTATAGGCGGTTGATCTGATTGATAAATACTGCGGAATAAGACATAAAGGGCCGCGTCTCAAATCCGTAAAACCATAGAACACCAAGGGTGCAAAATGATAAACAGTCAAAATAGCCCCAACGTTGTGATTTCTTTGTTCTCAGTCACTCAAGCTAGGAGCATGCCTCCGTTGGATTCAATGATTGTACCTGTAACATACTGGTCCTTCATCAAGTACACATATCCCTCTGCCAAATCCTCTGGCTTACCGCAAACGCCAAGTGTCGAATTCCGCCTACATCGTTCAACTTCGCGCTCGTAGACATCGCCTAGAATTTCAATCACCCCTTCAGTGAGGACTGCGCCAGGTGAGACAACATTGACTCGGAGGGGCTTTAGATCCACCGCCAGAGCTCGCATCAAAGCCTCTACAGCACCGCAATACGCCGCATGGAGTGCCCAACCGGGATCGGGTTTGACGGTGTGAGATCCGCTAGTCATGGTAAAGGAACTCTTGTGCGTCATGTGCATGTACTGGGGAATCAGTTTGGCAATCATAACTGGAGCCACCAAGCGAACAAAGCCATGACCTTCTACCTCCTCAACTTTGGTGTCCTTCAAAGGAGGGGGCCAGAGCATGGGCGCGGCGGTGATAGTGATATGATCGATTTTGGAGTCTCCAGCGGCAACTCGAAGAAGTTCATGAAGGTTTTGCTCGAGGGTTTGCTGATTGGAAAGGTCACAGACCTGACCAGCAATGGTTTGGCCGGGTTGCAGGAAGGACTTGTACGCAGTCCGCAGGCGATATAACGCTTTTTCCAGTTTCTGAGGGTTAGAGCTTGCAATAGTGACACTGGCTCCGTTCTCAATCGCTGCTTCAGCAGTCGTGAAACCGAGACCAGATGATCCGCCTATGATGAGCACACGCTGACCGGCTAGCTTGTTGATAAATTTGGGGACTCCTGAAGGTGCCATTTTTAAGGGCGAAGAATTTATATTGTCCAAGAGGGGAGCAAAAAGAATGAAAACGAGAAAACGAAACAGGGCTTCCTCTGTTCTCATAAGGATTGCTTACAACAGTCCTTCGTCGATGATACAATATCAAAGTTATTTCCAACAAGCCTTGTGAGACCAGTATGATTGATTTTCTAACCTGACATTCCTGTTTTCTGGCGGTGTGTGGTCATTTTTACTGTCTCCTTGCTTCCCAAGTCCAGAAATGTTGGAGCAATACAAATGGCGCTTGTGGATGAAGTAGAACTGAGGTGGATCAACTTTGCACAGGATGACTGCTATAAATATTTGATGCAGAAAAAGGTGCATGATGCACATAATTACAATGGAGGTGAAGTGGCTGGAT
This sequence comes from Talaromyces amestolkiae, assembly GCF_001896365.1. Taxonomy (NCBI): domain Eukaryota; kingdom Fungi; phylum Ascomycota; class Eurotiomycetes; order Eurotiales; family Trichocomaceae; genus Talaromyces; species Talaromyces amestolkiae. The sequence continues at coordinate 3,680,198 of NW_024468037.1, read as the reverse complement.
CGGTTATAAACATCACAGCACACGGATTCGTAAGCCGCCGGACGACATGCAGCTGAAGTAAGGCATGGGAAATGAGCCCGGTCTAGTGTAGGACAGACATACCAGACTTGACTGTTGCCCCATGGTGTAACAACGGAAGAGATGCTCCATTTTCTTCACGCTGTGACCTGTTCCTATATCAGACGAGAGAGAACAGCTGGCTTCTGGGTTTGTCACACAAAGGAGGGTTTGAAATATTCTAATTAGTCAAGAGAAAAAAAGCCAGAAAACTCTTCATTACAAAATAAAATGACTGTCGACAAGCGAATAATCACCATTTTTGGCGGAACCGGTAGGTCGAATGCAAGACGCTTGCTCGCTGCCAGCGTGCTCCAGTTTGATGGCTGACTGCTCTACGTCTTTATTAGGTCAGCAAGGTAGTAGTGTTGGGCGCTCACTCCTCCTAAACAAGGACAAAAGGTTTTTTGTCCGAGTGATTACCCGAAATCCATCGTCAGAAAAAGCACAGGCAATTGCAGCCCTTGGAGCCGAGCTCGTCAAAGCCGATGCCTTCACGGAAGGGGAGATTGAAGCGGCCTTTCAAGGCAGCTGGGCAGTCTTTATCAATAATGACTCGGGTAACCCGGTGAGGTGTCTTATCCTATGTTTTCATTTTAGGGATTCAAGATGAGAATCCACCCAGGAAAAGATCGTGACTATTAATACTGCAGGCCCACGTACTAGGTCCTGAACACCGAAACGTTCCCTACTAATTATGACATTGAGGCGACCATCATTGACGCAGCACACAGAGCGGGCGTCCAGCATGTTGTGTATAGCTCTGGACAGTCTATCTGTGCAGCTACAAAGGGTAGGGTTCATCAGGAGGGATTTGAAAGTAAGTGGCTGATAGATTTGGAAAACGAAAGATCTTTGGCCCCCAATACCGAATGCTGCATGAAATTGACCATCTTCAAGCCAAATACCATGTCGAACAATATGCCAGGACAAAGCCATTCACGACTTTCACGGCCGTTCTGCCTGCGGCCTTCTGGGAGAATTTCAGGGATGAGAATTTCTGTTACGGGCTGGGTGGCTTTCCATTTTACCGGACATGGGATGGAAAGCTTCAGCTCCGAGCCCCATTGTATGGCGGGAAAGAGGACATGCCTTGGCTCAGTGTTAAGGATGACTTTGGGGACATTGTGCATGGGATCTTCCTCAACCCCCAGAAGTACAATGGCATGACTATTCAAGCATTCAGTCAACAGCTGTCCTTCGCCGAAATGGCACAAAGCTTTACTGACGGTATAGTCCATATCTCACATTCCAACTCAGCACCTCGCAATATTTATTCTCCTCTCATGATTATTAGTGACTAACGTTTGTGTGTGTGTGTGTCATGTTTGTACAGGTACTGGACAGAAATGCCGTTATGTCCAACTAGCCTCTTGGAGAGATATCCCAAGTAATAATACCAATTGTCGGAAAGAATTTCGAGAATTCTTCTTCTACACCTTCTCTTGTGGAGGCAAGTTTTATGGACTCGCGCCTACTGACCATACCCATCCCGTTATGTTGAAGAAGGCAGCAAAAGAGGCTCAAGGCTTTCAGGATGGATACTTGACCACATTTAAAGATTGGATCGCACGGGAGTTGGCGGAGAACCAAAATGGTAACTCCTGAAAGTCAAAAGGAAGAACGCAATGGAAATTTCGCAATTTGATCGGTTCATCATCTGGATACTCCAGGAGCTTAAAAAAAATCTAAAAGAATCAATTAAGAGTTATATGAAAATGAAAAACAAAAATCCCACAAAAAATAAGGATTATTATATTTGAACAACATAGAACCGTTGAATAGACAGAATTGGGAAGTATTGAAAGATGTAAACATTTCTGTTTTGAAGGGTGAATAGTTATAATTGGGGGATATGAGGAGAAAAAGGGGACGCGCAGGAAGTCACGTAATGAGAGGAAAGACACGTCTATCTTGATAAGATACGAAACAACCAGATATTATTGGGAGAATTTTGTATACCTTATACTTGTTACAATGAAGAATATACAATTTGGTGTGTAGAATATAGTCTGCAGAATGGGCAATTGCCTGAATTTATAGTAATCAAGACTGCTTCCTCTACATTGTGTTGAGGTGTCTATTAGGGCTGGGCGGACAGACCCTAACAATATTTGTCTGCTTAGTAAGTACCATGAACAATTCAGCGATTATCATTCGGTTGAAGGTTCCCAGTAGCTCTCGGCCCTCGAGCTCTTTTGAGAGTCTTTTCAATATGTTGGATGTATTTTACATACACTAGATAATTTAATAAAATGAATTCAACTCCTTTAGTAACTATTTTTATACCTGATATATTAAAGAAAGTTTAGATAAATCTTACAATCTTCTCCTTATTGCGCTTGTTATGACTTTTATATAGATTCTCCGCGGCGATCCAACTGAGTAAACGAATCGTATATAGCCCGTGTCAGCTACAGTAGAAAGTTTCAAAGCCTGTACCAAAGAGATAAAGTGACAAGCCCGAGACTCAAGCTGTGGAGAGTGAAAATGTAGCTTGAAATGAGGATGTGCTGGACAAATTGTGGGAGCTACGCAATGGGGAATGAAAGAAGGAGGTGCACCCAAGGGGTGGTGGTGCAGGCATATCTGGGTACAAATTTAGCCATCCAGTTTGAAGATATTAACTTGAAAATCAAAAGCATCTCTGTACCCAGGCAGCAAGAGAAAGAGACAAGGAAATGACTTCCAGGAGAAAAACGAGAGGTCGTGGTGGTTGCGCGGCTCTCCCGCTGATCTCAGCACGACGTCATAGGAGGTACCCGTAGGGCAGGCAATACCTCCGACTGCGTATTCATTCCGTATACCCTCATTCTTTGCGATATTCAAATTTTATCGTCTAGAGTTAGATGACCACGATAAAATAAAGCACCCCGGCTAAAAGCCCACACACACATCCTCACAACGGCTGTCTTGACGACATTTGCGCACCGCGCAGCATGCGTCGATACAGCAGCCATGAGTACGGTACCAGATGATCAGCAAAATCAGCAGGGAAACTCAGGCGAGACCGATTCTGATGGTAGCACACAGATAGGTGGCCAGAACAGTTTCAGACCGATTGTGCCCGGGCCTTCATACCCCGGTCCTGGGAGGACACCGGCTGATTTGAGACGGACTATGGGACCGGGATGGAATAAGAGAGTGTCCACAGCGTGTCTAGCGTGTAAAAAGTCGAAGCGAAAGGTATCTCTACGACTTATTCTCGTCGTAGCGCATGCTTACGACTTTACTTAGTGCTCCGGGACACCTCCATGTGATAATTGTCGAGCTCTTCACAGAGAATGTATATTCGACGAGTCACTCGATCAACGACGGCGCGTGGCTGCCAAACGAACGGCCGAGGAACTGGAATATCATCGCGATATGCTCAATGACTTGTTCAAAGTAATTCGAATCGCAGACGAGAAACAAGCGCAAAGGTTGATGGAAATGATACGGAGCGATGCAACCCCGGAAGAAATCCGCTTGTTTATAGACGAAGTCCTTGTCCAGCTACAAACATTTGAGCCACCAAGTAAAGCAAAACGAGAAACGGCAGCACAACTGAAGGAAATCAGGAGTCGAGCTAATATGCAAGGATCAGCGCCTTCGTTCAGACGCCAAGTTATGGATGTCAATTTCTTGTGTGTCATTCCACCTATTCAGGTACCGGCTAGCCCTTGGACGACTGCGACAGACGACGACGCCTTTGTATCGCATTTGGTTTCGCTATATTTTACGTGGGATTATCCGTTCTATTCGTTTTTGGATTTGAATGTGTTGATCAATCATATGAAGTCGCGCGATCTTCATTCCGAGTTTTGTTCGCCATTCTTGGTAAATGCTCTGTTAGCGCATGCTTGTGTGAGCTCTAGTTCTTTGGTGTGATTCAAGTTGCAATACTGACAAATTTTGTATGCATAGAGCTACTCCGAATATTCGGAAGCATACGGCATCCCTGGAGATATAACCAGTAAAGGAGCCAAATTTTTGAAAGAAGCTGAGAAATGTTTGGAGAAGCGAGGAGACGATGTGAGCCTTTCCATGTTACAGGGGACCATGATTTTGTACGAAAGGTATGCGCTGCGCTAACATCCCTTGTAGGGACTTACGTCGGGCTAATGTGATATTTCTAGGTATTCGATGACTGGGCAGGATGACCTGGGTTATGCTATGCTCTACAAAGGCATCGATATTGCCGACAAGTTAGGGTATACAGGCGGCGAAGGACAGACTATTGATTTAAGCGAGAAGTCCAAGGATCTCTACAACTCGGCGGTAAAAACAGTTTGGGGATTATTTCAACTTGACACGTTAGTCTTATAGATAGCTCCTCAGATTGTTGACATTATTCTGTGATACTGAATCTACTCGAACAGGGTCGCTCATGCCGCATTCCTCAAACCTTGTCGCATCAAGAACGTTCGTCTCTGCAGGACACCTGCACTTAGCCTAGAGCGGGATGCAGATTTCTGGACCGCTTACCCATCTCAAAAACCACCGCGAAAAGCTTTTTTTGTCACCTACTTTGATAAAGCGTGTACATTGAGCGAGATATCGCGGGACATTTCGACAACACTTTTTGCAGATGAAATTGACGATGATAAGGAGCGACTCTCGGCTGCTGTGGACTCGTTGTATACGAGAATGAAAAAGTGGCATGAAAGTCTGCCGGCTGAGTTTCACATGTCGAAAAAACCGGCTCCCCATATCCTGCTCCTGCAGTAAGTATTCCGCACAAATTGATAGGTAGAGGTGAGATACTGATAGACATACAAAAGTATACGATATCATACAATGCTTATCAGCATGTTCAATTGTCCTCGAGGTCACAACTATCACCATAAAGCAACAGAGATAGGCACACCAGCCAAAGCACCAGGATCTCAGATGCCCGAAGGTGGCGAAGACCCAGCATCCATAGCGATTACATCTGCTCGCGCAATCGCCAGACTTATCCGAGTTCATCAAGAGGAGTACGGAATAAGTAGATCACACGTCTTTGCACTATTCGCGGTGAACCTCGCACTATTCCTGTTGCTAGATCTTGATGTTTATGATATCTCCGATCCGGATTGTCTTTCATTGACATCTGCGTTTGCGATTATCACGACAAGGTCGATGCTGGGACGGGAGGTGCGGTATATCTTCTATCGCTCGGTGAGCAAGTCGAAAAAAAACGGTGTGTCGAAATGGGACCAATTACCAGAAGGTCTAAGAGAGATACTCGGAGAGGATGCAGATGACTCTTCTGATTCCGAGGGCAACCATAACGATGAGCATAAGCATGATGATATCGGCGACGGCTACAACCATTATGGTAATACATCGACCAGGACAACGCCAATGACAGCGACAGAAGAAGACGAGGAACAAGCTCAGAAACCGAAGAAAGGATGGGGTCCTCAAGAAGGGTCAAAGGGGTTATGTGAGATGTTGTGTCGATATGAAACTATGACATTGGGACGGAAGGATCACGTTACGGGGAAGAAGTAGAATCATCAATCGATGTTTCCTGTGCGATTATCTGTACTTTAGCTAGCGATTAATGTGAATTTTGTGCCTACTGATATTAATCCCAGTAAAGTGCTTTTTGTATCTGACGATGCCCAGTGTCAATGCCCGGTGTAAATTAGGTTAGGGTTATAAGTATTATTAGTATGTATGAATGAGCTGCACTTTGCGCAGACAGCTTTTGAGATCTGAACTAGTAATCTAGCATACCCCTTATACTTTTAAAGAACCAGATATCATGTGAGATTATTCCACTTTATTGATCAGCTCACTGTCTAGGCTTGTTGGACAAGCATTACATTAGTTCTTACTCCGTGTCTATGATAGTCTTCCCTGGCACCTCGGTATTTCTCTGTTCTCGGCTTTGGTGTGGTTTTATGTATGTGGGAGTGCCATGTTTGGCTGCTGGCCAAATGTCTTGGTCTTTTTGGCGCGGTGGCTGCGCCTTGTGAGACTGCCGGAGAGTGAACCCTTGACACTTTGTAGGACTTCTAATTCTATAGGGAGCTATAAAGTGCTTTAAGGCTCTAAGTATATAGAAGAGTGTGTCTACACCAGCTCGGAACGGAGGGGATAATCCCCAGCGATATTGACACTTTGGAAACTGTCACAATTACCGTGTTCTGAACAATCCCGAGATGGTTACAATACCCGCAAGCCATCACAGATATGCTGGTTAACCGAGGTTTCCCGAAAGCATACTCCGGAACACCTTTTTTTTTTGAAATGGATTGAGAGGTTACCGTTGCTTATTTTCACCAAGTGTGCTTCAAATTATTATCCATCATCTATCTGATTTTGTTGCTTCTACTGTATCTACATCTACATCTACATCTTACACAAAAACAACCGAGATGGCTCCCGTCGCAGAGCAGGACATCGCCCCACCAAACATATATTCGGTCAAATCCTGGCCCAAACCAACCCACCCAGGGCTGATACAGGTCGTCCGCAGCGACAAACCATTCGGCTCAGGCGCCGTTTCGCTCGTCTCGCTGCCAGCCGGCGCTGTATTCGCGCATATTGAACCCGACGTCATCAGCGTCGTTCCCGAGCAGCGCTACACAACCGTGCAGGTTGACCGCAACGCGCACATCGAGCTCAATTCCGACCTTGTTTATTGCAATCACTCATGCGACCCGTCAGTCGTGTTTGATATGCATAGAAACGAGGTGCGCGTGGTGGAAGGCCGTCCCTTAAAGAGCGGTGACGCCCTAACGTTTTTCTACCCGTCAACGGAATGGCATATGGATCAACCGTTCGAGTGCACATGTGGGAGTTCTAAATGCAAAGGAAGGATCGATGGCGCGGCGAATATGCAGAGGAGCCAGCTAGAAGAGTATTGGTTGAATGACCATATTGTGCAGTTACTGAAAGAGAGGGATGATGTGAATTGAAGTATAGACGGTCTCAGTTTAATCGATATGAGTTCTGAGTAACTCCACTACGCATGTAGGGCTGAATCCTCCAGAGACATTGCATCATTAGAGAGTTTAGGTAGCTTATCTGCTATGGTGTGACCTTGGCCTACCTGGCTAGTATATCCTCAGTGCTGATTGGTCGGAGTCTGTAAACTTAGGGCTAGGTCTAGGGCTTGTGCTTTTGGGTCCATCTTGGCCCTATGTCTATACACTGTGCTTGAGTACACTGGCCTTAAACATAAATTTCTTCTCTAGAACTCATTTTGTATAGTAAGAATATCTAAACTAGTCCCACAAGGCTACAATCCGGTCGACAGGTGACTATGTACATGACTCGAATGATAGATAAGAAAGATGAGAGAGCCAGAAATTCAGGCTTACCTTCGGGATATTGGGGCGAGTTCTCGTTAAGACGCTTGACGGGCAATGCGAAGAGAATGAATTAAAGTCGTGCATCCTAATCAGTGGTCTATGATCAAGCTCACATGAACCTCGTCTCTTGAATTAAGAAATAAAGTGTCTGCAGTCTCGATGTAAGATATCCTTATGTCTATTCAATATTTTTGTCAGGAGACTCATAGCAAACAAAACTTAGGGCTGTTCTCAAAGTGAACGACCACGCTAATCCTGGAAAGGATTAATGTACATGACTCGTGATGCAGATCATTTCCATTGTGGGTCTGCGGGCAAAATATGTTCAGGTTTGTCTAGGGTTACGACGAAGGCAGTACTCATGGCTAACCTTATCTTCCATCCTAGAGTTGGACACCTAGGAAGAATCCATGCACAAATTATAATTAGGAGAAATTTTTGATGTCTCAAAAGTCAAGTCTGGTGACATGATCGAAGCGCATTAAGTCGGCGATCTTGATTGTATTGCAGTACCACAGTAACACAGGATCGACAGCTAGAAAGTACCCGAGGTTGTATTCAACACAAAAAGAAACGCACTACTGCCTGACGTCGTATGATCGACTACGTAGTAATCCATGCAGAATAGTCTTCAATAATGAATAGAGAGTATTATTTTGACTACCTAATAGAGTAGCTGTAGATCTACTACCAAGCTGTATAATGTAGTCTTCTAAGTGCCTGCAGGTAGAAACCACACTGCTGTCATAGATACATGATAGACTGGAGGTATCAATGTACGATCATACCTGCAGTAGAGCCATAATTCTTTAATCACACTAGAATGCAAATTTACTTCCTGTCAGTCTCCTCCACAGGAGGATACTCGTCTACATCCAAAGCGTTCATCTCCTCCTCCTTGGCGTTCAAGTGACGGAAGGTGAAGAAGAAGATGATACCAGCGGCAAATGAAGCACAGGCCAAACCAGTAAACATCCACATGATGGCAGGGTCGTAGGCAACGGGAGTCAGGGCCTCGCCAATAGCAGATCCGAACGCGTTGGTCAACAGGTACATAGACTGGACGAAGGACTTCATGTTGGGAGGAGCCTTGGTGTAAGCATACTCGAGACCAGAGACAGAAGCGAAAATCTCGGAGATACCGATAAGCATGTAGGCAGGAGTTTGGATGGCAATGTGGATGTGGTTTCCCTGAGCAACTCCGTCGATTTCAGAAGCAGCGCAGAGAGGGGATTCGTAACAAGGACCAGCTTTGTAGATGTAGTGCTGGACAATGGCAGCGTAGACCATGGCCAAGGAGGCGACGACGAAACCGAGAGAAATACGGCTGATGGGCTTGAAGTCGATGTGCAGCTTGCGGAGAAGAGGGTAGACCAAGGATTCGAGGAGAGGAATGAACACAATGATGGAGATCGGGTCGAAGTTCTGCATCAAATCGTTGGGAATACCGTGACCCTCCATCTGACCAGCCTGGGTAACGAAGTTGTTGGAGAATTGACCGTAGACAACCCAGTAGATGGGGTAGAAGCAGAAGACCTGGCAAGCAACCAAAGCACGCTTGACTTCGTCGACAAAGTGGTCGTCCCAGCGCAAGTTGCTGTTGCCACCGTGCTCGGCCTGCCAGCTTGGCTTGGCAGCATCCATGTTGAAGTGCTTGATCATCATACCCATGGCCCTGAAAGCATCGGTGATAACGGAACCTTGTGGTGCGCGAACAATGTAGTACTTGCGACCAATGACCAAGACGGCAGTACCGACAGCGAACATGCATGTGCAGAGAAGGTAGGCCGACCAGAAACCAACGTCCCGCTCCATGTAAGGAGTGGCCAAGCCCGACAAAGAACCGAGGTTGATACAACCGTAGAAGATCATGTAGATACGCTGGACGGTGACAGCAGGGTCGACGATCACTCGCTCACCGTTCTTGTTGGTCTTGATGGCCATCCTCTTGCGAGTGTACTGGTCGGCAATCAAAGGAGCAACGTTACTCTTGATACCACCAGTACCGAGACCAATCACGATAACCGAGGCGACGAAGCCACCGAGACCAGCGCCATGCTCAAGAGAGGTGGGGAGCGAAGTGAAGAGCAGGATGAAGAGACCAGCGAGATAGACACCGCAGAACATGGCGATAGTCTTGTACTTGCCCAAGTATTGATCGGCAATGATGGCACCGAGGATAGGGGTGACTGAAACCTATTAGATTGTGACAAGGGAATATAAAAAACGATCAGGTTCGCATACCATAGCACCAGAACTGGAAAAAGGTGGAAAGACCAGTAGCACCCTGGTGACCCATACCAAGAGCACCACGACCCTCGCTACCGTCGAGAGGTCGCTGAATGTAGTTTTGGAAGATACCAGAGACACCGTAGTAAGTGAATCGTTCACACAACTCGACCATAGCAACCAGCCAGGCGGAGAGCGGCAGGTTCTCCGCAACGTGCTTCAAGCGGTGCTTCTCTTCCTCCGTAGGAACCTCTCCATCGGGGGTAACGTAAGGGAGCTTTTCGTCCACCTCGGGAAGGCTTCCTCCTGTAATGTCCTTGGTGGGGTGAGATACGCCCTCGACATCGTCAAAGGTGTGGTGCAGTCTGTAGTTGAGAGGGTCAGTATGAGATTGTGCGAGGTGGTCGCGTTGAGAAACACTCACTGTGCAACCTCAACCTCGTGGTCTGCAGCCGCCATGGTGAAGTATGTTGTTATTTGACAAAGCCGCAACGGCTGGAGGAAACCACAGGGGTATTGGAGAAGAGAGGGAAGGGGCAGTGAGGCTCTCCTGGGGAAGAAGAAAAAAATCGCAACAAAGAAGGGGAACTGGGTGCGATTAATACTGCTTCGCGACGGGGCCACGGACAATATTTTTCTTGGGTTCCATGAGTGTCGGTGCAACCACGACCACGCGGACAGGGCCTTATCGGCGGCAGTAGGGGAATGGCTCGGACACAGCAATCTGGAGCTGCAAGCAGCCAGCAAATCAGGGACGAGCTTGTGCCTGAGCAAATCAGAGGATGGAAGAGCGAGTGGCAATGGGAGCGGACAGGATGAGAATCGAGAGAGTTTTCGGAGACGACCGAGCAGAGCCCACGCGAGACTTGGCCGGTTTAGGCAGTTGTTCCAGGGCGGACGGCGTGCCAAGCCTCGAAGGGATTCCGCTGGTTGCGCCTGCGCCTGCCGTTCTTGGCATGCTGCTTGGCAAATGTAACCTCACTCAGTTCTCACTGCATACTACTTCCACTACTACCACTACTACATGTTCGTGTTGATTCATGTACAGACGGAGAGTCCTTGTCGACGTCCTGTCGCAGCTGTTCATCACTATCGTGTCAATTCTGCCAAGTGGGTGGACAAAGAATGATCCATCGCACAAATCGAATAAAAAGTACGTAACATTATGATCGCCAGACTCCACCCAGACACAAGCAATAGCAACGACCCAGTGGAAAGGCTCTTGCAGTGTAGGTCAGTCCTCGCAGCAAATACTACGCGCCAAGCTTTGAGAGAATTTTCTAAGGGTCAATCCCGCCTTCGCCATTCGTCGGACCCTGGAACTCTCCACCGGACCCATGCTACTGTCTGTGCGCCATGTCTGTCGGCGAGAAAACTATGTTTTAAAGACAGCACAACAGACTAACTACCGCTCGATAAGAAGCAATGTCTTAGGTAAAACCAACGTTGAGCCAAGACTCGTATACACCAACGTCCCCAATAACATCGTCGTCTGCCTCACGCCAATGTTCACGGTCTCTCTTGGCAATTTGCCGATGCCACCAAATGGCTTCAACGCCGCGCTTGGTATACGCACCCCAGCTTCGAGAAGACAATTCGACCTTCCTTATCTGATGCAGGTATCCATAGACCCAGTCAAAACGTGCTGTTTGTCCACTTTGTTGGGTTTACTATAGTACAATGCAATGGGTCGATAGAGCTACAGGTGGACGGCTACAGCCGACTCTTAGCCAGTCCTTTGCCGAGGGCCATGTTTGCATTTATCGGCTAGTGCTGAGGATATCTTACATGCGGATGTTATAGCCAACTCCGATAAAGTGGAAGGATTCCTTGGAATGTCCGCGTCCTGACTCTGACATGCAGCAGATTGGCCAGGTTCCAATATCTGCTTGACACTATGACTGATTAATCTTGTATCAGTTTATAATCTATCTAGATACTTCATCTTGGCGAGATAGGCACCGCTTAGATTCGGAAAAGACAGGCATCTTATCTAGAGACAGTGAATACTGGGTAGATGACTGGATCAGACAATCAGCTCATGTTATGTGACATTCATCTCCAATCGACTGATTCAGGTCAGTCACAGCCTATCAAAGCCTATCAAATATCCGGCGTGACATTGCCAATCCGCGCAGCTGTATGGGTTCACTCCAACCGACCAACATGGGGTGCGATTGATCGACCCAGATTTTTACTTGTTCTGTCGATTTACTCCTCAATTGACCTGGGGTATGTTCTCCCGCATACATGAGGCTTTGCACATCGAACAGCCTTCTAGACCAATATTGCGCCATGGCTTGAGCCTTCTACGTAGAATCATGGAAGGTTATTGAGCCCCTGCGTATAATTCCAGGATTTCCGGTTGGTAACGGATATTATCGATTTCAATATTTCATCGTTTCCCTCCGGTGCTCTTTTCGTGGACTTGAGCAGCGTTTGTCTTCGGGATAAGTTCCGGTTCCGGTTCAGGAGGGAATCTCCAAGACAAATCGCTCACTTATCACAAGACAAGTATTTACCTATGTACCTAGGCATCTAGTCGGGCGTGAGGGGAACGACATGCTCTTCGAACGTGATGGCAATGTGCATCAAGCTACATGCCCGTAATCTGGTCCATACGTACCTAGGCACAACCAATCCCAATAAATCTTAGCCGGTATCTACATATGTAGCAGGTTCCAGCCCTGGATAGGATATTAGCGTTCGCTTTAGCTGGCTCTATTATTCTAGCCCTAGAGTAGGATATGCCACCAGCTCTAAATGATTTCATCCCTCCAAATTGTACTCTGACTTGTATCAAAATTAGACAAGATCGTCCAATATCACCGAGTTGCTATCCTGTTTGACTCCGTGGTATTCAACAGAATATGAGATGTTCGCCTTGCTGAATACTATCCAGTTCCGAAAATACAGTCACCTTCTTGCAAGACAATTTCATGTGATTCTCCCAGTTACAGACGCTTTGAATACGATGCTAGTGGTGTGCATCACTACTGAAGCTAGTTTCCTTGATGGGCAGTTAGATACTAAGGGCTAACCGAAACACACGACATCAGGACACTGCATCCACTAGTCGACCGGAACAGAGTTGCTATACTTACCTAGATACCTACCTAGATTCCTGGGTACGGGATCTGGCATTTCACGCTGTGTCCTGCGGTGAAAAATAGCAGATAACATCGAAACACTTGGCTATTGACGTCTCACCAGGCCATCAATCCAAGTTCTAGGCACCTTGGTAAGCTCCGTCTCTTGTATATTGTCAACAGTCAATTGCATAATCAATGTTCATTACAAAGAAATGTAGAATATACACGCTGTTCCAGTTGCAAGATCTTTAAAAAACACGAATCTGCCCCTTGCCAGGCAGGTACGATGAAAGATTCAAATCAATGCAAAGATCAACCTCAAAAGGAAAAATCATTATCAATGCATGGTATCACTTTTCTATCTCCTTCCGCACTTCATTCTCACCGATCATCCCCACCGTTCATCCCAGACGGTATGCTCAGTCTTGTGTTGGTCAACGCTGTGCCCGTTTAGACACTGTATTTAGCCTTGGCACGAGTGCTACCGCTGTGTGCGCTGTCGGTATGACCTGAAAACTCAACGACATCCGCCTCCTTCAGACGCAAGACCTCCTTGAAACGACGTCCGATACTCTCCAACACCTCTTTACCCTTTGCAGCGGTGCGAGCCTCGGTGCTCTTGTCACCAGGCAGACTCTTGCCGACGGTACGAGTCCAGAGACCGATACGGTAGAATCCCTTGCGAACATTGACCACGACACCCATGACCTCGTTGTCGTCGTCGTTTTCGAGAGTTTCGCCAATCGCGGCCAGTTGGGCGTGCAGCCAGAGTTCGTCGATGGGGACGGCGCGCTTGTCCTTGAAGGAGTAGGACCATTTGCCGCCGTGTTTATTTTGTTGGTCTTCCCATTCGGGGCGGATGCCTTTTTTGAAGAGGTGGTAGTCGGCTTTGAGGCCGAGTTCGGAGGTGGGAGTGATGTTGTTCTGAACAGATATCAGTACTGAACTTTTAAAACGGACATGTGGGAAAAAGAAACTCACGTAGATACCCCAGAATTCTTCGACTGAGTTGAATGTCACCACTTCTTTGAGGAGGTCGTTCCAGTTGTCACCCTATAACCCGTTAGTCATCGCCAATATTTTGGCCTAGACAATACGCACCTTGCCACTGGGGGGCTTCGTAAACCACAAAGTCCATTCGTTCATCAGAGGATGCTTGACATTAAAGTTCTCGGGGTCGTGGAAAACAGTGACAACGTCACCATTCTGCGCAGCGGTTTTCTCGTTGATGGCAGGGGCAGTGCCGTTCTCGGTTGCGGTCGCCATGATTGCGGTATTCGTAGTTGACGACTCCCAAATCTAGACTGAGATTCAGGAGAATAAAAGTGAGAGGTGAGTAAGAAGAGGGAGAAGAGCGAATGTCCTCAGGAAGGTGGCAGTTGCCTTCGGGGTGGGATGATGGGAAAGAGCGCAGGGCACACCAAACACCACCAAACAACAACCGACGGAACAAAAAGGTCGAGAGAAAAGAATCCTCTGCGCCAGGCAGACCACAAGTCGGAAAATACGAGTTTATGGTGAAAGGCGACAAGGCCTGTTCGAGTGGTGAAATGATCGAGAATTCACTTTGCCGTCGGGCCCGTAAACTCAGGAAGCGGATCGATCAAATGTGAAGCAACTTTTTTTGGTGTGGCCACCCAATCTGCGGCAGCGAATTCTCACCGCCCGGAGATATTAAGGCATTATTTATTATTTACTCAAAGTATACCAATAAGTTTGCCCCCAACCAATTTCAATTAAGAAATAAGTTTCTTAATGCATTACGGCAAACATACACATAATACATTCCAAACATCGCTAGACTAATCCATCTATGTCTATGAGTATGTGGTGATATCAACATGAACCAGACCGTATACCAAAGTCCTATCCCAAACATGTTCGCTAAAGTGACAATAATAACAATCAAGCCTTGCTGTTGACAAAGCTCAAGTAGCAATTCCATCCTAAAAAAAAAAATCAGCAGCGTCCACAATGCCTCAGCCGGAAAGTCGACTCACCCAAACTGACCACGTTGACAACTAAAACACGGTACTCTAGCGGAACAAGGGCAAAGTTGCCCAATTGCACTGTTGACCAAACTCCCAAGTTGGTCTTGTATGTGGGCCAGTAAGCCTTGCGCAACTTCTCCATGGGGTCGGTACCCTCCATGATGGACATGGAGGACAAGAAACAAAACAGGTTGACGGGTGTGAAGAGGAGTTGGTCTGCGGCGACACGAGCGACGACCGTTGCGGCGGTGCTCTTGAGGACGACGTGACGTTGGAGGACGCCGTACCAGGCAGAGGCGGCAGGACCGAAGATTGCTGTATGTCAAGTTAGCTTGCGTTCAATTTATCGAACTCAATTCGATCGATGCATTCATACCTCCTCCGTAGAGAACCATGCGACCCGTTCGAGCATAATCATGCTTATCGAAACCTTTCTTGTCGACAACCTGCTGAGCTAGCACGTCTCCGGCTCCGAAGAGTGTCTGTGAATAGGAATCAGTACGCGCATGGCAGAATCGCGGCCAATGGGTCAAGACGTACAGCTGTGGTGATGCTCGAGGTGAGCAGTGGCCGCTGGGCCATTCTCGCAGCGTACCTAATAACATTGTCAATAACTGGCTTCTTCAGCACTTGCGGTCAACATGTAGGACAGGACCCACCAGCGCAACATTTTGCTATGTACTAAAAAATTGAATGAATTGAAAAGAACGGACTACTGGGATGAAGACAAAAATATGTAGAGAGTATATTATTTATCATTGATGGAGGAGGAAAAAAGAATGACAGTCAAAAGTTGAGAGGATGGATGCCATGGAGCCATGACGACAGATTAATAGTCGTTGCTCGAGACGAGAAGCTGGTAGGCCGAGATAAGCAGGACTAGGCCCGTCTGCGTTCCTCGACGGCGCCCAGGGGGTGGAGGCAGCCCGGCCAAGCGCGCTGAAAATGCTGGAGATCTTACATCCCAATAGCACTAAGTTGACTTCTAACTTGATTGAGAGGAGGAGATGGGGAAATATCGATCATGCAACCAATCAAGGCACATAGCGATCGGGGGGCGTGCCCGGTGAACGGGGTCACCTGACAGTTTAGCCTTTGTTCTTCGTTGCTTTTTTGGACTGACCCTCACTTCGGCTCTTATGTAAGCAGCCGCTAAAGGCCACTCAATTTGGACGTTAGGGCTTAGGGCTGCAATCTCTAGGGCTCCCGCCCGCTCGCTTAGACCTAAAGTCTGCCAAGCACTGTCATTGGTCAGCCATCGGAGCCACACTAATTATTCTGTATAGACGGTAAACTTCTCAAGGCGGGCAAGCCAATCTGCGAAAAAAGTTCCGACTTCGACTACCATCTCGACAACCCCCTTTCGTCCCCGGTCGACTCTCCCTACACATACAGCAATCATGGCTGACGCTGCTCCTCGACGTGGAGGTTTCGGATCTCGCGGTGACCGTGGTGGTGACCGCGGTCGTGGTCGTGGCCGTCGCGGTCGTCGTGGTGGTGCTAAGAGCGAAGAGAAGGAATGGCAGCCCGTCACCAAGTTGGGCCGTCTCGTCAAGGCTGGCAAGATCACCTCGATGGAACAGATTTACTTGCACTCTTTGCCCGTCAAGGAATACCAGATTGTCGACTTTTTCTTGCCCAAGCTCAAGGATGAGGTCATGAAGGTACGATTGGAGATTACGCTGTTGGATCAGGCATACTCGACAATTGGATTGGAGAAATGAGAACCAGATTTCTGGACAATTGGTCGAAGAGCCTGGTTCAACTATGCGGAAATCATTAAATCTGTGAGAAGAGAGCAGCGCTGATAACTCCAACAGATCAAGCCTGTCCAGAAGCAGACCCGTGCCGGTCAGCGTACCCGTTTCAAGGCCATCGTCATTATCGGTGACGGTGAGGGCCACGTCGGTCTCGGAATCAAGACCTCCAAGGAAGTCGCTACCGCCATTCGCGCTGCTATCATCATTGCCAAGCTCAGCGTTTTGCCCATTCGTCGTGGTTACTGGGGTACCAACCTCGGTGAGCCTCACTCTCTCCCTACCAAGGAGAGTGGCAAGTGCGGTTCCGTCACTGTCAGAGTACGTTTTCCATCTTTAGAAATTATTTCGAAGTATATCGAAGTATATATCGAAGCATCCATACTAATCATACCAGCTCATCCCCGCCCCCCGTGGTACCGGTCTCGTTGCCTCCCCCGCTGTCAAGCGTCTCCTCCAACTTGCTGGTGTCCAGGACGCCTATACCTCCTCCTCCGGCTCCACCAAGACCCTCGAGAACACCCTCAAGGCCACTTTCCTCGCTGTCGGCAACACCTACGGTTTCCTTACCCCCAACTTGTGGAAGGAGACTAAGCTCATCCGCAGCCCGTTGGAGGAGTTTGGCGATGTCCTCCGTGAGGGCAAGCGTTACTAGATTATTGGTTTCATGAGGGTTAAAAATGCATAAAATACCTATTTCTTCTTCATTGTTTATGGCCGGATATGACTTTTCACCTCCAATAGACGCTGAAACGAACAAACGTCATTGTAAAAGCAGGTTGGGATTGTAATTTGAACTACTAGCGTAAGAGCTACAGAAAAACAAGCTTGGTCAATTTCACCTACCGCTGTAGACACCTTCAACATTAGGTACCCCAGTATACATGATTGAATGACCCATAGGTATATATGGTAATTAGTATTATTGGTCTCAAACACCAATATATCACTTAAATATCAATATTTCAATTCGAGATTTCAGCGAAAAGCATGCTTTGATAGGTGTCCATCTCCTTTGAGGGTGAATCCTATTTAGGAAGTCGACATGAAAAAGGGAAGGACCGCCAATCTTGTTGCTTCATCTTTCAGCAGACAGTCTAAATCTCCATTATTCTTATGTTTATATATACTTTATGGCTTAATTGTATAGAATGCTCTCTTTCTTCTTGTTTTTCATCATGCCCTTGTCTCCTAGGGTTCGAGATTCAGGGCTTCAGTTTGTCCCCATGTTTGCTATGGTTATCTTTCAGCGTAGTCTCTGAATACTCTCTCTTATTGTCTCAACTGAACTCCCTAAGAATTTGCGTATTATCGATGCACACAAGAAGCACAAAGACGGATATGTGACAGTCTGGTCGGATCTATCTACTCATTTCTCACTGAGCGTTTGTTTTCAGACCTTATATGATGAACAAGCGTGACCTTTCTTCTTTCATTCAACCCTCAATGTTCTCTCAAAGTCCACATTCATTACTGCTGTCTTTCATTTCATCCACTTCCTTTACCTTTCCAATGATTTCAGAGCAAAGACTGAACCAAATTTCAAACTGATACACACCAAACTCGCCATGACTCGACATGGGAATAGGAAAAAATCAGTCATCCCAAGACTAAGCATGTCGCGTTTTAAACGAAACAACGAGCACAAATCTGGCACTCCTACGGAGGGAACGACAGGTCTTGGAAAGGATGCTTCGCAGGAGACAGTAGGTAAGAGCTGCAGAAACGACAGCCTAAAGCATGCCTTGAGACAAGACTGACCAAAGAATAGAGAGTTCTGCGCTATCCCATGCTACCACCTCGTCGCGTTCGTCTTTTTTAATTCGTGTGTTACCAGTCTGGCGGGAATATGGGTTCATCTGACTAACTCATTCATCCAACGTATAGAGAATTCTCGACAAGATACCAGCTTGCTTACCCTAGAAAACAAGCCTCAAATCTTAGAAGATGCAGAAACACAAGAACCCCTCGTTCGTCGCCGCTCAATGAGCGATACAGACATAGAGCCCATCTACCTAGGCGTCGACTTTGGAGCCCTACTCCGTCTTCGCGGTAGCATCGCCTCTCAAGACACTCTTTGGATTGACATGTGGCAGCACTTTCCCCCTAGCAAGACAGTCGTCCCTCTCGACGACCAATATTTGTCCTGTTTGACTGCTTTCAAGAATCTCCGTTGTCTATGGGTCACTGGAATGCTAAAGTCGTACCAGAAAAGCCTGTTTCAGGCTATCTGGAAGATGGAGCACCTCGCAAATCTGCAGTTGAGAATGGCAGAGGAGCCGCGCCTATCGCCAGAGGGAGAGCGCACTTTTCGTCCTATCGAACCAGGTTGGTCTCCTTTAGTGAATGACGACATGAATCATGATTCACCGTAAGTTTTGCGTCAACACAGATCCAAGTAGTCGTGGAGTCTAACAAACTTGACTTGTAGAGGAGATAGAAAAGGGCGCATTTTGAAGCAATATGGAGACGCCGAATTTCTCGAGAATCAGGTCATAGAAAATGCCAAATCAGACCCAAAAATCAGCCATCCAGAGCATAACGTGTGGTCAACTCCCCATCTCCCTATCGTCCACCTTACGTTACGCGGCTTCGTAGTCAACGCAATGCCGTTCTACAGCTGCTTCGATGCCAATAAACTACGCACAATTACATTCAAGGACTGCTACGATGCTGGGTTCTATCTTCCGGATGACATGAAACATGTGGAGCTCAAAGTTGATTCAAAGTATGAACACAGAGCCACAAATGGACGAGGAGTTTCGACGGATCAAGAGGTGAAGTGTCTTACCTACAAGGATGGGAAGAAAGTCGGTCAATCCCGTTTTAACTCTTCGTCGTCGTCGTCGTCGTTGCAGGATCCTGCCGAGCAATCGACTTATCGTATGAAGCAAGTTGAATCGCCGTCATCCATTCCGCGCTACGCTGCTTCTTCTTCGCCTACTCCTTCTTCGTATTCGTCGTCCACCACGATGGTATCCGGTCAAGGATTGAGAAAGTCTCGGTTGTCGTTGGATTTTCGAAAACGTCCGGTCAGTTCTGTTATCGAAGAGGATGAGGGGGAGGAGTAACCTTTTTTTTGAAGGACGATCGACCTTTCCACATAGGGTGTCCGCGGTAGATATGTGAACGTCTTTATGATGATGACTTGCATGTTTTACGACTCATACCATGAAACTATCGCAACGTTTTTTTTCTTCTTTTCTTCTTTTCTTCTTTTCTTCTTTTCTTCTTTTTCCTGATTTTTGCCATTGCTGAGTATTGCATTTTCTGAGTGAGTGTGTATCATACAGGAACAACGTTGAATCAAAATACGGTTTGTTAGGTGTATATATATATCTAGACCCCGCAGCTAAAAAAAACAGCGATACTCCCATTTGCGTACCCACCTAAAGGTCTGCATGTGACTGGAAGTATTCTCTACGATTTCAAGGTAACCTAGATTATAGAGAGATAACACGAATGATTACCATGAAATATTAATTCCGAGCCCTCAAGTCTTTGGGCAACAAGTTGCTACATGAACGAGACATACCAGTCTTCCTGAGACTATATCACAGTTATGATGACCAGTTGACGCTTATTGCTCTATAATATCAACCGGCCACTCCATTACACGAACAAGTCTTTCGCCCCCCAATCCACGAACCAATCCATCAATTTTTCGAATCTCAGCATCGCACGTCTTTCCAAGATACCAAACATCTTCTAAAACAGCTATGGTCACGTATAGATGCGCAAGGATCGTCAGACTCACACCGAGCAGCAGCGCGTCGACATTGCCTTGATGTTGCGCGGAGTCCAAGATCCAGATGAAGGCTTCGGGTAGATCGTGAGGCCATGCGAAGATTGCGGCGTCTTCGAGGTCGGTTTGGATTTCGAGATCCATTGGGGATGCAGAATTGAGGGGTTCCATTTTGAGAGTGTAGAGGATGCGCATATATATGTATTCGGCTACGTCAATGGCTTGTTCGCATGCATGGAGGGATGTCTTGCCGCCGTGTTCGGACCGGGGGGTGTCGGTTAATGGCGAGTCGTCACTGCCGTCCTGAAGGGGTTCAGAATCACGTAGGGCTACGCATATCTCTCGTAAATCTGACAAGGCGCGATTGGCGCCCGAGGCAAATTTCCGAAGCCTCTTCGATTTGATATTCTGGTCGACTGCTGCCAGGCCAGAGCGCAATTCACTCTCGCAAAGCTTCCAATCGTCGTTGGCATTGTTGAAGAAGAAAAGTGCTCTGAGCCGGCATCGTCTCAAAGTCGACCAGAATTGACCGACAATAGACGTAGTGCCACGAACAAGATGGAGCCATTGTATCTGAAGCGGGATTGATGAGCCGCCATGGGTAGTGAGATTCTGCAAGGTCGGTTCGGTTGACGGATCTAGGTCTTTGATTCCGAGGGATGCAAATGCGAAACCTGTCACTAGCATAGACCCCGCCAGTAGCGCTTCTTCATTGGGCTCGGCGGTAGCACAAAGCGCTTGCTGTAGCCCGGCGAGACCTTGTTGATGATGTTCCATGATCAGATGAAGCGAAGGGCGCCAGGATATCGGAGATCCTTCAGTTATTAGTATATCCGCGCCAGCTAGGGCCAGGATAAGGTGCATCAGGAACTCGTTGGTAGCAGCCAAATCAAGAAAAACGCGCTCCCAGACCACCGTCTTGATTTTGTGAAGAGTCATATTTTTGGAGGTGTGCAGGATAAAGTGTTGGAGTAGGTTGAGATCACTCATGTTCAGACCAGATCCGACATTTTGTGGTTCCTCCGGAACTGATAGATTGAAATTCAATGGGCGAAACGGTACACTCCGTCTGTCATTGTGACTGCTCTCGGATGATTGTCCTCGAGAGACGGACCGCTGCCTTCGTCTCTGATCCAGCGCGCCTCTAGGGCTAGGGTAGACGCAATCGTTGCCCCGAACGACACACGCATTACACGTTGGCCGTACCTCATCACACTGGATGTTTCAGCAAAATCCTGTATTGAGAATATAATTGATGTACCTTGACGCGACGTTGCTTGCACATGTAGCAACCATTGCGGGACTTGGTATGGCTGATGCGTTGCTTAGGGCGCAAGTGCGAGTTGTTCGCGTTGCGAGTTGTATCTTGTGGAATTGTATATGGCGGCATTGGCAGTGCATGTATGTATTAAGGGGCTAAATTGATCTATTAATTCAGCCTGAGGCTGATGTGATATATAGTGGGCAAGTCAGATGTAAAAATGAGAAAAAAGGTAAAGGTTCCAAGGGCGACGAAAGTGCGGATGACTTTAGGGTTGTTAGGGTTATTTACTAAGCTCAACGATCTTTTCCGGCACAAGCATAATCTCTACTGAACATGATATTCTCTATATTGATTTGCCAAATACTTAGATATAAAGGACAGAAAATAAGGCAATCTATATAATGTTCCGAGACCTAAATATGAACACCGAACGAGATAAATAGCAGCACGACCTAGGGAAAAATCTACCAGAAACAGATTAAAGCTCAATTCTTACGACCGATATGAGTTGAATCCTGCATCTCCTCATCAGTAGACGTAAGCCGTAGGCCACTCTCTCGCTTGCCGTCATCACGCCCCAGAGACATTCCAGGGTAGACAACCGCCAACACAATCCCAGTCAGAGCCATGAGACAAGCATCAAAAATGTACAAGAGATACTCTCTTTTCATAATATAGCCGTCGTTCCCCTCCACGAATTCGGCAACGCGGAATATTGAGCGTACGAGAATGAGGAAACAAGCAGCGTACAGAGCCCACATGATCGATTCCCAGCTCTTGCTGCGGCTGAAGGATGGAGATGGAACTTGAATACTTGAGTAGTTTTGTCTCTTCACGCGCCAGTGGAATATAGCTGATACGATGACGAAGAAGCCGAAGAAGAGGAGTTGAACGACAAGACCGCCAACGACGATGTTGGCCCCGGTGTTCATGGCCGCAACCGTTCCGGCAGCCATATAACCACCCCCTATTTTCGAAATTAGAATCGAGCAGCAAAAGTGACATGTAATAGGGTTTACTCACCCCCACATTGAAGAAGGAACGAAAGTACATCTCCAATCACGAATACCTTCGTCAGGAACCGGACTGGTACGATGGAGAGTTGTTGAGAGTTTAGAGCGACTATGACTCTCCCTAGGGTCATATATATGGATGCAGCGAACAGAGGCGGCGCGACTAGGATCAGCATGGTCTGTACGATGTATGGACCGAGGGCTAAGGTGTTGAAGTGCGAGAAGATGCGAGCAATGTAACCGGCGCATTCAACTGATATTGTTAGTCTTGTGGATACCTTCCAGGACGGAATAAGGGTTCCTCACATAGCAGCCCGATGATGAAGGGAATGAAGAAATAGGCGCGGCATCGCCATAGTCGAATACAGTGAGCGATCGTAAGAGCTAGGAAAATCACTGCAAATATGGATGCTGCCGCGATTGAAGGTGTATATCTATAGAGTGCAAAGGAGATGGTCGAGTCGCTGCTTGAGGTAGTCATGGTGAGAGGTTTGACTAATGAAGGTAACTGATGTAGATGAAGAGTGAATGAAAAAATTAATTTGAATTATACCTAAGTCTACTTATACTTGTTCTGAACATAGATTCTTCTTTTTAAATCTCTACAGTCTGGATCTTTTAAAAAATTCTATAGTTTGGTCCTTTAAAAACTCTACAGCCCAGACCCGGACTACGGTCAAAAAACGAGAAAGCGAGAATACGAGAGCGGAAATACGAGAATACGAGAATGCGAGACTGCGATCATGAAACACAACAAGCCGCAAATTATAGATTGTTAGTGGCTGTGTACGACAGAGACTTATCCTTCATGGAAAGCAGAGCTCTAATATCACATCTACGACCATTTTAGAACGTACTAGCAGTATTCTAATTTGAAATTAAGCTCTGGCCACTGCGGCTCGAGGGCATTTCTAGATTAAGCGTCAAAAATATATGAGATCTTAATGAATCCGACTTTTGAAATTTTAAATAATCCATTTCGCCACACTTCATAGCAATTTTAAAGATGTTCGCGTGTTTCATCCATCTTTCCACGCAGGGAGCAAACAAAGCAAAAGCTAAGCTAATTTTCCCAGCAAAATAGCACGTCGTTGCAACATAGCCTCAATCACCTTCGTATTTACAACAGATAACATCCACCTTGATATTATGGCCGCATAACCACAAGCACACACCCTGCCAGACAATTTGTATGCACCGTCACTCAATTTCGACCTGGGGTTCTTTCATAGGAACGTATCGACTGGTTGCTCGTTTAAGCCCCGTCAGTCTCGCCGACACGAAGTGCGCCTTCATGGCTGATACCATGGGACCAGAAACCATCAACGAAGAGTTGTCTGCAACATAGTCAGTGACTGATACGTAATCACTACCAATGGCTAACTTACCCAGTCTCGCTACGATCGTGACCAAGCAGCAACCAGTATCCAAAAAGACCCTGGGTCAGGATATCATGGATTGCCCATGCGACAGTCTCAGCATCGACACTGATGCGTTGACTGAGCGGCGACGCGGCAAGGATGCTACTTCTGTCAGTTTAAAGCCTTGCAATAAGAGATCAGGGACATACATCGGATAAAGCAAGAAAACAAGCAAGTTCGCACCCGCAAAGGACGTGAACAGGGCGCGATGCTGATCTGCGCCTCGTCGCACGGAACGAACACCATTATAGCCAACCTGGAACCCGACCGTCAGGAAAGAGATGATGACAATTGTGTACCAGACCCAACGGCGCTGGTCATGGGCGAACGTAGCCGTCAACCCAGCAGCGAACATGATCAGATCAGCAGCAATAGCGACGACTAGATTTGCACCGTTCAGACCGCCGAGGAGAGCGATGTTGATAAGGATAAGAGGAGTGGTGATGATCCAGTTGAGGTAGCGAACCCAGAAGATTTGGCGGAGGTATTCTTGGTGGGTGTCTGGGACGTGTTCGTGGGTGTGGTGGACGATGGAGTGTTTGTAGGTGACGCCTTCACCGGTGGCCATAGCGAGGTAGGAGAGGAAGGAGACTGTTGTGATGAGGGCTGTCAGGGTGTGTAGGAGGCGGGTTTGCTAGATGGATTGTCAGTCTCTTGCCTCTTGCCTAAGTTTAGTGTTGAAGGGAAACGTACAACTCGAACTCGGGCAGCCAGGGTGTAAAAGGCAATCGAGGAGATTGCCATGAGGGCGACCACGACCCTAACACGGACATCAGCATTTACTCTATCATATTTGAGACGAAGTGACTACCATAATGTCCGCTTTCCGGTGCCATGAATATGCAGCACAACAGGCCAATCACCCGGAAGGACCGTCGGAATCGGTCCAACAGTAGGAGTCGAGGTGGGCAACGTAGCCGTGTGCTTGAGTATTTCTTCCATGCCGGGCACAATCATTTCGTTTGGTGTTTGTGAAGGTGATGCGTGGTATGAGAAATATGGGCGAACGCAAAAGAGAGAGTAAGGTTGTTTGGGGAACTTGACGTTAAATAGTTCGACGAGGCGACATGACGACACGACACCAAGGCCATGTCCATACTTTCGACGCCCCTCCTACATTCCCCTCCTCCTTCTATCGCCATCTGTCAGTCACGGGACGTACGTGTCGCCATTCCAGGCATCAGCGTTTCAGTCGGTTGGCCATCCTTGTTTCTGAGCAATATACGTGTGCAACGCATACAAAACCTGTTCTGTACATAAATAGGCGGTAGGCGACAGTGGCCCCAATGATATCAAGCAGCGGTCATCAACGACGCGGGGCAATCCGATTGATCTGGACTTCTTCTGAAATGCCAGAAGGAGTTAGACTGCGAGAGCATTCTGAATCATTCTCAATCAGGAAAAAGATGTGATACGTCATTGATCTTGGTCAGCTTAACTGGGGCTAACCCGTTACGGAAAGACGTTGGATTACCCCGGATTTTCCATCTTCTTATCTTCTTATCGTACATTGTATCTTCTATATATAATGCTACGCTACAATAATAATATACATGTTGGAGATTATATTATACATCCTGACCGACGCTGAAAGGAGAATGATACTATTAGTTGTGCTCCAGCTGGCCGATGACGTTGTCACATCGCTCGCACAGAAGAGCCTCCTCTGCCACTGGCTCTGGGGCAACGTATCGCCAGCAACGCGGGCATTTGGCCTGATTCGGTGCGTACACATGCGCCGTTGCCTTCTTCCCTGAATTGGGCAGTGCAAACTCCTCTGCGTAGCTCCATTCAGCACTTGCGATTTCATTCGGAAGATCCGATCCCTTGACACTGAGAGACACCGAGGATACAACGAACAGATCCGGGAGTTCATTTAGGTAGCGTTGGAAGATATCGAGAGATGCATTGTCGGGGAGTTCGAAATGCACAAATGACTGCAAGGAAGAGCCCATTTGTTTCTTCGACCGGGCCGATTCTTGGATAACTTTGACAGCTGTATTGGCCGCCATAAGGTCGATAAAGTCGTTACTGATCGCTTCGTCAACCCACTCAGCTGGCACTGTGCGAGCAATCCGTCGCAGAGGATGCTCAAGCTGATCCTTGACAAGCTCTGGAGTATGTTCCCAAGACTCTTCTACAAGTAAAGGTGTGATAGGAGCCAACAGTTCTTGCAAATAAGTGTAGATGTGGAACAATGTGGTCTGTGCTGCGCGACGGCTGGCGCTGTCTTCGGCCTCAGTGTATAATCTGTCCTTGAGAGTTTCCATATAAAATGCCGAGAACTCCAGGTTGGTCCAACGATTCAAAGCGTTGACAGCCTTGTAGAATTCAAAATTATCAAAAGCGTTTCGGCAGGTGTCCACCAATCGAGTCAATTGCATCAGTGCCTGGCGATCGATTTTGTGAAGTTCTTCATATTGAAGTATATTCACTTTAGGATCAAAGTCGCCCAGAGCACCGAGGAGCAGTTTGAAAGTGACGCGATATTTGTGCAAACTTGTATTGACGGTCTGCAACACCTGCTGTCCAATGACAACGTCTCGAGTGTAGTCACTGCTGGCGACCCATAAGCGGAGTGCATCAGGCCCAAGGGCATCGTACACCGGGCTGGAAGGCTTCTGTTCTTTGGCGCCCTTTGACTTTTTCTGCTTGAGAGGGGGAAGAAGCGTGCCGTTCATGATAGCGTCCGGTTTCATGACATTCCCAATGGATTTGCTCATCTTGCGAGCATCTTGATCGAGAGTAAAGCCGTGGGTGATGAGATGCTTGAACGGTGCTTTGATAGTTGACGGTTCGACTTTCCCTGAAACGACCTGATGTGAAACATATGTAAGAAGGCTGGACTGGAACCAGCCGCGATGCTGATCAGTCCCTTCGAGGTAGATATCAGCAGGGCGTTCCTTTCCAAGCGATTCGTCTGCTACTTGAGTCCAACTGGTCCCGCTGTCAAACCAGACATCCATCGTGTCTGTACCACGACGATAGCCAGGAGAATTCTCCTGCTGAAGATGCTGAGGTATCCATGCGGGATCTTCAGGACTGTCCGTCCACCAAGCATCAATGCCACGTTCGTCAATGACATTCATGATATGAGACACTGTTTCCTTCGTCAACACTGCTTGACCCGTGGTCTTGTCATACAAGGCTGGAATAGGGACACCCCAAGCGCGTTGCCGTGAGATACACCACTCGGTACGATTCTGCACAAAGTTCTTTAACCGTTGTCTACCCGTTGCTGGAACGAAATTCACTTCCTCTAGCGATGCCAAAGCGGATTCTCGAATGTTGGCTACATCAGCGAACCATTGTTCAGTAGCACGGATGATGATGGGCTTTTTCGACCGCCAGTCGTATGGATACTTGTGCTCGTATTTGTGTCGATTGAGAAGCTGATTTTTAGATTGCACATATTGCAAGACCAACCCATTTCCCTCGTCTAGCACGCTTTTACCTGACAGATAGGACGGATCATCGGGCATAGCTTCGTCCGTAAAACAGCCCTCATCGTTGACAGGAGCAAAAGCCTGGATGCCCTGTGCAAGGCATACTTCATAATCATCCATACCATGGCCCGGCGCGCAATGGACCAAGCCGGATCCGGAATCGGCAGTCACAAAATCAGCAGCGATGATAGGCTGTTCTTCGGTTCCTTCTCTGGGAAACAGTGGCCTATAAGTTGTTCCCTGGCACAGCTCGGATCCTTGAATGGAAGGAACCAGGACTTGAAGTTCTTCTTTTAACATGTCTTGAAAGTAGCTCAATCTGGAATCCGCTATAAGTAGTTGTCCATGGCTGCTTGATTGAACGATCAAATAGTTTAGTGATTCGCTCACGGCAATCGCTGCATTGGCGGGGAGCGTCCATGGCGTTGTAGTCCAAATGACAGCACTTAATGATTCGGTATCAATCAATGGATTATTCCTAATCTGATCTGGCACCTTGACCAGCGGAAATTTGACAAGCGCAGCAGTCGAGACGTGTTTCTCGTTGTACTCCAATTCAGCCTCGGCCAATGCCGTCCCCGTGGACGGAGACCAGTAAACAGGCTTGAATCGTCGATAAATCAGGCCTTTCTCGACCATCTCTCTGAAGATACCCAATTGTTTCATTTCAAATCTCTTGTCTAATGTCTTGTAGTGTCCTTCCCAATCTGCCATCACACCCCACGCCTGAAACCCACGCATTTGTTCCTTAACCGTCTTCTCCGCCAGTTTCCGTGCAGCTTTGCGAATCGTCGCTGCGGTTCCCAGACCTTTACTGAAATCATTTCCATCTTTCTGTTGAGCTTGAAGCGCCTTCAACTCAATTGGCAAACCATGGCAATCCCATCCCGGAACGTAGTGTATCCGCTTTCCTCGACTTAATTGTGTCCGGTTGATGATGTCTTTCAGGATTTTGTTGAGGGCATGACCCACGTGTAATTCGCCATTTGCGTACGGCGGGCCATCGTGTAGTACGAAAGTGTCGCTAGCAGGTCGGTTTTCGCGCTGCCAGGCGTACAGCTCGTCAGAACATCGTCGCAAATACTTCGTCTGGTCTGCGACGGGGACTCGTGCGGGAAACGTCGAGCGAGGGAGCTTGAGCGTGGAAGTCCAGGAGCGCGTCATGTCATGCTACTTGGTCTACCACCTCCGTGGTAACGGCAGACATGTGCGCCTGGATGTTGAATTGATCAAGTGGCTTTATTGTGGTTGGTCATATCGCTCGGAGTCTGAAATTATTTCGATCGGATGTTTACTACATTGGCCAATGGGAAAGGTCCACTGAGACCCACTCCTGAGTCGCCGAGTAGACACCTGAGGTGTCCACAATCACCTCCTGTCTCTTTCTCTTCTCTTGTTTCTATTCCAGTATCTTTTATCTCCATCGAAGCACTGGCGGACAGACTGCAGAATGACCTTGAAGCTATTGGGACTTGGAGAGCTAGTCACCTGGCTAAACAATCATGCAAGGTCAATATATCTAACTGATTGGCACAGTGTTCTAAATGTACGTTTTGACACTTAATGAATCGTTTGATCAAAACATTATAGATTTCTAGCTGAAGGATGGCTGCCCTACACTACTTTTATCACAATTTTGCCTGAAACAGACTGTCTCATCAATGCCTCGAATGCATCCTTAGCTTCTGTCCACTCAAACACTTGCCCTACGACAGGCACGATCCTATGCTTTTCCATCAATTCTACCAGCTCATGGTACATCTCCAAGCTAGCAGCCATTTGACCTCGGACTAAATAATTCAATCAGTACCATATGAATAGTCACATAAATACGCATGCACTCACTCGTCTTTGCACCGAATATGATCGCATGTATCAAGCCAGGATCAGACGGCCGAGGCTCCGTCAAGAATCCTACCGCAGCCACCGTTCCCCCAAAACGAGCAGCTTTGAGGCTCTGCTCAAAAGTCGCGGATCCGCCGACGTCAATGACGAGATCTACGCCTTTGCCATCTGTAAGTCTCACAACTTCGTCGGCCCATGACGGGTGAGTTTTGTAGTTCACTACTTCATGCACACCGAGACTTTTGAGTAGTTCAGATTTTGTGTCTGAACTGGTTGTGCCAATGACTCGAGCCCCAGCTGCCACAGCAAACTGCGCGCAGAACATGGACGAACCACCAGTGCCCTGTGTCAAGACTGTCTTTCCAGAGAGGTCCAGACCGTTGGATATGCCGTTATGAAACAGAGCTTGAATAGCGGTTCCGCCAGCACCAGCAATGCTGGCAGCTTGCTCCCATGTAAGATGGGCGGGCTTCCTGACTAACCATGATTCATCGAGCAGTAGATACTGACTCAAAGTCCCGTGAATATCTCCACTCCCTAATCCATTGCCCTTGAAATTGGATACGTCGCCATCATCCCATGAATTAGTGACTCGAAATATAACTTCATCGCCGATTTTCCAATTGTTGTTCTTGCTTGGACCCACAGCTTCTATGGAGCCTGCTCCGTCAGAGCAAGGAGATAATCCGGGTATGCTTGGGACGGGATATTTGGGCGAGAAGGCTGTAATGAGCAGGTCACGGAAGTTTAGTGCTGCTGCATGGATACGCACGAGGATTTGCCCAGGGCCTGGGATGGGCTTTTCGACTTCTTCTAGCGCGAGATTGTCTAGGATTTCGACGGATTTTTCGTCGTGGGTAGACGCCTTGGGGTAGACTCGCCAGGCTTGGTATTTGGCAGACATAGTGCTTGTCTTATCTTCTGCTTCGTTCAGATGAATCGGCATATGAATGAAACATATCCATCTTCATATTTGATACATAACTTTTAATTTATAGAGTCTACTACTTGGGTCAGTGACTGGTATTGCATGGCTAAACTTACTTCCAGAAAGTCACCGAAGTTCTTCCGATCCAGCTTGATAGCGCAAAGTCTTTTGATTTTCCATAGTCTTTATACACAAGAGATACTGGGATTTTATTTTTATTGATGCGACCTAAATTTAAGATAAGCGATATCATGGAGCATATTCTGCCCGTTGTCCGTGGATTTCGGAGAGATATTAGGGGAGACTCAGCCGCTTACCCTTTTTGGACACTTTCGGACGAAATGGATTTGCTCCGGCGGATCTCTTCCCTAACAGATGTGGTGATATCATATCAAGTAGGGAGATGCTCTAGCGTTAGGTATATTGCTAGCAGTTGGACTCGGAGCTTTTGGAAAAAGAGGAAGGGCGAACAGAGACAGTGGCTTGGATATGTATGCCAGAATGAGCACATACATACTTAAAAGCTTGTGGACTAAGAGACTATATCTAGTGGGTATTATTGATATGAGCCGGTTATAAGCGAATATAGGCTGGAGGTCAAAATCCAGTCTTTCCAAGAGTCCGATAGGGGAATAATATTGTAAAAATAAAGTAAAGATGCTTCATAACTCCCGTCCAAATTCACTAGATGCGATTACACCCAAAATGATGACACTCAGCATGTTTCAATATATTGTCATGGAACTGACCGCGCCGTTCTTCAACACCTCGAAAAGAAGACCCGGGAAGCCGTAGAGCTCTGTATTTCCTAGACCCTGTCCACTGTCGGGACCTGAAGAGGCTGCTCTGTGTTTACCGCCGACACTTTCCTCCCATCCTCCAAGGAATTCTACGCTGCTTTCGGGACTATCACCCCAGCCTCTGTTCAGGACCATGCCTCTTTGGAGAGCTGTTTCCTCTGAAGATGATGCATAGGACCCTTTCCAAACGTTTTGAAGTCGTTCCGCTACTTCATCATAATGCGTTTCTGACGTTAGAACTTCTCTGCCACTATCATCGAGAAGGATCTTCCAACGACTTCGCCGATAACGGTTAAATGGATATGACCCTGGAACATTACCATGAACGATGAGCTTAGTGACGGTAAGTAGAGAGGATGTGGCGGGAGGKGGKGTGTCTGATAACTCCGAGCCTGGCAATGCCGGGCCCGAGGGCGTGGGATAAGATATAAAGGCGTCAAATCCATGATGGAAGTAGTTAAAGAAGCATTCTGAAGGAAGAGATGAGGGATCGACCTTGGAGCTTGAAAAGGTCTCATCATCAGAGTCTTCCGGACTATTGTTTGAAGAGTGGTCTGTATCTGGTGTATCGAGGCCACGCCCGGGAGATGGGCTTAGCAAACGTGGTTGATTCACGCCCCGAGCATTATGTATGGATATCCTGCGGTCATTCTTACGATATATTGCATCAGGCGGTCCAAGTTCCGCGATTAAGTCTTGGGGCGTTGTTTCGGAAAGATTTATGACAAGAGAAGGGCTGGATCTCCGTAAAAGCTCTATCCTTCCCGCTCCCAGGACCCTGATTTCTTCGATCTCATCCGGAACTGCTTCCTTGCCCTTTCCGATCAGCGCCGGAGAACGCGGTAGCTGAGGCGGGGCAGTAAACAATTTGTTTCGAGCTTCAGACCATGATGCACCTTGAAAGATGGCCATCGAAGTGGCTGGAGATGCTGCAGAGGACGAAAGGAGGGCCACAAAATCACAGTTATTGGACCAGGCCGAGTCTTGTAGCGGGAAGGAGAATGCCACTCCCGGATATGACAAAACATAGGTGCCGAAAGGAGAGCCATCTGCTGGCGGAATATATTCACCTGGATAAGAAGGCCCGAAAAGCCGATTGTATACATGACGAAAGCTGGGTCCAGTAGGCAAAGGTTGCTCTTGCGGTTTCGGAATCTTCACGACTTCGTGGTTCTTATATACAAGGGGAGCTTTGGAAAAGTCAAGAACCTCAATCAGTCGCAATCGTTGATCGGGTCCGTCAAATCTTAGCCTCAGCCCATTTTTAGGAAGATTGAGCACAACGGGCTCTATAAGTGGTTCTGTCGAGGAATATGCGAGGTCGATGGCGGGGTATGTTTGAGGACGCGACTTGATGCGACTCAATACATTATGAAGAGAGCTTCCCAATGCTGTTTCGACTCCAAATTAGCGAGCTACTTAGAGAACGGAGGCAGTAAGAACATCTAGCTCACTCAGATTACCAAGGCCTTTGCCCGGAAACACCTGCATTGCTCCTGGCGCGCTAGCAGTTGACATTGCGGCGCGATCACCACTCGGGGTTCATGGCCAGTGAGCAGGAATTAACGAAGCTTCCCCACAATGAAGCAATATTCTAGACAGAGACGGTATTTCAGACAGTTGTCAAAATGAGGGATAAGTGCAATGTTCAACGTCAAGTCACAGCTTGGATCATGTGAAGGTCCCCGCTGACCGATGACGCCGGACACTCATTCTGCCAGCTTATCAGCACCGCCTACACCGATAAGAAGCATGCAGGCTTGGCGTCTTGGCACACGAGGCACCAAGGCAGTGAGGCACTAAGGCAGAGTCTTCCGTACACTAACCACTTTGGGGGTTTGTTTATGTTTTGCCCTGTCCATGGACAGCCTAAACAAACCCGGGTTGCTGCGAACTATTCCTGCATGCCTATTCAGCATAACTACCCGACACACGACAATTCCGCCCTCCCCGCCATTGATTACTTCAAATACTTCCGGGCGAAATCCATGTGTGCATCTTAGACAGTAGCATACACTGGACTCCTACTCCGATTGATACCTCACTGGCAAAACCATGCCGGCTCCTTATACACGGCCTGCCGCCGGGGCGGCCACCAGGAAGCCAACGTTGCGACAGCCTACCAGGCGTATAGCTGCGTCTGCGACCGAAAGATCGCAGTCTCCAGCAGTTGCTTTGAAACCTACAACGACAAATATCATGCGCCTACAGAGATCACCAAGCGTGCAGTCGATCGCAGGCGCCAAACGAAAAGAACGCGAGTATGAACCAACTGGTGGCGAAGATACTAGCATACACGTTGTGGTTCGCTGTCGCGGTCGTAATGACCGGGAAATTCAAGAAAACAGTGCGGTTGTGGTGTCGACAGAAGGTACAAATGGTGTCGAGCTTTCAATGGGCCCGAATGCTCTAAGCAACAAAGCATACCACTTTGATAAAGTGTTTTCTCCGGCCGCTGATCAGACCACACTCTTCGACGATGTTGTTACACCTATATTGAACGAGGTACGTCTCATTCAATTGATTGTCTGTGATGATACTAATTTGCTCTCTCAAAGATGTTATCCGGATATAATTGTACAATCTTTGCCTACGGTCAGACCGGTACGGGAAAAACATACACAATGTCAGGAGACATGACCGATACTTTGGGTATACTTTCAGAAAATGCGGGTATTATTCCGCGCGTCCTATACTCGCTTTTCACCAAGCTCGAAGACAGAGAGAGTACAGTCAAGTGCTCGTTCATTGAATTGTATAATGAGGAGCTACGAGACTTGCTTTCGCCTGATGATAAAGCCAACCTCAAAATTTATGAGAACGAATCAAAGAGAGGTCACAACAGCACCACTTTAGTACAAGGCATGGAAGAGCATTTCATCCACTCTGCTACTGCCGGAATTAAACTACTTCGAGGCGGAAGCTATAAACGCCAGGTAGCTGCGACGAAATGCAACGATCTCAGTTCCCGAAGTCATACTATTTTCACAGTGACCACGAGCGTCAAGCGGACTACGGAGGCTGGCGAAGAGTATATAAGCACAGGGAAGTTGAACTTGGTCGATTTGGCTGGTAGTGAAAACATCCAAAGAAGCGGAGCAGACAACAAACGTGCGGCTGAGGCTGGCTTGATCAATAAGAGTCTTCTGACACTTGGAAGAGTCATCAACGCGTTGGTCGACAAGAGCTCGCATATTCCGTACCGCGAGTCCAAACTCACACGCTTGCTCCAGGATTCGTTAGGAGGTCAGACGAAAACGTGCATTATTGCAACGGTTTCGCCAGCGCGAAGCAATTTGGAAGAGACAATCTCCACTCTCGACTATGCTTTCCGGGCGAAGAACATCCGCAACAAACCGCAGATCAACTCTACATTGCCGAAGAAAACCCTACTACGCGAATATACTATGGAGATTGAACAGCTGAAAAGCGATCTGATTGCAACACGGCATCGCAACGGAGTTTATCTCTCAGCAGAAGCCTACGAAGAAATGAAGATTGAGAGTGAATCACGCAGAATCATCAACGAGGAACAGCGAGCGAAGATTGAAAGCAAAGAAGCGAGCCTGAAACACAAGACAGAGGAGCTGTTTGCGCTAACGAGCAATTTCAACAACCTCAAAAAAGACAGTGAGGAAACACGCGCCGCGTTGAACGAGACAAACGATGTGTTGGAGCAGACCGAGATTGTTCTTAGAGATACCAAGAAGCTATTGGACCAAGAGGAATTAATCCGCAAAGCACATGAACAGACCGAAGAGAAGCTTTATGGCATCGGCAGTGAGCTGCTGTCCAAGTTGGATCAAACAGTTGAACATGTCAATGGGCTTCACCAAAAATTGCATCGCAAGTCGGATCTCCACAGCCATAACCGTGATACTTGGGAAGCATCCACCGGAGACGTTGTTGATGTTACCAAATTGATTGAAGACAGGGTTGAGATCTTCGAATCCGAGCACTCGGCTCTTGTTCAGGGCCTGTCTACTAAGATTGCGGAATTCATCACGACGGAGTTACAAACAGTCACGACCGGTAACTCACAGATCAATACGTCTCGATATTTTCTTGCGGAGACGGAGAACGAACTGAAGGAGCAATCCACCAAAGCTCATGATGAGATGAACGACGTTCTCGAGGAGATCAAGGTGCTTCGAGAGGATGTCAAGGGAAAGGTTGGACAGGGATTGAATGGTCTTTCAGCGGCCGCAGAGCGGATATCAAAGGAAGTCATTGATGAAATGACCGACTTTCATACACAGGTTTGTCAATCATATTTCCTTGGACGGACTCTTCGCTGACTTTTGTAGCTTCATTCCTCTTATAGCACCCTAGGTCGGGATTTTAAGGCAATGTTCGAAAATATTACGACGCATATTGAGTCGCAGAAGACGGAAATCGAAGAACTTCGTGCGCAACTACTTGAAGCCAATCGAGAAGCTATACAAGGAAACCAGTCGGCTGCCACTGATCTCGAGAAAGCGTTGGAAGAAGAAAGACAGGCCGCCGAGACCGATCGCGCCGATTTGCTTTCTCAGATTAGCTTGCTTATTGAAGCCTCCAGTCAGAAACAGGCCACGCGTCTCAAGGGACGAGTGGACAATGTTACGTCGGATCTAAAGTATTCTGGTGATATCTTGCAAAAAGCTACCGATAAATACCAAGAAGGGATGGAGAAGTGGGTTGACAGGGAAAATCAGCTGATTGAAGATGTCATTGGTTCTAGAGATGCTATCAAGGGGCGTATGCAGGAGGATTGGGAGGTATGTTTCGAAAGAATCATAATCACGAGAAGTTACTCACGATTCATCAGGTTTTTGAGCAACGCAATGAATCCATCCAAAAGTCCACCGAAGCAGTTCACCAAGAAACCATTCGCATCGTTGATGAGCAAGTGCGGCAGATGGCCGTACAGATGGAGGCTTTGGATGACTTTGTGACTAGAGCCAGATCTCAGAACGGCTCTCATCACGAATCTCATATGGCTAACCTAGAAGGCCTGACAACGAATATCAAGGGCTCCTTTGCGTCACTAGAAGAAGGATTTGGTAGCATGAACACCCAACTTCATGCGTTCCAGGAGACTGTTACCGAGAAAGAGAACAGCCTCAAGCAGGCTGTTACTCCTTTCGTTGAAGAAGTTCGACAGCCGCTGGTCGAGCTCCGAAATAACATCCAAAATGCTCCAATGACTGAATACAAGCCAACAGGAACTACTCCACCCAGGACTTCTTACGAATATCCGAGGACATTACCCCGAACAGCTTCCCACAGCGCCTTGCTCGACAAGCTAAAGCAAACCACCCAGCCTATACTCACACCCCTTGAGGAGGAAACCTTGGACCCAGGCTTAAAATCACCAATCAAACATCGCATGGGCTCACCGAAGAAAACACGGGTCTACAATGACGCTGAGGACGAGGTAGGCGAACCTACCATTACCACCTCCACAATCATCACATCATCCAACACGGGTCTTAGGGAGGTCGACTTAAACGTCGCCGCGAAACAACTCAACTCTAGTTCCCCGGAGCGCGATTTTTCGAAATCAATCATCGATGTTTTGGAGGACCCGGCTGAGCCACCTCCTAAAAAACGACAGGCTGCTTCGGAGAGTAAGCTTCCCCAAAAGGCTTTGATGCGCCGCGCGCCACCTGGAATTGCACTGGATGGGAGGGAGAATGCCCCTCTTGATGCGTGTATTGGAAGACGGTTGCGCAATAGACCGTCCATTGGTTAGATTTTTTGTGCGTGTTTGGTTTTGGATCATATCTGATAGATACCCCGTGCGTTTTTGTTTGTACCATTCGCTTGACTTTCTTTTTGTTTGTATATGGCGTATTGCTTGGAGGTAGAGTGGCAAGTTATTCATAACTAATCAAGTTCTATTCATTAATTGCATGAGATCATATCTTTAAGCAAGTATTCCGCTTATAAGCATAACTAGTCATCAACTTCTTCAGATCGTAATCATACAGATGGTCCCTAATCGTTCGCAACAGCTTCTTCATCAGCCTCTTCATGTCTCACTTCCTCAGCACGAGAAACATCATTATCTCCCGGCGGTGCAGGCGCAGGCGCAGTGGCCGTCGCCGTCGCTGTCGCTGTCGCCCCCAACGGCGAATAATCACCATTCGTGTCGATAACCCTCCTCAGCTCCACCATGCGCTTATCAAACTGCTCCATCATTTCTTCCAGCGTCTGTGGTCCCTCCTTGTCCTTTCCGACGGGTATGTCGCGCGCATAGCCACCCGTGCCTTCGATGCGGAGCATGAGCGTGTTGGTCACACTCACCTGATCACCGGTGGGAGTGTCGAAGGTTGGTGCTGGGCTAAGGGAGGCGTCGAGGACTTGCCAATCTGGCGTGAGGCTGTGCGCGGAGACAATGCGGTATCCATATGGCTGTTGTTGCTGTCTCTGAGCGGGCGACGATGATACGACGGTTGTCCCTGTCCCTGCCGATGTACCGGCTAGGAGCGCGTCGGGCGCAGAAGACGGGKTTCCGATTGCGGTGGCTGATTGCTCAACGTCTAAAACGATGAACCGCTCCTTAACGCCTGGTATTGGTGGCGGTAAAAGGGATGGTCTGTCATTCTCAAGTTTATGTGATGATTGTTGATCCGCAGAGTCTAATCTTTCTTCCGAATCGTTGCGCGGAGGAGGGGATGTCGCATCGTGGTGCCCTGCTTCGAGGACTCGCAGTGACGCTTCGGTCATTAGTTCCGCGTCATCGTCGGAGAAGATGTAGTGCACGGTTGGATGATGATAGTCGGCAGAGTTTGCGTCTTCGATTAGTGTAAAGAAAGGCTTGAAGTTTGCTGGTGTTGGTTTTGGTCTGTTGTCGTGGTCGTCGTTGTTGTAGCCTGATTCGACGTCTTCGAAGGGGCGCTCGGGGGCGGGTTGGTGGTCATCGTGTTGTTGCGGACTCTCGCCTAGCTGGGTGTAAGATGCATCGCTGCGCTTGTTGTATTCGGACGAAGGGGCGATGGGTCGCGGCCTTGATGTTGCGGTGGATGGATTCGCGCTGGTGGTGTTTGCGGCGCGGAAGGGAGATTGTCTAGATGAAGAGGACGGCTGGACGAAGTTTTGTTTAGGCAAGGACGACATCTCCAGAATAATGAGTACCTAGGTAACTTAGAGGCACAAGAGAAGAATAGATGATGGCTACATGTTTGTGATGGTTGGTCGAGTCGAAGCTTGGAGGTACATATGTGGAGGAAGGTTGAGGTCAGTGAACATGGCGCATACAGATGGCTGAGAGGATCCACTTTAGCTTAGCTTCACGCGACGTTCTACATGACCAGACTCAATTGACGATTTCCCCCCCTTCCCAATATTGATTTTCTAATAGACAGTTCAATTTGTACGTAACTTGAGAGTGAAAAAAAGCCTAAATAATTCATGGAACTAACTTCGCTTCATCCTGAACGCCAACAAAGGGTATCAAAATTTTTAAAACTCCAACCAATGCAATAGCAGCGGATATATATAGTCTACGAGGCAGGCCCGACAGGTTGACCGGGGTCTTGCGACTCCTCGTTGTTCTTTTTCCATTCGAATTCTGAGAAAAGAAGTCAGTCTTGTACATTCCGAGTTCAGCTCCATGACTTACTCTGACGGCACATGGGACAAAGTCCTTTCGAGGATTCTTGAGCAATCCACGTAAGAAGACAGTGCTGGACACGGTTAGTCGGTTGATAGCTTGAGGCGACTACTGTCGAACGTACCATGTGGAAAGAATGACCGCATGTCCCGATTACTGATATCGATTAGTACTGCTTTTTGTCAATTGCGGAGGAAACATACACAGCGCGCAGTCATCGCCGGGGAATTTGCAGGTTGGACAAGTTCCGTCGAACTGGACGCGGCAGATACCGCACACTTCGTCTTCGGGCATGTCCCAGCGCCAGGATGCCACGGCGTTCCATTCTTTGATTGTGACCTTCATGATGTAGAAAACTGATGCGCGAGGAGTAGAGTGCGTTGTGTTGTGCTGGTGGGGTGTTGCTGGGTAAAGAATCAAAGAATAAACAGAGACATGTCGCACTAAGCCCAGAAGAGTGGCGGATAGCTATCTGATAAGCGGCAGCCCGAGCTCGGAGCTTCCCCAACTCTTCGTCCGCCCTCTTTCTCCCTCGAGTCCCTCCAGACCTTGCACTCGTCCTGACAAATACAACAGCGACTCCACATCGCGCCATCACGCTACTCATCCTCACGAGAGGCTAATCAAATTATTTGACATGTAACTCATCTATCCTGTGACCATGACTTGGACAGCCCTTCGGTCTTCGTTGCGCCCCTCTCTCTTCACACGTCTCCCCCGTCAGCAAGCCACCATGACCCAGACACAGCAGAGGTTCAACTCCTTCTCGTCCTATCTAGTTACCCCCCACGAACTCAACAACGCCTTGAAACATTACCCCTCTAGCGAGATTTCTACCGCGCCTAGAGTCGTCCCCCTCTGCGCAGCATGGTTCATGCCAAACGACCCCGAGGGACGTACAGGCATTCAAGCATTCCGCAAAAGCCACATCCCGCATTCACGATTCTTTGATATCGATGGCGTCAAAGACGAGGACTCACCTTATCCTCACATGCTTCCCACTAAGGAGCGTTTCGCCGAAGCAATGAGCGAACTGGGCATTCACCGTGATGACGAAGTTGTTGTTTACGATACGGCCGAGCAGGGCATACTCAGTGCACCGCGTGTCGGCTGGACGCTACGTTTCTTTGGTCATCCTAACGTGCACGTGCTTAACAACTTCAAACTGTGGGTGGAGCAGGGCTTACCTACGGAGTCGGGAGATGCCAAACCGTTTACCAAGACAAATTACCCAATTCCGTCTTATGACGTCGATCGAGTAGTGCATTTTCCCGAAATGAAGGAGATTGCAAAGGATTACGGTAAAGAGGGGGCTGATGAGGTTGAGATCTTGGATGCGAGACCGTATGGCCGCTGGTCGGGTGAATCTCCTGAGCCTCGTGCTGGGCTGTCTTCGGGTCATATGCCTGGTTCCAAGAGCGTGCCGTTTGGTGAACTTCTTGACCCCAAGACCAAAGCATTTTTGTCTCCGGAAGAACTGCGCAAGGTGTTTGAGTCCAAGGGTGTCGATCCATCAAAGACCATTATTACTTCTTGTGGCTCTGGAGTGACTGCGGCGGTCATTGAGGCTGCGCTTACTGTTGCCGAGTTTGGTGATCCGGCGAAGCGACGGTTGTATGATGGAAGCTGGACGTAAGTTTTCCCCTTCTTGATGTGTGCAATTGCTAAAATTTGAATGTCTAGTGAGTGGGCTCAACGGGTGACGGAAGACAGCGGTCTGATCAAGAAGCTTACGACGTGATATAGCTCACCATGATTATATCTCAGCCACTTCAGCAAAAGTATCAGTATTCTCCCGCGATTACTTCTGCGCTCATTTCACATATGAATGAGTTCGTATCAGAGGTTCGAAAACCCAGCACTTGTATCTCTAAAATGAAGCCGCGGTGAAAAATGCAGGAAGCCTGCACCAATCAGCCACGCGCGTGATGTCAGTTGTCGCAAAATCGCTACCAACTTGATTTAAGACTCTGCTAATAGCGAAAATTACACAAAATATTGAACACATTCAATTCGTAGGCTGTAGTAGTCGAAATTTAAAGGCATCAGTCGCAAAGGCAGAAACCAGACATGATTGGCCGGCGGGTGCCTGGTCTTGGCTGTTGTTTCGGGCCTTTCAAGTCCAACATCGGCGGCCTCTCTCACCCTCTTGCTCTTGTCCCCGACCAACAGCCTCTCTACAAATGCACCCAACACTGTCCATGCCATGAACGAGGCATTCGATGATACAATGCTGGCTAACATCAAGTCTTGTTTTAACTGTGAGTCTCCCTCCCATCCGTCTTTCTTCGTCGCGCCATACACCAGGTCATCACCGACACAACCCCCACATTGCTCGTAGAGAGTCAGCACAGCTGTAGCGTTGTTGACTGAGCGTCTATTGACTGATCGATGACTAGTCTTCACTTTGAACTACATCTACTACCCCCTTTAGGGTCCGCTCTCTTTCCTCTACCCTTTTCTGCCGAATCCCCCATTGGGCGAAACTCTCGGCAACATGTCGGCGGCTCGAAAAGTGTTCCACTGTGCTGTGGACGACACCGTCCTAACCACCAACGTCAGCGAAATCAAGCGCTGGGCTTCCAACGGGGCAATTACACTGTTTGTTCCGCTATACAGTAGGCTGACCGACGTCCCCCGCAGTCATCACCGCCCAGCTTGCGATATTGGCTGACACACTGATTATTTGCAGCTCTCGAACGTCTTCAGGAACCCAAGCGTGGTGGTTCTCAAGTCGCTATAAACTCTCGCGAAGCCGTCCGTTTTCTCGACCGCGTCACCTCCGGCAAAGACAGCATACCAGCGGATCGGGTTGTGCTCCAGGGACCTATGGAGCAATATGACAACTGGGCAGATGCGGAGCAGTTTTTTCTTCCGGAGTTTGAAGAAGAGGTTGACGAATACGCCGCACCGAGAGACGGCGATATTACCGATATTACCACACCCAAGACTGAGATTGCGAAAGTGAATGGTATTTCAGCAAAGTCGGCACCCGAACAAAAGGGACCTGGATTACCCGGATTGCCAAGTGATTTATCGCAGATGCTGTTGAGCAAGCTGAATTTCAAGGGACCGGCTGCGGTTGGTGCTCAGAACGACATCAAGTCTTCTGTCTCGATCCCTTCGGTCGGTACTCAGAGCGACGAAGGATCGCGAGCATCGTCCCGTAGCTCTCAAACCAGCCCGGAGTATGCGAATGGAAATGCCAAGCGTGGCCACAATCGTTCGACTTCAACATCTTCGAACGCACCGCCAACTCCTGCAGTACTGCGACCATTGCTAAGTGCGTTGTTATGGCGTCTGCATCACGACGAGGGTTCTATCGGCGTCCCGCAAAACCTCACACTCATCAGCAACGATCGTGACATTCAGGTTTGGGCCCAGAAGTTCGGAATCATGACCAAGAATATTCATCAGCTTCGAACGGCTATTCAGTACGAAG
Source organism: Talaromyces amestolkiae (assembly GCF_001896365.1). Taxonomy (NCBI): domain Eukaryota; kingdom Fungi; phylum Ascomycota; class Eurotiomycetes; order Eurotiales; family Trichocomaceae; genus Talaromyces; species Talaromyces amestolkiae. Next base: position 3,638,279 of record NW_024468037.1, on the reverse strand, counting down.
AGAAGGAATTCAAGAACCGTGTGAAGTATGCCGAAAAGACGCAACATGTCGCTCCATCGCCAAAGCCGCTTTTCTCGTACGAGAATGATAGCGAGGAGGATGAGCTAGTATTTGTTCCTCGCGGCGGTCGAGGAAAAGGTGCAGGCCGTGGCAGTGGAAGCCGAGGCGCAAATGGTCGCAAGACTCGAGCAGCTACCGCTGCAGCTATTGCGCAGGCTGACACTACCGTTGAAGTGCCTTCGCAGCCTATCGATCCAGATTCCTTTAGCCGTTCGATTGGCGCGACGACGGTTGTCAAGCAGCCTCCCTTGGACCTGAGTTCTCAGTCCGGGGCCTCTCGTGGTTTGGCAGCTGCTTCTAGGCGCAATGGCGATGAGCATAATCATGGTCAGGCCAATGGTGGTAACGGCGGCAGTAGCCGTCGTCGTCAGCGCGGTGCCGGAAGCACTCGAGCAAACACCTCCACTCGCGGTGGACGTGGACAAGGAAAGTTATGGGTTCCTTAAAGATAAAAGCGCGGATTTCACTTGAAGTCCTAGAATCTCTCTCTCTCCATTATCACGAAATCGGGAATCTGTTTCCACTGCAATCGATACATGATGGACTTGACCGTCTTCCTAAGTGCGGGATGGTACCTATATCTACTTGCTGGAATCGAAAAACTTCCTGAAATCGGAACTTTCTTATCTTCCAAGATTTGAGGCTACTGTGCCGTGCTTGAATATACTTGGGGATTCGTTCCTCTAGGCTTGGTATACGGTGGCATTGTCTTCTTGACCGGGTTTTCTACTTTCTCGTCCGTTGCTTCTCATCAGATGGCCGCACTGATTTAGTCACATTCGATTTGAGAACGGATAACCCGGCGATAAAAGACATGCTACAAGTTGATTGGCATCGAAAACATATAAACTACAAAAAAACGGGCGTCGGCCCGAATCATTTTGATTCTATGATTGACTTGGGTCGATCATTACCTCGAGACTGATACAGGACTCGTAACGTCTCGGGATGTGAAGGGTTCATATGATGTGATACTACATATCGAAAGTGTGACAAGTCTGGTTATTTTGCTTTCTTTCAATTTTTGCTGCGTTGATCTTGTGTTTCGATTTTGTGTTGCTGGCCGATGGCTCGTTTTATTGGCTATGCATAGCAGACATCCAAATTGAATCTAATTTGCCGGTAGGATAAACAAATATTATTTCTATCCATGATGTTATATAAACGTTCTGTCATCCACCGATTTATCTCAGATGTTATCAAACCCACCGCGTCGGATGCCCATCCCCATCATCCAACGCCGCCTCCTTCGTCTCAACATAAACCCTACCATCATTACCACGATCAAAAACCTTCTCCCTCAAATACTCCGGCACAACCTCATCTTCCGCGAAAAACCCTTCCGTGTACCCCATCGCCTCCCACGATTTATCTCTCGCATCCATTTCTGCTGGGTAGATTGCAACTGGCCAGATACGACAGGCGAGGTAGTATACTACTCCGGCCACGATGGTGGATAGTAGGAATCCCATATTGTAGATCTTGACTGCTGCGGGGCCAATTGAGCCGGGTGATAGCACGGATGCGACGCCGGGGATTACGAGGGCGATTGCGACGATCCAGGCTATGAAGGCACGCGGGTTGAAGCCGTGGGTGTAATGGTAGATTGAGTCGTCGGACGGTTTGTAGAGGGAGGGGACGTGCAGGTTGCCTTTACGGATGAGCCAGTAGTCGACTCTACTAATATATTAGTACATAATAGAGAGCGGATGAGGAGGGTTGAGGGAACGTACATCATGCATGCCACGATGGGACAGATGAAGCAGAGATAGGAGCCGAGGAAGTTAAGGAATGAGGTTGCGGAGTGGGTGAGTTTCCAGGGGACTATCATCACGTCAGTCATCTTCAAGTTATGTGATGCAAGGCAGAGGGTACGTACCGCACACCCAGGCGAGGATAAAGCACAGAACCTGGCCACGGACAATGGTGAAATGTCTCGGAAACAAGCCTGTCAGATCGCATCCAACAGGGATCGAATTACTCGTAAAGTTTGTGACGAATGTTGCGAATGCCTTCGACCATCACATCAGTATTGCAAATCTGTACGGAGACCCGAATGAAAGTACCTGAATACCAGCAGCGAGAAACACAAGCGTCCTGGCGCCCGGACTCCAGTAATGATCCAGAACACTAGAGTAGAAATCCCACAGATTCCAGTACGCCTCTCCAAACTGCTTGTATCCCGCAGCAGTAATTACCATGCCCAAAAACACGACAAGCGGTTTACTAACCACCAACCCAATAGGCATGGGAAGCGTATCGCGCGGCTTTTGCACGTAGCGTGCCAGATCCGCGATGTTGACGAGTGGAGGAATGACGTTTGAGACGATGGAGTTGATGGCTTTCATGAATGACCAGCCGAGGGCGGCACCGGAGACAGTCTTCGAACTTAGGCCGTTGAAGTCTGCGCCGTGACTTGATGCCTTTTTTCCTCGAGGGGTCATGTTAGTATTCAGCGAGAAGGGAGATCATAAGGGGCGCACGCACGAGAGCCCATATCATGGTTACTATCAATCCGATAGGTGCAATGACGGACTTGATCTGGAAGACTCTTGACATTTTGCTGGGATGCACGAATGCGAATGGGAACTGGATGAGCCACAGCAGGCCAAAGGCTAGAAGATTGGCGGAGGTGATGGCGGCGCTCGCAGGGAGGTCTGTTTCATGTCAATTGTGAGTCAAGGTAGGATTGCCAGAGCTGGAGGCATACGGTTAGGAAAGTCAGTCCATCGGTGTCCAAAGACGCAACGTAACATGACCGCGAGGAATTCGCTGGCGTAGTATGTCTGGATACTCATGTATAAGATTGCGACGACCTGAGAATTAAGTCTTAGTATTGATTATGAATAATCTCGAGAGAAATGGAGATTTACACCACGAATGAAAATGAACACAAGAGAGCCGTAAATGCCGGCCGATGCACGGACAAGAGTTGGATATCCAATATGATATCTCGCAGGTCCTCTCGCATTCAGAAAAAGGAGAATAGCAATCATAATCGAAACGATGACTACCCAACCATCGGGTCAGCCGGACATCTCGCGGATTCACGTTTAAGATCCCCAGATGAGGTCACATACTAGACGCAATAAAAATAGTCCACCAATTTAACCCGATTGCATACAAACTGGCACCGGCATTATACGTCGTTGGCGAAAACGCAATACTGAACTGGAACGCGAAAAACGACCATGCGGACCAGATCCGTTGCGACGGTGGCGATGGATCGAGATCCTTGTTGGACCATTTTCCGAATTGTCCGCTTTCTTCGCTCTTGTCTGAGTCATTGCTTACTTTGAGTTTGTCGAGGATTTGTTGGGTTCGGTGGGTGAAGGGGGTGCGTGAGGAGGCCATCGTTACTGATCATCAGCCAGAGGTTTAATTTCCTAACATGATATCAGGCTAGACAATTCTGTCTTTCTTATACTTGATTTCCTAGATAATATCTCTTATCACAGCTATCTATCAGATGTTGTCAAAACCACATCCCTCAGCTTGGACGCCGTTGACCTTATCAGCCGCCTATCATCGGTGCGGGCGATAGCCCGATACGGATGGATTAGGGCTGCGATAAGATCTAAATTATGTATACTGCACGCTTGCGTATGGCGCACTTCTTTTGATTCTGATTATATTAATATTCTGCAGTTTCCTTGAGATCTCTCTTTCTACTCATCTCAAGTTCAAGCAGTAGCATACCGTCGAAATGGTCAAAAGAATCCGCCTCGGCATCCTCACTCCCTCCTCAAACACAAGCCTCGAACCACTCACCCAATCCATCATCTCACAGCTCCCCAACGTCAGCGTACACTTCTCACGCTTCACAGTCCTCAAAATCAGCCTTGAGAATGACGCGCTCGCGCAATTCCAAAACGAAAAGATAATCGAAGCCGCAAAACTACTCGCTGATGCGCACGTTGACATGATCGGTTGGAGCGGCACATCGTCCGGCTGGCTCGGGTTTGCGGCCGATGAGAAATTGTGCGAAGAGATTACTGCTGCCACGGGGATACCATCAACGACATCTGTGCTCGCACTCAACCGCGCATTGCAAGTACTCGGAGAGAAGGAATTGGGCCTGGTGACGCCGTATAAGGACGACGTTCAAGAAGCCATCATCAAAACATACGCCACTATCGGCATCGACTGCAGCAAGGAACGCCATCTAGGCCTATTCACAAACAGACATTTCGCAGACGTCACGGAATCTACGCTGGATGACATGGTTGCTGCGGTTGCGGCGAAAGACGTCAAAGCTATTTCGACGTTTTGTACGAATCTGTATGCAGCGCAGAGAGGAGCGGTCTGGGAGGAGAAGTATGGAATTATCTTGTTGGATACAGTTGTTACGGTTGTTTGGGAGATGTTGCAACTCTGTGGGGTGGATAGCAGTCAGATTAAGGGATGGGGGCGGTTGTTTTCGGTTCCTCTAAAGACTGAGAAATGAGTATTATAGCTGTTGATTGTCTGAAAATAATATCGTACAAATCGTACAAGCATTTATGGAGGCATAAATCATTCATACCAAAGAGGCTTATCGGGATGTACCGCCTATCTCGGGCAACTCTATGGGCGGCCAACTCTATTCTTAGCAGACATGCTCGGCTACTGCTGGATGTTCCAAGTATTATCGGTTGGCATCTCGCCATGTCCTGTAGTTCCCGTGTTCAAAACCTCAGCCAAGTGTGGGGAGACAATGAAGTTACGCGCCAGTCCATCTGCCATCAAAGTACGTAGGCGTACCAGACCCAGTGACATCAAATTCTCATGATTCTTGTATTGACGACTGAGATTCTGCAACCAGATATCAAGTAAATGTTTCGTTCGTGAAGCATGCTGCAATGTGGGCGCTTGAATGAGGAGGAGAAGAATGAAGTTCGAGACCGTAGCAAAGGATATCCGCGTCCCTGTTCAAATCAGCAAAAGTACTTGAGCCTCCTGGGTAATGATCAACTTACAAGGGTACCAAAATGTATCAAAATCAACTGGTGTCAAAGCGCCAACAAAATTGACAATAATGCCCGCACACTTCTCGGCAGCATTCAACGTCGCCTCTGCAGCATCGCCTAATTCCGAAAAGTCCACAACAGGAAGCTGATCTAGACCCTGCCCATCATATCCTAAATCTTCGAGCAGCCAAGAGATATCCTGGGGATATTTGTCATCGGCTATTGGTGGCGGCGGGGGTGATCGGGCTAATGGGCGTAAGATAGCGCGATATACAAATAGCTCGAGTATCAGATATGCGAAATGTAGTGAGCTAACACCTTCAATGCGGGGCGCCTGATAATTATTTTCGTGTTTTTGTTTGATGCGTAGAGATTCAGGAAGAGAAGCGTACCACGCCTGCAACTCTTCGCGGATAGGCCGGGCAGCGTTGATAGAGATTCGAAAATCCTCGCACATCCTTTGAGATGCTCTTAGGGTATAGAATGTTTGATGAATATCGTCTGCGATGATGGCCAATTTCGTGAATGACCTAAATGTAGCCCCATTTTCAAGACTTTCATCTTGGCCGTCGACAACAAAGTCATTTTCATCCAGACTTTGGACATCCCATTCTTCTCGATCAACAAACGGCGGGCGCCCGATGAGCAAACTTCGCCACTTGTCCTCCACATAGACAGCCCACCACAATCGCCGTCGAAGCCTTTTCTCCCACGCCGGGATACCCCATGGTCGAGGCTCAAGATGGAGACCCAAGGATGATGCCAAACCTACTGTAGTTCCAAGGAACGACCACAGAAATGGACTGTCTGCCAATGCACTTTGACTCCCGACTGGTAGGCGTTGTAGATACAGCAAACAAGCTTGAAGAACAGACAAGTGTGGCGTGTGAATTTCCTGCATGATGAGTTGATACACTCTTCGCCATAGTTTATCGCATATCTGGTTGTCATAGACTCCGCATAAGACTAACTGTGGGTCATGAATCTTGAACGGTAAAGCCGATGCATAGAGTGCCGCCAGTAAATGAGCTGGGATATTTTGCAAAGACTGTTCAGTAATTTTCGACATAAAACCCATCTGAGACCGAGAGATGACTGGCATCACAGGGAAAACAAACTTCATGAATCTTGCGTCGATGATCAGAAAACGAAAGCAAGCAAAATTAGGTTAGACTTTTTTATACTTACAACGGGACCAACCGTACTCCAAATTTAGGCGGAATCATTTCATTCAGCTCATCCCTAATCTTGAGTACATCCACCTCTGCAGAACATGATGTGGCTTCCTTGGATGGCACAAGGAGGGAGTCTTCGGTCACCAGAAAATGCACAGGGACTAGACCCTCCACCGGTACCCCGCCGACATTTCGAAAATGAATACCATGGAGATGTCGCATGCCATTATCGTCGTACTTACAATGTCGCAGTAGCCATGGATCCGATTCTGCTGACGTGCCGAAGAGCTGTGCAGTCGAGGCATTCAATTGATCAAGAGAGCGAATGTGCTGGATTTTTGGAGTGTCTCTGATATTGTTGATGACATCTATAGAGCCAAAGCTGGCTGCTGGTTTGGCTTGCTTCCTGTTTGTTGTAGGTAGGGCATGATAAGACCGGTTATGATATACCCTCGGGGAGACGCTGGTATCAACTTGAAAAGTAGTGTTGCCGTGATTTGTTCTTTCGAACCTCATATACTCGCTGGATCTGTCAGGACTTGGCGCAAAGTACGAAGAGTGGTCAGTCGGTTTTGTAGATGCTCGTCTGTTAACTATCTCACGATTCCGTGGATTGGGCGGCTTGTCAAATGTACAAGATTTGCCGACATTCCAGCAATTGCGACAAGGCCCGCTTTCAGGCAGGATGCAAGCTATCTTCCTGGAGCGACAGCGATCACAAGGCCGCTTTAACTTGGAGCGATATGGTCGAGTACCAGCTGGACTAGCGTCTGCATCCATCGTATGCACGGTGATATTGAAGATGGTGACATGTTGGTCGAGAACCTTAGCTTTGAGAGAGTTAAGATAAGGAAGTCCCACCTATAACCCTAAGGGTTATCATCCTCGGCCGAGGCTTTGTTCTAGCCCTAGAGTGTTCACTTTTTAACAGCCGATTAAAGTCGTTGACTCGTTGCCCGGCTGTTTACTTGGTGGGCAATCCACAGTAATACCACACGACTAAAAACGAGCCCCTGTTAATGGGGTGGTAATATAGTGGTCATTAAGTCAGTCACTAACACTATATGACTTACAGGCTTACTGTATGTTTTGTAAGCCGCCAGCCGTAGAGGCTAAAAGCAGCAATGGAATTCGTGCAATATTACTAAAAGAAACCTGGGAACTGGACATGTCAAGGCAGAGATCGTCGCGAATTTGCTTAGTGCTAACAAAGTGCACTGCTGATGCTGGATGCAATGATTTGTGATGCCAGCTTACTGATCTGGACGCCGAGTTCCCGTTCGGGGTATAAATATCGCTGCAGTCTCTGGCCTAAGCCTACATTCCCACTTGTTCAAGGCAAGAGAAAAATACGAATGCAATATGCGCCTGTCTTTGGCAAAATTACTTGCACTGAGCTGCCTCTACGAGGTCAGCCAGGGAAGTCCCGTTCCATTGGGAAATGAATATCAATTGCAGCCATATAACATAGATCTGTCATCCAGGGTGCCTCGAATGCTCGACCTGATTAAGGGAACAAAACTTCCAGCGCAACCCGTATATATCAACACAGGCACCTCAGCGGGAATCAGTCTGAGTCTCTTGGAAAGCTTTCAAACCGAATGGCAAACCATTTTTGACTGGAATCGTGAGCAAGAGGAAATGAACAAGTAAGTCTTCACATTCGACCCACAATGCTTGCCTCAGAGAAGAACATGCTACTAAATTTTCGATAGATTCAACCACTACACGGCCGTTATTGAAGGGCTGAAAATCCATTTTATCCATGAAAGGTCCGAGGCTGAAGACGCTATTCCCCTGCTTCTGGTCCATGGCTGGCCCGGCTCTTTTCTAGAGTTCGTTCCCGTCATCAATGAACTCACCCAGAATGCCACCACAGCGACTGGACAGAATGTCTCATTTCATGTGGTTGTGGCTTCTTTACCCGGCTTCGCGTTCTCTTCTTCGCCTCCGGTGAACTGGACCGTGGCAGATACAGCACGAGTCTTCAACACTCTTCTCACGAAAGTCCTTCACTATGACACTTATGCCACATTCGGAACCGACTGGGGTGCAGGTATTGCATACAGCTTGTACAGTCAGTTTAATAACACAGTTCGCGCACTCTCCCTGGACTTTCTACCTTTCCAACCGTATACTCCAGCTCAGCTTGCTGCTGAGAATATCACACTATCACCCTTGGAGGAATTCGAGCAGGCCGAAGCAACGGAGTGGGAAAATACAGGCGAGGGTTATTTCATTGAGCAGACTACCAAAGTATGTACGCTTGAGACACAAACAGACCCCCGCTAGTCAATTTATGTGCCTGCCACTGACTTTCTACTTTCGATGGCCAGGCCAACACAATCGGCCTCGCACTTTACGACAACCCTGTCGGCCAACTTGCCTGGATAGGAGAGAAATTCGTCAACTGTGAGCTTAATAATTCGCATATTCGGCCTTACGGTCAGCCTAGAGTGAAATGCAGTCGAATTGACTTGACACTGTTTTGTAGGGTCCGATCCCAACGCGGGACAGTCTCCTTCTGTGCTCACACACAATGAGATTCTCCGCAGTGTCTCTCTCTATTACCTCTCCGAGTGCTTTGCCTCTTCTGTCGTTATCTACCAACAGAACGCCAATGGGTTTTCAACTGTGTACACCAAAGCGAACAACGACGCGCCATTACTCTTCAGTGCATTCAAGTATAATGTTGGGTTTTGGCCCCCCGCGGTGGTCGCGAAGACTGGAAACTTGGTCCTTTATACCAGTGAGTAAACCTTATTGTCTGAAAATGAGTATTTGAGAATGGATTGACTGATTGAGATTGGGTGCGACAGATCATGAATCGGGTGGCCATTTTCCTGGTCTAGATAACCCTCCGGCTTTGCTAGAGGACTTGCGCGAGATCGCAACTTATTGGTCCAATTAGGTAAAATGCTGTCGCATGAATAAAGAAAAGACAAGATTATACTGGAAGAATTCGGATCGGAATAATCATCAAGAGCTTGCTGTTCACGATTGGACTTGCTTGCATCGCGAGAGGCTTATATGTACCAACAATCGGTTCCCAATGTCATTACAATTTGGACAAATGCATGATATATATCATTAAAGCTTCCAATAGGTCCTTTTTCATTTTTATATTTCCTGTGGTCCTTTTTTATTTCAGAAGACCTTGGGAGTCTTGATATTTGCCTCCGATAATCACGCTATAAAACTGAACCACAGTAAAACTACACACCAGACGACCCTAAAGACATAATACTCTCTACGTGACTTTAAAAGGCGTAGCTTAGTGCACTGATAATTTCTCAACGATATTCAGGTCCAGCGTCGCTTGGCTTGAACATTGAATTGTTAGGGTAAGCATACAGAGAGAAGAACCTCACCACTTGTAGGGCCGGATCTACGCCTCTCAGATTTTTGGATATGATGTCATGGAAAGTCCAATCACAGCCTCACCAACTGCTCTCTCGCTTCGTGGGACCTGATGTTACAAATCCAGATGTTGCCGGATGGCCGGAGTTGAGCGTTTCAAAGGCGCTGCTCCCAGATAATGCGGGAGTATTTCCTACTGGCTGCAGGTTCTATAGATTTTAGGAGATACTCCTATTGGCTGGTTTCGGGTCCTCTACTACCGAAGTCTCGGAGACATTGAAATTACTATTATATGACGCGACTACATACGATCTATAAATGATTTGACATCCGCAGGGTATTTCTTTTGTTGCTCTTTGGAGGAGTCCAATTGACCAATAACACCAGCGCATCAAGACAAGCTTTTAACATTCTAAAGCCACTACCTGCATTTGTCTTTATACTTACACATTTCCAGATGTCGTCCGATAGCGTCTCCTTTGACGTATTTCGTGGCGTCTCTGGCAGTATTGTTGCCGATCATGCGACCAAGTCACTCGGATACAATGAAATCTTCATCGAGACGACGCACTCCGGCCTATGCGGAACTGATTTACACTACATGCACTCCGGCAAAGTACTGGGGCACGAAGGTGTCGGTATCGTGCGCAAATTGGGACCAGGTGTGACCTCAGTGAAGGTTGGTGATCGAGTTGGATTCGGATATACTAGAAAGGTTTGCGGCAGATGTCAACATTGTTTGTCTGGTAAGTCAATAGATGTATCTTTGCAGAGGTGGAATACTAACACGATTGAATAGGATGGGATCAATTTTGTGAAAACGTGGTGGATTTCGAAACTCGAGGAGACCCAGATATTGGCTCCCTCTCGAATGGTGTTGTTTGGGATGCCGGTACCGTGGTCCCTGTTCCTGATGGATACGACTCCGTCGATGCTGCACCTTTACTCTGCGCGGGTGGAACCGTCTGGACTGTCCTGACTGAATATGGCATCAAGGCCACGGATCGGGTCGGTATTCTTGGTATTGGAGGACTTGGACACTTGGCAGTCAAGCTCGGTGCTGCATTGGGTTGTCATGTGGTTGTACTTTCCAGCTCTGACTCAAAACGACAAGAAGCCTTTGAATTCGGGGCGAAGGAATACTATGTCTTAAAGCCGGGCAAAAAGCCCGAGGGCCTCAAACCTCTGGATCACTTGTTGGTTTGTGGAAGTTCATCGAGCATGGACTACACCTTGTACGTCGTTTCCCTATCCCACTTCAATTTTTTGCCAAATAACTAATTCGACCGACAGCCTTATCGAATTGATGGCCGTCCACGGTTCCATCTATCCTCTCACTGTCTCTTCCGACAAGGTTCCCGTCCGTCTCCATGATGCTGTTCTCAAGGGCGTGCGATTTCAGGGAGTATTGACGGCCTCTCGAAGGAGCCTCCGTAAGTTATATGAATTCGCGGCGGAGCGAGATATTCATCCCACTGTACAAAAATTCCCGATGTCTGTCGAGGGTATCGAGGCAGCTGCCAAGACCCTTGACAGTGGTAAGATGCGCTATCGTGGTGTTCTATGTTGGAATTAAAACATAGACGATGTTTTTAGACTTGATGATATTATGAAGTTTGCATTTAGACGCAGTATTTTAATATTCTTTTGTCATGATGCAATACCATTCGAATGTTACGAAATGGCCTTGCCGGTGACACGATGGACTATCTCTATGGAAGTCCCATATACCTGATCGATCTGTAAAATGCTGAATATATGATAAGACGCAGTCATCGATTTCTGGGTAAAAGGTCTATCAGATACGATTAAAGTTGGCTTCGCATTCATGCTCATTCAGACAACCGGAGCTGCACATATCAGCAGCGAGAAAGCAAAAAGGAAGCATTTTTGGCACGCTTGATACAGAAATCTCAGTCTTATTTTTAAAAAACAAAACGTAGCGAGCTCTTAATTTGAGAAGCCAAATATTAGTGGAATGTAAGTAGCCAAAGCATGTATGGGGCTCAATTCCTGGGGAAAAACTACAGTCGTGGCAAGCCTGCTCAAAGAGCCAAACGTGGTGCCGGTGTCAGGACAACAAATCACCATTGGAACGACCATAATCGGTATGCAAAACGCGAAGTCGGAGTAGCATGACTGAGTGACAAGGACGTCAATCACAACAAGAGGTTTGTGCATGATTCCCGCGCTATTTTACATGGCAACAGCAACTCCTATTCCAGGACCGTGCAACAAATGAGGTCATGATGTACCGGTAATATTAGGGTTATTGTTGCTTTCGCTACAGGAGGTAAAATCGCGGGGAAACGTAGATCATAATACCGTTCTGTATTCGGAGTACCGGAATACCTGGCATCAATACACAACGGAGCCTCGGAGATCATCTCAATATTGAACGAATGCAGTGAAGCCTACTACTTGAAAGAAACTCACTTACCTTCGGAATGACAGAGATTCAGCGATTTCTATCAAGGATAATATAGTGGGCCGAATCTCCGATGTACATGTATAAATACTTTGATGCCATCCCATTCTGATTTTCAGAGTTCTTGAATTCTCACTCTCCAACTGGCCCTAAATAACCAAATACAAGCAGCACAAAATGAGCATCACGAATGAATCAAAACCCTATATCCCGCTGGCAGGATTAGCCAGCGATGGATGGTCCACTGAAGACGAGGCTACAGCTACATGCTTCTGCGGTGAAGTGCAACTAGTTTTTGTAAGTTTAGACTGTCGACAAATTGATGATCATATCTAACAATCACAAGCCCACCCATGGCCCAGGCCTGGTCGATACCTTCGTTTGCAATTGCACCGACTGCCGAAAACTGACTGCATCAATGTTCGCATCCAACTTCACCGTCGATGACCAGTACTTGAAGCATGTACGCGGCCAGGAGAACCTCAAAACCTTTGGCCAATCGAAGACAATTGGTTCCGGCAAAAAGATGACGAATTATTTCTGTTCCAATTGCGGCACATTGATGTATCGTCGTGGCGAGGCTTTCCCAGGACTGAGTATCCTGCGTATTGGCACAGTTGATGATTTCAACCTGCATGAGACGAAGTTGAAACCAAGAGTGGAACAGTTCACCAAAACTCGTGTGGGATGGTTTCACGGTATGGAGGGTATTAGGCAGGTCGAGGGTAGTGCTTATACATAGTCGAAGCCAACGAAGTGTCTTCATTTCACCCGCGGTCATTCGACATTATGTTATGTCATCCAGAAATATCACGCCCACTGTGGTCACAAATGGTCCAACTGCAGATTGGCAGCTCATTATATGTTCAAAGATAGTATCATTCTTGACCCAAAGCCAGGGGTATCGACAAAAAGGTACTGCTGTTCCTCGATGATGTATGGCCAAATTTCATGCTTTATGGTACCTTTTCCATAAGACTTATTAGTTTTCTTATTCCAAACATTGCTGAGGGTGGAAATTTTCAAACAAACTAAAAATTTCCTCCCGAGAGACTAGAAGGGAGAAAATAAATAGCCGTTGTCTCACCTAATCCCAAAAAATGCCCTACACCTAAGCCTCCCTCGGTGATGTCGCTCAAAATATATGTCTTCCCAGAGCCGCTTTCTCCAATTACCGAAAAGAGCTTCGTACCTTGAAGAGTGATACTATTCAATCACGTATCTCTTAGTAGCAGTACAAATTTCACTTACTGTTGTTTCAGAAATTGTACCACTGGGTAAGTGGCGTCCCTTGGTTGCTACAAGCAACTTTTTTGAGTTTCTCGTAACTCAATGAAGTGCCGCGAGAGCCGACAACCATAAATTTTAAATTTTTTGCTTTCCTCAGCACCTTCTGTCCTATTACTTGTTTGTTCTTCCAGAGATATTTCGCCCGGTTGGACAGGTTTCCAATCCATCTTAACGGTCAATGAACTTGGACGAACTTTCCACAAAGTCGGCTATATGAAGTGTTTAGCAATAGGTCAATGATTCAATCACCCGCTTATGCTTTTGAAAGACGTAGATTCGAGGTCGTAGGATAATATCATTAAATACGATTTTCGAATGGTTGCAAGGCTTACAATTCTGATCTATATGTCACTACGGCTATGGATCGATGAGGCCTCGTAAACAAATTACTGCTTTTGGAAGTTTACGAGGTGTGGATCGCCATGGCCAATACCTAAGGACTAATCACCTATCTGCGTGGTCTTTTATAGTCATATGAGTCATGGGGCACATAACTAAATCTTTGATCGATTTTAGTAGTGTACAAATTCGCATCCTTTCATTCTCGAAGCCTGTCCTAGTTTCCTTGCGATATTCGCCGAAAAACTACCACCACCACCACCACCACCACCACGAAAATGTCATCTATCAACGTCTTTGCTCGATGGAGACCACTCTCACAGCCCGAAGATAAACATGGAGAAATTCATCGCAAAACGTTGTCCGATTGCCCACCTCTGTTAGCTGTGTCTGTGAACCCTCAAGCATCCGCTGAAGGTCGTTCGTGGGTGAGCTCGCCAGCATTCCACGCTATATTTGAGCCGGGAGATAATAATCACACAGTGTACAACGATGTTGTAGCGCCTAATATCCCCAAAATCTTACAAGGCGAAAACTGCAGCGTCTTTGCATACGGCCATTCTGGCAGTGGCAAGACGCATACCATCCTAGGCTATGACTATGACTGCCAAAACAGTCAGAAGCTCGGACTGTGTCTTGCTGCCGCCAAACAGCTGTTTGACGCCCTACATGGTTTGAACGAAAAGAGTGAAGGGGAAAAGTTGGGTATCGGACTTAGCTTATTCGAATTGCGCAATAAATCGGCTTTTGACCTTCTCAATCACCGTAATCAGTGTCATATTAGGGAAGGGCCCGATGGCAAAGTTCACATTCGCGGGGAAACCGAGATTCTAGAAGGGGGTAAAGTTCGGGTTCGTCCCATTGTTCAGCGATTGTGTTGGACATTTGAATCTTTCCAACACGAGCTTATCCAGGCCATTTCTCAACGTACAACTGGATCATCGACTGTCCACGAACAAAGTTCTAGGACCCATGCGGTTTTCGAACTAGAGATTATCAGCCAATCTTTGATAGATGCAAGACACGCTTTATTTGACAGACAGTCCGAGCTTGTGCCCGTGGGGAAGCGTGCGACCGATATCAGGATAGAAGAAGAGTCGAAAGGCGTCATACGCACAGCGGATGGGTGTTGGGCACCCAATCCTAACTCTCGAATAGATCAGGAGCGCATAGACGTGGCTGAGGCAGAGAAAGCTCAATATGAGGCTCTCGTTACAGCTGCGGAACAAAATATTGAAGCTATCCTAGAAGCAAGTGCCTTTCCATGCCTTGGAGTGAAGATGGTGTTTGTGGATCTTGCTGGGGCGGAGTTTTATGATGACAATGGAAGTCGACCGCAGACGGTACGACAGACTCCTCAAGAGCGCCAAGAGGGCAGACAAATCAACACGGACTTGTTGGCGCTGAAGCAGGTGATGGGAGCTTGGGCTGAAGGTCAAAAGAGAATACCTTTTCGATCATCAACCCTGACCATGGCCCTCCGCGAGCACTTCATGAGCGCTGGGAAAGGGAACTCAACAATTATTGTCACTATCTCACCAGCAACGGAGCAGTATAAAGCGACACTCAACTCACTTAAATATGCGAGTCTAGTCGGAGCCGCTCGTGTTTGATGCTGTGTTATCTTGCTACTTGAAAGTAGATTACTCTACATAGCCTAAATTCACACGAAATTGGAATACTGGTGACGAAATTTGTTGATATTTGGTATCTAGAACATGGTAACATAGATCTAGTAATGGAAGTCGTATGAGTATAGATGCTTATAATATTTTTAATCCTACGTCAAAACTTAACATAGAACCATAGTTCAGAAATATTGGAAAGATAGACTAATACTACAAGTGATTTCTATTCTATATCTTCTCTTTGCCTCTTCAGTGCTAGTGTAGGTAAATATTCTCCAATAGAATAATAGGGCTTCAGCCTTTCCGGAGGCCGGCGTAGGATAAGAAGATCTTGGAGTCGCTACGATAGAAAACTCTATCGTAAGGTGTCAGATGTAGTGTGTGCTTGCCCACGTCGTATGGCTCTCATCATGCTGCAGTAGCTCATATGAAGATACTAGTATGACAAGTGTGATTCTACTCGATGATCTTAAAAACAGCAGGTTCTTATATAAGCACACCGTGATTGGATCACTTGACCCTGGCAGCCTGAGAAATGTGGCCGCTGATTCGACGTCATCACTCTGTGACTTTCCTTCCTTAGGCAGGCAACTCGTCATGTGAAACGAGCCAATGTCACTTGACTCCTCTCGACCGTTTTATATTGACTCCTGTTCACCTAGTATCCCTACGCTCAAATTCCTAAATACATTCCTTCTTCATATCTACCAGCGCTGTTGTGCATACTGTGCAGTAGTGCGTACAGAGTAGCATACATAGACCCAGCTTCCCCGCATTTGTGATACCGTTATCGATACCGATCAGTCAATCGCCCGATCACCTCACTTCTCATCTCAACTTCAACAAATCAATTCGAACCAGAGAGAAGAAGCAAAGCCAAAATGTCTTCCGCAATCGACGATACTCCCATCTCGCCCATCCTCAACTCCACAACCAATCAGCAACGCCGTGACTCTCTGGAGAAGCACCTCCAGACCCGCCCGGAGCTACAGGACCTGAAGGACCGGCACATTTTGCTGAATACCAGTGTTGCTCCGTATGTTAATTTTTTTCTATCCAGATGATAATTCCCTCATTGATGGACGATATCAGCGGTCTCCAAGCCGCACAGGCAGAACTCGCCCGGCAGCAAGCAACCGATAGTCTCCGGAAACATCTCGAAAAACGCCCCGAGCGCGATGAACTAGTTGATCGTGAGCCATCTTTCATCCGGTCTTAGCTTTCTGATAAAATTCTTAACTTTGCAAACAGGAAACATCCTCCCCGTCCGCCCCGATGTGGCGCCTGCGCTCCAAGCTCACGCAAAAGAACTAGAGAAGCACATGCTCGCCGACAACTTGGAGCACAAGATCAAGGAAAGACCTGATCCGGATCAATTGATCGAAAAGGGTATTCTTGATAACAGTGAGGATCCAAGGAGCCCTTCTGAGTAAGGGGCGAAGGTCTACAAATTGAAGATCCACGGGATAGTACTGTCTGAATGGATAGTGGCGTTTGTTTAGGGTACGATGGTATACGTACTGGTTTCATGGATTTATTTTTATTGCATTGCTATATTGCCGTGGAGGAAATGTGGAGGTCGATTGGACATTCGTTGTACCTCGAAATTGCAATTGGATTATTCTTTGCTACTCTACAGGTATCACTCCATAAACTCCATGACATAAACTCATACATGTACCGGTCGTAGCTCCGTCAGCAGTACTTTCCACATCACGAAAGTCCAGACAAGGACAGATACAGCTCAATAACTTTCAACCTCCACATTGGTAGCGCCTGCACCTGTAGTAACAGATGATAAATCCGGCGTCCATCCGCTCGGTCTTTCACTGCCCCTGACTAACAATCCATACGCAGCCCTCTCCACCTTCTCCACACTGCTCTGCATCACATCCATCTTCTTATTCATGTCCTTCATCATATGACTGCTATGTCTCCTCGGAACATTCAGCTTTTCCAACATAGCCCTCATATTCCTCAAATCAACCACAATACCTGCTTTTTCAGGCGGGAAAATAGGATATTTCTGCGCGGGCCCACTTTGATTCTCGGTATCAACATCCATTTCACTCTCATCCTTCACATCACTCTTCTTCACCTGCCCACCCGTCGAAAGCGTTGTAACCGCAAACCGCATCATCTCACCCGTCAAATCATATATACCCATCAAATAGTCATCCTCCGTAACGATGATCCCGTCCGGTAATTGAGCGGCAACCTCGTCGCGCGTGATGAGGCTTTGGGTTTTGATGTAGTGCTCGAAGGAGATGGCTTCGATGAATTCTTGGATTCCGCCGGAAATTTGTCGCTGGTAGCGCCAGGAGTTTGTGCCGGTGAGCTCGGGAGCGATGGACTTGAAAAGGTCCATGATTTGGGTGAAGCGGGTTTTGTTTTCTTTGGTGATATTAGGTGGCAGGGGGGCGTTGATTGTTCGGACTCTAGAAGTACAAATAATGTCAGAATATAGAAAGCTCGCGACATAGCTTAGCGACCGTACCGTTGTAGGGCGAATATGCTATTGAATAATAAATTAGTCCGAAGCTAAAGATTGATTGGGGTATCGGCTGGGTCATACATCTTTTTACTCAATGCAGTTATGTCTCGGGATGCTTTGATTATTCTCTCGCGTCGGTCGTGATGTTCATCAAGTTCACTGCGAAAGTTCTCAAAGATCAAATGAATGACGGGTCCCTCCTCATTTCTTGTATCTTCGGAAGCCATGGCGGACGACGACGTGTTGGGTTGTTCTGTTTGACTGGGGGGAGGTTTTGTATGATCGTTGATAATGTTGCCTTCCCAAGATCTTTTTGAGCTGGCCATTGAATGGTGTAGAGCTGCTGGACAATTGGTGAAGTTGTGAGTAATTGGACAAATAGCCAAAGATGAATTCATGATGGAGCTTGACTTTTGAGCGGTGCGGGGAGCATTCGGCTTGATTGGGTTAGCGTGGTCCCCATAGCAGTCAAGGAGCTCAGCTAGATGTCCCAGATTTTGCTCTCTAGTTTTCACTTTCTTCAATTCTTACAGTACTGAGGTTTGTTGATCCATGTCAAGATATTTTTGTAAAACAACTAGGTTGTGCAATATTAAACAGCAATGTGGACAGCGTTCACACAATATTCCACACAAAGAGCCATCACCACAAGCTCAAAATCCAGACCAATCTTCATCCCTAACTCTCGGAAGTCAACTTAGCTAGCAGCAATTGCCAACATGGCCGGCCAATCTCTGGTATTAAATCAAAGAATCTCAATACTCGATGAGATGGTTGGCCAGGAATGTTATCGAAATTACTTCGCATGGCACGTCATTCCACGGCTATTCCGAGCCAATCATTCCATATACGACGCCTCCTGCCACCTGCACGGTTTGATTATAGGCAAGTGGCATTCTTCAGGGTGTAGCTGGAAATTACTTATTCTACCAACTATGGTTTCTGGTATAGATGGACGAGTTTGCCAGCCTGCGCGAGCAGGCGGAAATCTCGCTCCTAGCCCTATGATCCCCTTTCTATTGAGCTAAATTATAGTCGTGATGGCAAGAGGGATATGATGTATTAATTCTGCGCTTCTGTGAACAAAACAATATTCTCATATGTATTCAAACAATTAACCAGTATACTCAACCAACACCTCAGAGTCACTAGGAACAGAAGCAGAAGTCAAAACCTTGCCGTTCTGAGAAATGTCCAGAAGATCAACACCCGAGGTACCAACACTATCCCCATCAGCAGTACCAGCAGCGGCGTTTGTAAACGCTACCTTTCCAAAGTTGGCAAACGAAACCTGGGCTCCGTTAGACTCAAAGTCCTCAACAATCCATTCAGCGTTTTGGCCACCGAGAGTAGCGGTTGAGGAGGGGGCGGTAAGGCTTTGAGATACTGATTGACCGTTTGTCAAGTTTTCGATAACAGCGGAACCGGCTTTGTTACTGGTCGATGTGACGGTGATTTTGATGTCGTCTCCGGTGCTGATGTCGATGCCGGAAAAATCGTAGGCGTAGTCGGGATACCATTCGTACCAGGCATCGTAGGTGACCTGCCCCGATGTCGAGATACCAAAATCAACACCAGTCTGGAGAATGGCATTGGTGTAAGTATCACCATCGATTCCAACCCATGCAGATGCGTAAGAGTCTTGCGTGGCTCCCGATGGCAACGACGGTTTGGGAACGGTAAACTGCGCAGTCACCGAGGTGAAAGTTGTTCCCGAAGGCGGTGCTGTGAGAACGCCGCCAGACCAGTTGGAGCTGTAGTCGACATTCGTACGGTTGGCAACTTCATCGGCGTCAACGTCGATGGCAGGAATTTTGGGACGTGTCAGTCGCGTCATCTCGCCGCGAGCGGCCATTCGAGCAGCCAGTCCATGGCCGCGCGTAACTGCAGCTGCAGCAGAAGCCGCAAGAAGGAGGATATGAGAAAGGACGATGGAAGCCTTCATCGTGAGTGACACTTGACAAGTCGACTTGGGAACGCTTGACTGTAAGAAGTTTCAACCCTACGTCTGGTGGCTGATGGCTAGGCAATATAAACGGAAGCATTCAGGCAATTTGTCAAAGGCTAGTGGCCCTAGATCCATATACTTATACATCATTTTTTGCCAACCACCTATGCCAAGGCTGGGGACCTGCTGTGGCATGAAACCTATCTTGGTAGTGTAGAGTATGCAGGATCATGTCGTACCTGATTCTTGGATTCGCGTGATGGACTATCCATACCGACGATGGATCTACAACTGCATGATCTTGATTTCAGCGGCAGGKCTAGCCTTTATTATATCAGTGTTAGATTTGCCTGTGATGCAACCTTGCCTTGCTCATTTCCTTGAATTTTTCGGTTCCAGCCTGCTTGGTCAGGAAAGCCTGCAATGTCAGATGGTAAGCCGTGTGATCTGGTAGAACAGAAGGTTAACCTTATTCAACTTTGGGAATAGAAGGTATTCAACAAGCTTTTCACTGGCCGCCCCCTGGAGGCATGTGTCGCACGGGCTGGGGTCAACTATCGTGTGCACTGAGGAATTTGGGCCTGCTGCAGTAGCGCCCCTGAGAGGAATGTCGGTAAAACATAAATTTTGTACACGGGCGATTTACAATCGTTTTGTTCAAGTCAGAGATAGTAGAGAACACAGTTTAACGACCAAGCAATGGTGACAGATCGAAAAATTTTGGTAATTTATGCTTGATGTAAATGTGAAGGAGTATAAATGACAGTCGCAGCTCAGAAGAACGAGGAGATTCAGGCACCAAGGCAGCCCACTATCAGGAATGTCAGCTTCGATAGCTTGCAATTGCGAGCCGTGAAGTGAATAGATCTCCTTATCGAATATTGATCCAGATATAAAGAACGTTGCTGTATGAAATTCTTGGAGGAAGTACCTTGCAAGATTGATCGTCATGCATTATAAAAGTACACTCACTCTTGATATGTACCTATTCTACACAGCATGTATCATCGAGCAGTGGGGAATAAGAAGGTCTAAACGCCCAATCCACGTCTTTTCGGGCTTACAAGTCCCTAGGTGGTATTTAAATATAGTAGCTCCCTGCTTCCCCCCCTGGATTTCACCAAGGTTGCGCATAATGATGTGACATTCTAAAAACAAGGAAAAGATAGAATATTGCTGATTGATTGTCTAGCCTTATATTCGTGGAATCTATCCCATACAAATTCACTATCCAGCCATCCCTACAACAGCCGAGATACTTGTTTCAGACACGAAATCACTTACCGGACATGGTAGAAAAACAACACCACCACGAGGTCCTACGGAGCACCCCATCTCCCAGTGGTTGTTCTCGGAAGAATATAGTCGTTGTATTCTTTATCTTGCACTAATTGCGTTGCAAGTGGTGTTGTGATATACCTAGAAAGAAGGAATTAGCTGTACCTGTTTTAGAAAATTTTACTGGTGATGTGCCTGGCGCTCAACGTATAAATCTTCTCAGTCCCTGGCTCGACATCCTTGTTTGGCATCAAAGAGCATTTTTTCGGTTCAGGGATGTGTACGGACGCTGTCATCTCGTGAAGGGCCTTCGGTATATAATTCTAATCTTTTAAAAGATAAATCGATATGAGTTCGGGACCACAGACCGTATTCGCTCCATGCATATTCCACGTCGTGACTGTCAAGTTGGCCACACAAAGATTCCGCGTAAAATTTCCAAGAGTCCATGGAACTACAGTGGGATGAAATAAGTGTCCGCACCCCCCATAACCCTAGTGCCTGCACAGGGGTGTGAACACTTATTTCGTGGTACTGTAGATTACACACCAAAAAAATGAGTGTGTTTCCCCTATTTCCCTCCCTATCTGAGCATACTTGTAGATATTAAGCGTCCATCCCTACTCGATTACTTTGTACAAATTTTGTTGATATGAAAGCTAAGGCCAATCCTTCTGATGTGCAAAGCACAAGTAAAATCAGAGTTATGAACTGGTACAAGAGTAGTGAATTTTTGCTTTGGAGCAAGTTTGTAATGTATACACCCTCTTTCT
Organism: Talaromyces amestolkiae; assembly: GCF_001896365.1. Lineage (NCBI taxonomy): Eukaryota > Fungi > Ascomycota > Eurotiomycetes > Eurotiales > Trichocomaceae > Talaromyces > Talaromyces amestolkiae. Next base: position 3,616,557 of record NW_024468037.1, on the reverse strand, counting down.
TTGTCTTCATGTGAGTTATTAATCGTCCCTGGTGATCACGCCATTTTTGTATAAAGCCAATGAGGTAGAAGATATTAGATATTTTTAATTAGTTACTATAAGTAGGTTTTGCCAGCACACAACGTGTCCAGGTGTTATTTTGGTCGCTTTCTGAAGTAACAGAAATGTTTCCTTGAGAATATCAGCCTAGTACTTAAACTAGTTACATCTACCCTCTTGATGACTATCCCTTTTTTTTGTCTTTCTCTTCTACTTCACAGTCTATCACAAAACGAAGCTACTTCATAAATCCTCCTATAATGGCTACACTCGTACGATACTCGAATGACGCTGTGGCCAAATCCGATGCAGCAAAAGGGTTTCCCTGGGAAGCCCCTATACCAGCAAATCGCTTCTGGAATAGCTTCAAGTACTGTATTGTGCGCAGCATTTTAATCAACTTTCCAGACGAAGAAGAGTTGAAGCAACTACCTGTTGATCCGAATAGCACCGCTGACGAGCCGACGAAGCTTCACTTTCTCCTTCATCTGCTACGCGATAAACTAGCCAGAGAAGAGCGGGCTACTTCCCCTCCAGGGTCACTCAATACGCAGAATTACACGCAATGGAACCAGTTAATGCAGGGTATCTATGTGATAGAAAACGAGCTCGATTTGCCTGAAGCCGAGCAAACTGTTCGCACTCTTGTAGAAAGGCGGCCGGAAACATCGAATGTTGTGCCGCCTCACATGCTCTCCGAGTACCTTGTCAAGCATGGGAAGTATGAGGAAGCCGAGAAAACTGCAAGGCCAGTTCTGGCGTGGATGGATGCACGACCGCATCTAGGAAAGTCATCCCCACAAGCCCTTAACTCTCGCAGGATCATTGCAAGAGCCTTGTGGTTCCAGGGACCTTCGAGACGTACAGAAGCAATTTCTCTGTTAACAGAAATTCATGAATTAGTCGAAGGAATGGGCGGGGACAAGTTTGAAGTTTATCAAGAGGAGGAGAGGCAATTCAACGAAGAGCTGATAGCTGAGCTTCAGAGGAAAACATGAGGGTACGATCATCCTTTATCATTTGGTTATAATAAAAGTGGTCTCGGTGATGTATATCAAATATGGTCCTAACAATGACGTTGTATGTGACACTTCTCGCTGGATTTTCAAGTATGTTTTTTCACAGTCCGTCTAATTATAGAAGACATACTCTTCCAGAGACTGTTCCAGTCGTCTGCATGTTCAATGGCTAGTACGCCCAAACATTCGCGTGAGATCAAATCCGAATCAAACTGCCGTCTTTCATATGTTAAAACATCTACTTCCGGGCCTTGGTAGTCAGTTGAAAGTCTTTATTATCATGGAAGACTGTGCTATGGCTACCCACTGAAAGGTCAAATTCGACATTGACAGGATGAATCCATCACAGAAAAATAATATAGCGTAGCATAAATTGATATAGAAACAAGGAAAACCACCATGCTAAGGTATAACACTCCATGGAATTGATCTGTAATATTTGCACGCTCCTTAGGCCCAAGCGTCACCTCATTCTCAATCAATGGAACAACATTGAATATACTTTTCATTCTCTGCATGGTGGTTGTTGACTTGTTTATTAACTTCGTCGATACTCGGATACCAGAATATCGTATTAAGTGTTGGAGTTGCTGTACTTTGTCTGGTTATTTTCAAGGAAGCGTGATAGGGGTCAAATGACTAGAAACTAAACCGAGAGTATAGTCAATTGGAAAAATCATGATCATTTGGGAGATTTCGTGAATAGTATTCTGTTTTAAACGTTTTGTAAGCATTTTACCGCACAGTGGATGTCGACACGACGAATATAAAGGTTGAACGTTCCAAGATCGTATTGGGAGGTACACCCAAAGTCATCAAATGAGTGAGAGTAGAGATATCTATGTACATACAAATCTCTCAATCATATATTGAGCAAAACAATACTATCTATATCGAGAAAAAAAAAACATGAGCAACAAGCAGGCAGCATGCCATTCGGCCGGCAGAAACATAACATTAAATCCGTGCAGACAAAGGATATCTGTGTAACGAGGCAAGAAAAGGAATACACATTGTTTGATTCATATCGACATAACTTGCGCAAGGATTTGATATCTGATATCAAACATACAGCCCGAAAAGATATTAGACAGTTGTGCTTGGCTTCTCTTCGGTTGGTTCAGGACTCTTGGAAGCCTTGGACTCCTTTTCCTTTTTCTTTTTCTTGTCATCTTTGTTCTTTTTGGTGGCGGCTTCCGCCATGAGTTGTTCGAAGGCTAAGTAATCACCTTCTTCATCGGGGTCGCGAGCAGCCTAATTGCTCATGTTAGTAAAAATATTCATTTGTTGTATCAGAGAAAATACCTTTTGGTAGATATTCCCGGCAAGGACCAAGGCATGTGCGCGCTCAACCCGCTTTTCCAATTTCACAGACTTATCTCCTAGGACTCTGTCGCAAACATCCCGTAAGACCGATTGAATCTCAAATTTGCTTCCCCGCCAAGCTGCTGCGAGGATCTTTCCTGTGACTTTCCGCTCGTATTCGGCCTTCTTCTCGTCTGTCCAGTCGGCACCTCCTTTCTCCTCTAACTTGGCCATTTCCTCCATCGTCATTTGAGCGTCAATTGCAGTAGAGATGGTTCCCCATGTCTCTTTGGCTAGTGTTCCCTTGTCCTTAAGACGAGAGAAAAAGCCTGAGATACCCAGGAACTTTTGAGATTTGAGGAATGAAGTGGCCTTTTGTAGGTAGGTCTGTCCGATGGCGTGAAGGATCTCCAGACCAAACGACTCCATTTTCAAATTTTCGACTTCGAGACGAATCTTCTCCTCGAAGGCGTGTGTAACTTCCGGACCTTTGTCGGTCTCTGTCCATACACTGATGCGATCAATAAGCTTCCGCACAAGGGTGTCAACTCGCTCCTGGCGGGCTACGCGTCGCTCCTCTTCATATTGAGCTAACCGCTCTTGTTGTTCGCGGGTCAAACCGCCCTTCTTCTTTTCCTTCTTGCGCAGCTCCTTCTCTTCAGCCGTAAGACCAGCAGCTTCCATCCTTGCCTCCTCCTCTGATTTTTCCATGATTGCCTGTTGGCCCCAGTTACGCCTGGGGGTGCTTGTACCGGAATCGTTGCTTGACTCGGGAATGGGAGTTGCGGTGGCCGCTTCAGCCGGGGCAGCTGATGGGGCAGACGGTACGGACGGTGCGGACGGTGTCTCGCCGTGCGTCTCTTCGTCGTGGATATTCAGTTTTTCCTCGGCGGATGCCGCCAGTTCCTCTTCCTCCATTTGTTGCATGGTAATATCCATAGTGGTTGTAAGGTCTTTCATCAGTGAAATTTCGCCAATAAGGTCCACGAAAGCTTCGCCACCGAAGATCATGGTAAAGAATTGTGCCGGGTCCTCTGTGAACTGTCAGATCACCTGTTCCTTACACCAAATATTCAGAGTCCTCGCAAAAGGTCTTACCGAAACCTCCGCCTGGAACGGCCTGGTCTTTGCCGAACTTGTCATATTGTTTTCGTAGTTCATCGTTGCTCAAGACTTGATATGCTTCTCCGATCTGATAACCAGGTAACAATTAGTTTCGTACTGCAAAGCATTCGCAACTCATCCGCGACACGTAATACGTACCGCTTGAAATCGGACATGCGCTGTTTCATCGCCAGGGTTCTTATCTAGATTCACACCAATTGTCAGACCATATCACTATCTCGAATGTCGATCCGTCTTAGCTGTAACCCACCTGGATGTGTGGTGATAGCGAGTTTCCTGTATGCCTTCTTAATTTCAAGCTCGGTTGCCGTTGGCGGCACGCCAAGTGCATCATAGTAAGTGGTGTCAACAACCATGGTAGTTTAGCGCCGAGGATGTGAATAAATCGACTCGGAAGAAGTAGTTTTCCACACGACACAAGCAGAATGAAATTCGAAGCGGTGAGTCAAATGCTGAACGGCTTTAGCTGCACTGGCACAAACTAACACATAGAACCAAATGTTTCTTCTTGGTCCAGTGCTGAGGTCATGTTTTTCCCTCCCCGCCATGTTTGCACTGTTTGCCGGGCTGTGCCGTCAGGCAACCGCGAACGTGCCAAGGTGTCGAGGCATCCAGGCGTCAAGACCACGAGCGCTCCAAGACGCCAAGTCGCGCTCAGGCTGAATTGACTATCCGGGCCGGCGGTTATTCCGTGCTTTCCCCAGTGAACCCCTTTACTTAGTCGCATTTCCTTCCGGCTAAATTTTTCGCTTAGCAACTTCCTCCTCTCTCTCCTCCTCTCTTATTCTCCATGTTCTTCTTTGCTTCGTACGCTTTCGGGTGATGGGGCGATCCACGATTTTACTATCTTGATCTTCATTACAACTCTTTTGTTTCTCAGTCCCAATACTTTTTCACTGCTCTCAGCACCATTTGTTTGGTTGGCATAGCTGTCTTCGCCGTCGTATTCATTTAAGTGCTGGAACACGAGATTATAACGCGCAACCGCCAACATGGGTTTACTGTGGAACATCGCCTATTACACATTTCATCCTTCAGAGCTCAGATCCATTATTCAATGGTAAGTTGTGACAGAAACTTAGTCTCAGCCCATGATTCAATCTAATCTGGCTGAACTATAGGAAAGTATGGCATAACCCTCCACACGAACGTGATGCTTCTCAGGATCCTGAAACACGGAAAAAATGCTTTCAATTTCTGAACTTGACGAGCCGAAGCTTTTCGGCAGTCATTCTGGAGCTTCATCCTGAGTTGCTCGTTGCCGTCACCGTTTTCTACCTTGTCCTGCGGGGTCTGGATACAATTGAAGATGACACATCCGTGCCGCTCGACGTGAAGGAGCCGCTATTGCGAGATTTTAAGAACATCATCGAGAAGGATGGTTGGACCTGGAATGGCAACCGTCCCGAAGAAAAAGACCGTCAACTCCTGGTCGAATTCGATAATGTGATTGCCGAGTATAAGGCATTGAAGCCAGCCTATCGCAAGATCATTAAGGACATGACTGATAAGATGGGCAATGGTATGGCTGACTTTGTCCGAAAGGCCGAAACTGAGGGTATCAGCACACAGACTATTGAAGAATATGATCTGTATTGCTACTATGTGGCCGGTCTCGTTGGAGATGGCTTGACTCAGTTGTTCGTGGAAGCCCAGTTTGGCAACCCCGGATTGTTATCACGACCTAACTTGCACAAGTCAATGGGATTATTCTTGCAAAAGATTAACATTATTCGTGATATTCGTGAGGACCATGATGACCAGAGACATTTCTGGCCTAAAGAAATCTGGTCCAAGCATGTCGACAAATTCGAAGACCTTTTCGATCCCCAATACAAAGAAGCTGCACTTAATTGCAGCTCTGAGATGGTTCTCAACGCTCTTGAGCATGTCGATGAGTGTCTGTTCTATCTTGCCGGTCTCCGGGAACAGAGTGTTTTCAACTTTTGTGCTATTCCACAAGCAATGGCTATTGCTACACTGGAGCTCTGCTTTCGCAACTACTCCATGTTTGAGCGCAACATCAAGATCACCAAGGGCGATGCTTGCCGGCTGATGTTTGAGTCAACGCAAAATCTGCGAGTATTGTGCGAGACATTCCGCACATATGCCCGCAAGATTCACCAAAAGAATACACCTAAGGATCCTAATTTTGTAAAGATTAGCATCGCTTGTGGTAACGTAAGTGAACTTATCCGAAGCATGTCACTGCAAATTGCTAACTCGTTACGATTAGATCGAGAAATTTATCGAGACACTCTTCCCCTCGCAGACTGCCGCGGAGGCCAAACTTAAGCTGTCTGGTCAATCGACGGAAGACGAGGAGAAGAAAAAGCAGCAAGCCAAGGAATCCTGGGAAGACATTAAGATGATGATGATAATTATGGGTAGCATTATTGCCTTCATCACTGTCTTATTGGTACGTACATTTTCCTAATGCGTAACAGAATCCGAACTAACATGATTCAGTTTGGTGTGGCTTGGTTCCTCGGCGCGCGATTCGACCTGGCGTGGGCAGAACTCACAAAGGGCAACTTCCGACCGCCTAATAAGATCGAGCATGGAGAATTATAACATCACGATTGATATGTTGAGGATGCGTTCCTCCCAGACCTGCTTTCATTTTCGCTTCCGCAGGGACGGCGTGTTTTACCTGACCATTGACGAATCTGTACGGTTACCCTAATGTAATATAACTAACAACAACAGCATCAGCTATAAGAGACTGATATCATAATTTTCCCTGTCCCTTTCCAATTATTACTCTCCGAGGAATAGCACGGATGTCAAATTGCGATTCAGCCCTTTCATGGCTGCAGTTGTGCCGAAGAAGTGCTTACATTGAGTTATATTATCGAGGACGTACTAGATGTTTGCCTGACCTACTTTAGTGTGGGCGGTGGCCAACATCCATTGAGGAACCGATACATGCCGTAAACCTGTAGTAAATGTGCACAGCTAGTAGACAATATGGAAGGTTGCTCACTTATTGATCCATCAATGCATGTCTATCCTCTCCCTACCTACAGGATTTTTTTTTTTCACGTATTTCCACTGCCTAGTAAGAATGAAATTCTCGTATCTTCAATGATTATATTAAGTTTATCCTACAAGACAACGACGTCCGATGTATTTATCTTTCCTCGCGGTCTTAGCACGAGCTGTTATGCATTATGCATAACTTAGGGCTGCTTATCAAGAAGATCTTGTTTTTTAGTCATCTCGACCCGTTGTGTCGGTACGATTGATCTGATCGGCCATTCGGCAGTCACCCGCACGTGGAATTACCGACCTATTTATTCTTACTCCGTGGATCATAACTTCGCCTGTCCAGGATAAAGATTTTATGATCTTGAATCTTCCTTTTTCCGTTTGAATACCCATTCCATCTAGCCTTTGAAGCGTGGTTGCGTTAATACCCTTGCGATTTCTTCATCCTTAAAACTTGCCTCTTACGGCAAGAATTTTCACTTGGCTGATAAGCGTATAATGCGCCTCGTCTTATATTCAGCCAACTTACAATACAAAATACCATCACTATTGGGCGTCAGAGCTAATATTCTGGTACGAGGAGTTGGTCATCGAATCGATCAAGGGTTTTCCACGTCAGTACACACCCGGTCTACCGCTGGAAACTATTATACGGGCAGCAATAGCAACAAAATGAGTGATCAATGCGACATTAAGAATGCAAAGGGAGCAGCTTCCTCACAGGGCGCTGCAACAGACTGTAGCAAGCCGAAAGACGAGCTCCCTAAGCTCACTCCTGCTGAGTTCCGGGTATACAACCGTTTGGCCGAACACATGGATTACTTTGTACGTGTATATACCATCTCAATTAGGTCCGTGCTGTATATACAAATAGACTAACATCAATCTAGCATAATCACTTTCGCCACAGCTGGAATGAGCTCTACACAGCCTGCTGCGACAACAAACGTCCCTCTGGCGTCTCAATCCGCCAATTCCTAAACATGGGCACACAATTTCTCTCCCAGTTAAACATGCATCACAGCATCGAAGAACAAAGCATATTCCCCGTCTTAGCGAAGAAAATGCCCGAGTTCAAGAGGGAGGTTCATCTACTCAAACAGCACAAGGAGATTCATAAGGGTATGGACAGACTTGAGGCGTATTTGATGGATTGTAGATCGGGGGAGAAGGAGCTAAGGCTGGATGAGATGAAGAAGGTTATGGATTCGTTTGGCAAGGTATTATGGGATCATTTGAATGATGAGGTGAGGACGTTGGGGGCGGAGAACATGAGAAAGTATTGGACGCAGGAGGAGATGAGGCGGTTGCCTATGTGAGGATTGATTTGCCGCAAGTGACATATCATGTCAAAATAAAGCATAGTTTTAGATACATGCATACTGTGTCATACTGGAGAACAGGTAATAAACATCAAACAACCCTCCTCGGACCTAAAAGGACCATGATTCATACCCGGTTTGCGATAAGCGTACGCCCCCTTGACCCATTTTTCATTCAACCGGGTATCAGCTAAATCCCCTTCCACGATGAATATTTCTTCTATATACGGGTGGACGAAGTTGTCTTTCACATTTGCCGTGTTGGGATCCCATCGTTGTAGCAGTGTTTTGCGACCTGATGTTGAGTCCTCGTTGAGTATCATTTCGTAGATTCCGGGCTCGACTTGGGCCCAGGAACGATTGGGATGACTCGTCGCGTCATGGAATTCGAATTGTTCCATGGTGGAATATTCGACTTCTGTCTGATTGAAAGACTGTTTAGAAGGGCTTCCACATATTTCCATCATTTTTATACCAACCTTGATCAATCTGTATGACACAGATCACACCAGCTAACCAAAATCTACCTATACATCACATGTGGTGCTGGATCATCCCCGAGGTCAGGTAGGCCTTAAGAAATGTTAGTAGCCTTTTATATCGACAGACGAAATATGTGGATAAATTAAAGATATTTATAAGCAAAGAACCATCACGCTCATACCAGGTATGATGTCATACTAGACATAAATTAGTATACCATAGCCTCCACAGGCATGCTTTTCAATAGGTTTTCTAGTTCTAGCCAGTAGTAAGTAGTAAGTCTTAGTAAAAGCGGCGAATGAGTGAGCACTAAGTGTTAAAGGACTGGAACACTGAAAATATTACGTACGTAGTCAAATTTCACCTCAAATACGCTTTCAAATGCGTGGTCGATCATCCGTCAATACGCACTAGTCTGGAAATATACTAGTGTTGTAAAAGCATAGGCACCGACGGCCCCGTCACCGATATTGTTTCTATATGTATCACTTTTATAGGGCGCGACTTTCGCTTGTATTCGTCTCTTCATCTTTAAAATATCATGCATTCTTTCAGGTAATCATGGAGGATGTTGGAGATAGCGCAAGCCCAAAAGAGCGCGTGGAGGACCCCGATCCCCCGCCGTCGCAAGAGCATAAATCTCTGAAATACTCGTTACTAGGGCCGTCTTTACTCAAGGCCGGACAGGACGCGGTCGATCAGCGAAAAGTAAGCATTCATCGGCTCGGCAATCAATAGAATCATCAAATGCTTAATTAGGACTGTAGGTTTCGGAAATTATCTACAATGCCTCCAAAGGCTCAAAGTTCTTCAACCACGAAGAAGCCCGAGACAAAGTTCTCACGGAGAAAATCGAGCAAATTCTAGCCCGCAAGGCCCGTCTGGAGAAGCTCGATTTATCGGCCGATCTTCGGCGTGCCGACGAATACATCGCTGAACTCGAACTGAGTCGAGACCTATCTCAGACTGTAGTTCATGTCGATTGCGATGCCTTCTTTGCTGCTGTCGAGGAGCTGGATCGGCCCGAGCTCAAGCACCTGCCCATGGCTGTCGGCAAGGGTGTACTTACAACATGCAACTACGTTGCTCGCACATTCGGCTGCCGCAGCGGAATGGCCGGCTTCGTGGCGAAGAAATTATGTCCTGATCTGATATGTATACCACAAAATTACGAAAAGTATACAGCCAAGGCGGAAGAGATCCGTGCGATTTTCGTGGGTTATGATCCTTGTTTTGAAAGTGCTTCGATCGATGAGGCGTATCTCAATATCACGGCTTATTGCGACGAGAACAATATGGACCCGCAAGAGGCAGTACAGCAAATGCGCGCGAGGATCGCCGAGGAGACTAAGATCACTGTCTCAGCTGGCATCGCAGCAAACACCAAACTTGCCAAGATCGCCTCGAATCAAAATAAACCGAACGGCCAGTTTTTCATAGCAAGTGAACGTCAAGCTATCATGGCTTTTGTCAAGGACCTCCCGGTCCGTAAAGTAAACGGTATCGGACGTGTCTTTGAGCGCGAGTTGAGGGCAATCGGGATCGAAACCTGCGGCCAAATATACCCACAACGGGCCTTCCTAAAGAAACTCTTTGGAGAAAAAGCTTTTCAATTTTTAATGCAATGCTATCTCGGTCTAGGGAGAACAAAAATCCAACCCGCGGAGGACTACGAACGGAAAAGCGTAGGTACAGAAAGCACATTTTCGGAAATCAGCGACCCGGACGCTATCCGTGCAAAACTTCGCTGGGCAGCGGATGAATTGGAAAGGGATCTTTCGCGAACACAGTTCAAGGGACGGACGCTGGTCTTGAAGATAAAGTTACATACATTTGAGGTTTATACTCGACAGGTTGCGCCTCCGAAAGCAGTGTGGTTGGCTGATGATTTGTATGCATACTCCTTACCGATTTTGACCAAGTTGCAGAAGGAGATACCAAATATGAGGTTGCGATTACTTGGATTGAGGTGTACGCATCTCGTTAGCAGGAAGAAAGTTGGTCTCGATTTCTTTGGGTTTCAGGCTGTTCCGAAGCCGTCACTCAATCCTACGGCTCCTGCTGGCAGTGCCGAAGATGCGGCTGTTGAAGACGCATCGACTGATCTCGATAATCAGCAACTTGTAGGAGATGTACAAGCTACGACGGAGCAAGAATTCGAAGATGCCGCTCGCCAGGAAAGAGAAGACGACATGGAAGAACTCGAACAACTCAGTCAAGAAGATGCCATCGAGTCAACAACTTCCCTACCGCTCGGACGCAAACCCACAGGAACAACAGCACTTACTCCCGAACCAGAAACAGAAATAACTCAACATTGGACATGTCCTATCTGTTCCAGACCTCAAGTCGCGGACGACAAGAAATTCAACCAACACGTCGATTACTGCCTGTCACGGGAAACGATCAAAGAAGCCGTTCAGACTTCCTCATCTTCTTCATCAAAGGCTGTAGAATCCGAAAATCCTATCAGAACTCCCAACGACCTAGCCAATACCTGGAGTAAGGAGCAATACTCAAGGAAGAGAAAGACGAATGCGGAAACAGATTTACGACAAAAGAGATTATTCTTCTCATAGAAAGTCTTTTTTGATGTATACAAATATTCTTGTACATAGAACTAATGAATTCATGACACTGAGCCTTGTTTTGTAATTATACAAATCTAGCCTTTATACAAATAGTAAGCAGACAAGAACAAAAGGCGACCTCTTTTTTTCTTCCATTTCTAAATTCAAAGCTCACACATTATGCCTGTTCGGGGGGTATCATACAAAACAATGAGAAATAGTAAAGACAGGATAATAGAATGGTAAAAATCGAGTGGCGATGAGTGGGTGGACGCGGTCGAGGTATCATGTATATGTGTATAATGTTAAAAGTGATGCAAACCACGAAGAGTAAAGAAAGAGGATAGAAGACGCTGAGCCGAATCAAGCGCCATGCTTGTGTAAAATCGCTAAGCCACAGTTAGGAGAATGAAGAATATGTAATGCTTGCTCAAAGGAAACAAAAGAAAATAATTAGCCCATTGGCAGAAGGGGAATTCATATCACGTCTTGAGATGAATGAAATTGAAACGAAAGCCTGAGATCCAGTCTCAGTGTTCTCACTGTTCTGACTCTACCTTGAGATCAACTGGTTCTGCAAGAAGGCCATTTTCTTCGAGAACGTCATCCAGAGCGTCAAGGGCAGAGAACTCAAAATCTCCTCTAACCTCCGCAGCAGGACTCAACAGGCCATGACCTCTACCGAGCTCTTCTCCGAGTTCGTCTGGGTCAAGGACACGTCCACCGATTTCTATGTCGTTCACGTGAACATTGTACTCCAAAGCTTTTTTGCCCTCCTTGATCAATTCTTCGGTCCATCCAATGCATCGCTTCAGGCTCTGATTTAGCTTTTGACTGTCAATGAGCAGTTCTTGATGTTTGGCGAGATCGAGCATGAATTGCTTTTCGTCATCGACGCGATGACGGGAGTCGTGTTCCGCAAGACTGTTAGGGCTAACGGTTCCATCATCTATAGAATCTTGGTCGCTTTCATCCGACATTTCATCATTCGAGTACGTAGAAGAGAGCTCGCTGATGTCCCCGGTCTCACTGACCACAGATAATCCACCCCCAGAAGTAGACCGTAGAGAAGTCGTAATAGATAAACGACCTGATCGACTGAGACGCCGGAATCTACGCAACTCCGCGTTTTGCTTTCGTAACTCACGTTCAAGCGTGCGATTTATAGCTAAAAGAGAAGAGTTGCTGATTTCAAGGTCCAGAACCTTGCGTTCTGTGCGTGCATTTATGGCATCTTCGCCAAATGCATTAGATCCTCCGTCAATTTTTACAGGACTTTGAGGCACAGTATACGGTTGGTCTCGGTGATCGGTGAGTTGGATAAGAGGGTTTGAAATAATCAGAGGGCTATGGGAAAACTGTTCGGGAGGACTGCTCAATGGCTCGGGTAGGAACGGTGAAGACGATGTTGGAGTAACGCGACGGGACGTCACGCGTGGCGAAGCAATGTTCGTCGTGGAATCGACACTACACGACTTTCGGTGGGTATGATGTGGTGGAAGCTGAGGTGTTCGAGTAATAAGTCCGGGAGAGTGATGTTCAGCGGGTATTGTCGTCACTGACATAGAGACCTCCTCGATGTTAGGGCTTGGTTGAAGACTGCCCTCTGATGATGATCTAGAAATAGGGTCGACTAGCTGTGCAGTCCGTAGTCTTGGGGAGAGCACTGATGGACTCTTAGCGCCTACAGGAAGGCGAGAAGATCCTGTTGAGCGGCGCTTTGGTAGTACGCCTTTGCTGGAGTCATCCGTGTGACTGTCTTGATCATGAGAGCCATCTGCATAGAAGAATGTCGATGTCTGTGCGKGTTTCGAAAGTGTGCGAGGTCGTGCTTCTGCCTCGTGAGATCCGGTGGAGCGGGCTTCGTCGGCGTGGAAGAATTTCGAGGTCGAATTCAGTTGTTCAGACGATGAAGGCGGACGGGGCACTGTCCTCGATCCCGGTCCATCAATATTAGATCCTCTGGAAACTGTTGATTTAGATATTTCTGATCGTGGGTAACCGCGCACAGGACTCCTTTCACTGCGAATGTAGCTTGGGGTGACAGAGCCAGTGGGCCGCGATGTATACGACCCAGCGTGCGTCGCAGCTGATGTGATTTCCGGAGACGAAATGTACCCATCTCTTCGACTGCTCCGAGGGCCCGATCGTGGAGTTATATTGATTCCGAGGTATGTAGGATCTGGGGTTGCAACATCTTCCCGTGGCGGTGGGACGACTGACGATTCTGGTCTTTTTGGGGTCTGAGTGTTTCCAAGGTGCGCGAGACGGGGAGTCAACGGTAAGGGCGACTTCGCAGTCGGTCTGAATGCTGAGCTAAGGGTAGGCGTGAACGGTTTGGCGGGGATGCCATTGTTATGTTTATCTGGATTCGTGGACGGAGTAGGCATGGCGGGTCGGGKGACTGGAGAGCGGCGAAACTGATCGCGCATCATGGCATTGAGCAAGCGTAGGTGATATTACCAGCATGACGACTCGAAAATAGAATCGTATATTCGCTTTCGTATGTACCCATGTGCCGCGAAAGGATGTACAAAGTAGCAGAGGCGAGTGTTTTAAGGAGTCAAAAGTGAGGGTCGTTTTGACGGGATGGGACCACCTCAAAAACATCATCCCCAACCCGGTTAGCGCAGCGGGCACTCGATAAACACGTGAATTCTCGCTTTTGATTGGCCAGTTTGTGCATCGTACAACTAAGACCTCCATAGCAGTGCTTTCATAGTTTGTAGTTCCCTAGATTACCTGTAGGCTTTGAACAAGATGATATGTTGATATCACTCAAGCGGGTAGAGCTGCAACCCTCCAGATGTCCTCAACCAGGATAGCCCTATCCGAAGCCCTAACTCGAATAACGAAATTAAACTGCCATTGTCTTGAAGCAGAAAGTATGGGAAATTATTAGGCAAAACTTATCTATGATAGCCCGAGAATTGTACATGACGTACCTTTATGGGAAAGCACCAACTGTTCGATGACTGTTGGTCTTTATATCATAAAGAACGATCACAGGAAGAAAGCTCTTCGGGAGCCTCGAAAAAATCGAAATATTACTCATGTAGCTTTTAACTTATCTACTTTCAAATTTGCCCCAGAATGTCCAATATTACCCTTAGACGTGATATGTTACACGAAAAATCCTGTAGTAAGTGGGTAGGACTTCTGAAAGCAACAGTCCAAGGCTTGAGTCGCCCAGATAGAGACCAAAGTTGTTCTTAATGATGTACTTGCTGCTACCAGTGTAGACAATATCAAAGATCTTGGTCTCACCCTCTTCCAAGGTCAAAAGAAGTCCAGTTGAAATGTAGCGATCGTCAACAGCGCTGCTCAACTTGAACGTAACTTGAACGTGGTACCTTCCTCAGTCTGAGCATCAAGAACTCAACGCTGTACAACGAATTAGTAATTCGCAATTGCTTCCGTGACTTCTGGAACCTCAATGAGGCCGTCTGAGCGTATTAGAGCGTATCCGTTGTCTTCGAATACAAGGTAGTGACCATCTGTGAGATAGCGTCGCACTCCTTTGTAGCCGTCTTCGTATGCGACATTTGGGGTGATCGTCCGTTATATGATCAAGTCACATAAAATTTACTACTATAGTATGAATGAAGAATATTTAGCTGGAATATCAGGACTAGTGCTTATAGTGGCTACCGGTTATCTAGGATACCGTCATGTGAACCGGGTCACAGGGATATAGCGATAGTATGGAGTACAACCCAGAGTATACCATGAGCCAACACTAATGTCTACCGATATTCTGGAGATTCACCTTTTGCTTCGCGAATAATCGTAAATTTCTATCGACAATGTCTTGTGATTTTTGCGAAGATCGTGATTGGAATCATCAGAAATTTCCCAAATAGGTAATTTTTGAGTCACCATATGCACTATCCGTGAACGAAGCAGACAAGATCATAATCAGAGTTTATCTAGGCTTGAACTAAACATTTTGCACTTTCTTAGTGTATAAAATTTCCGTGACTAACTTCCCAGGTGGGTTGTAGCATTATTAGTATACTACAGATTAGTTAGTGAACCAGGCTCTTTGAGCTTAGATAGCAAATCATCTTAGCACTAGACTCCACGTGTAGCCCGAACAAAGAACTAGTCAGTTGCCATAATCACGCCAAATTTGACCACCTTCAGAGTTCCTTTAGTTTTATCTTATCGCATGTTGAACACACATCTGAATTTTGAAGCAACGTAAAGGCGAGGCCCGAGCCGAATATGTTTTCTCCAGAAATACACACGCAATAATGTTACGAGCAGAAGAATCGCTGCTCAACAGCAAAGATGACTTGTTGGAGAAGACAGAGCGAATCTACGCCCACCGTACCAACACTCAACGGTGCTGGCAAGCGGCTTCTCGAGTTCTAATATTGACTCCATTACTTCTGTCAATAGTCTTGTTCGTTGTCTATTTCCGAGACGTCGCCAAGCCATTGGATCTTGTCGCAGGCAATACTACTACCAAGCCTCAAATTACAGCAAATAAAGGAATGAAACGAGATTTCGGAATATTTTTACATCCAGAAGATCACGTCTTACGAGAGCCAAATGTTCTTCGCTTGTCCTGGAATATCACGAAAGCCATAATTGCTCCCGATGGCGTCGAAAAGAATGTTTTCCTCATCAATGGTACAACCCATTTTATTAAAAAAAAAAAAAAAGAAGTTCTGAACAATCAACTTATGTATAAAAATTATATCAACAGGTCAATTCCCCGGGCCTACAATCGAGGCGCGACCTGGAGATATCCTGGAGGTAAATATTTGGAACCATGTAGAAGAAGGGGTTTCTATCCATTGGCATGGTCTCCATATGAGAGGTCAGCATTTCATCTTTCTATATCTCTCAAACAAAGTTAACCCGACGTTAACAGGGGCTAATCAGATGGATGGACCCGTTGGCATTACACAATGCGGTGTAAAACCAGGCGATAAATTCACATATCGGGTTCCAATCGGGGAACAAGCTGGGACTTTTTGGTGAAATCCCGCTTCAGCGCCGTCGTCTATGTACCTAAAATCTGACTGTAGAAATTAGGTATCATGCACATTCCGAGGTCCACCGAGGAGATGGTTTGTACGGAGCTTTGATTGTTCACAATGTTTCGGCCGAAGCAGACTCTTATGCACACGACAAGGAGCTTTTGTTATTAGTTGGGGATTGGTATCATCGCCCAGCTGATTGGCTTCTTGCTCGTTTTCAAGAAAGAACAAGCACAGGAAATGAAGTGAGCTTTTCCTCCCTGCTACTCCCTCTATGATATTCTAAAATTTCTTCTTGACGAACGCTTACATTGGCTACTAGCCTAATCCTGATTCACTTTTGATCAACGGTCTTGGCCGCTTCAATTGCTCCAAGGCCACTCATGGCAACCCGGTCAATTGCTCAAGCGTTGAACCTCCACAACTTTCGCTGGATAAAGGAATGCGCTATAAAGTTCGTCTCGTCAATGTAGGGTTCGTTACGAGACGTGTTATATTTGAAGTATAAACCCAAATCACTGACCATTGGGCACACAGATCACTAGCTGGAATTTCTATCTCCATACCTGACTCAGATATGAATATCAGTCATGTTGATGGCGGGCTACCGGTTATTTCGAGGACCGCCAACTCCATTGGAGTTTTGTATCCTGGAGAGAGAGTAGACTTTAGCTTGTCATGGCCAAAGTCCACTTTAAACACGAATACGCAGATCACAATCGAAATTGACAAAGAGTAAGTCCGCTCTTCCTTCTCCGTCGACCTCATTTATTGCCGTATCAAATTTGATTATGGGATTTTCTCTAACTAAGAAAGCTAGAATGTTTATATTGAGCAACCCTGCTCTCACTCGCATACAGTCTTTCCTTCTGGAAGCCGACTCACATTTACAACAATCAATTGGCGACCAGACCGATGCTGAGTTGCGCCGATTGAACCTTGATGAACTAGAGGGTTTCCCATTAGAAACATCCCTGCCGGAACCCGATGTAAAGTTCATGATATATACCACTGTCCAAATTTTGAACGCGTTGGATGATGATATTAGGGCTTTGATTAATCGAACGTATTGGGAAACGCCGAGTGTCCCACTTATTGCTTCACAAAGGGATACATGGAGCAGTCATCAGCTTGTTCCATGGACTGGTGATAAGCCCGTCTGGGTAGAACTGACCATCAACAATATTGACATTAATGGGCATCCATTCCACCTAGTAAGATGATATTGTCTTTCAGCTACTTGTCAAGTTCAAGCAAAACACTAACGTTAATAGCATGGATTTGACTTTTATGTCGTCGGCCTCTACGAAGGACATAGCGGCTGGAATGCTTATAACCCGTTTGATCTTTGGTCATCGCCACGCGGTGGCCCATTCAATCTTGTTAATCCGATACGCAAGGATACTGTATTGGTTCCCAAGTCAGGTTATGCTGTGATACGCTTCCTCGCAGATAATGAGGGTATCTGGGCATTGCACTGTCACGTTCTGTGGCATCAAGCGAGCGGAATGACCATGGCTCTACAGGTTCTTGGGGACGAGACAAAGGGCTTTAGCGAGTACGCGTCCGGGAGAGATGCGCTTGAGCAATGCATGAGATAGCTCGTCATGATTTCGAACTGGAAAATCTCGGAAAGATATTATCAAAATTTGAGATAAGTGTTATGTGTTATCTGGGTCTAATCAACCATGACAAAGCATTAGCGATGTATAGTATTCAAGATTAAAATTGATGCAGGCCTGCATCCCAGTGGAGGTTTGCTATGACAATGCAGAAGCGGTTAAAGAAAATTGAAAAATGCTATCGTCATTACGAGTCTCTTAAGATAGGCCCCTTACAGTAGGCTGCAACAACTGTATTTTGAGGATGCAACAGGGAAACAAATAGAAATTCACCCTCGAGTCTTTTCCATCTGTAGTGTCTTCCCACACTTCATTTAGAACGAGTCTTTGTATTTTACTGCACAACATATTAGCCATGAGATTATTTCCAGATCAGGGGTTGAGCCCTACTGCCTGCAGCTCCTGAGAATAGTTTCATGCTGTTACGCTGTTCTTATTATACGGGATACTTGGTAAATACTTCATGAATCTTGCGTACTGTATACTGCATTGCCTAGCTCTTCCTATCGAGCACAAAAAGGCATGCGTGTGGAACATGGTCCAAGTGATACCTACTCAACACATTTCCTACTTTTCTCGAAATTGAATAAACTCTCATAGAATGCCCATAGCAAGCCAGGTCTGTTATGGCATTTCATTCCAAAGAAGGTGTTAATAACAGCAGTCTCTTGAAAAGACTCATTTCATTAATAATAAACTATGGTAGCTGATATCCATATATCTACAAAGGTGGATGGAATGGCGTCTGCCGATACGAACAAAGGCGGGACGCGTAATATGCGCGTCTCCGAGATAAGATCTTATCAGCGTCCACCTCCGACTACCATCCAACTTTTCTGTGACAACATCAGACGATCATCTTTTGCTACTGTTGTCTCGTGTGTCTGATATGTGGCTACTCGAGTCGGATGGAGATCTGCTCGCAGGTATATCGAATCGATGATTCATGTGTGAACAGTCGCTGAATAGGCCGACAGGTAAACGTGTCTGGCTGAAGCCGGGGAAGAAATATCTCTTCGGTCGCATCAAGTCAGAAGGAGGTGAGATAACCAGATGAAATTCTGCTGAACTTATATTCAGTTTGCTGACCACTTTTACTAGTCCGCCATGTCATTCAACATCAGTCGATATCGAGAAAGCATTTGGTGATCGAGGTTGCGTCAGTACAACCCGGCGACGGAGTACGTCTTGCTCATACGTACAAAAATACTCCGTTCTACTAACTCTCGTCTAGGCGCACGTACATAAGAAATCAAAGCTTATAGTGACCGATCAAGGATCAAAATGTGGTACGACCATCGACGGTGTGCAGATTAAAGGGTCAAGCTCAGTTCTTACGGAGGATGAACATGCGATTCAACTGGGAAAATATCCACAAGCACTCAAGTGAGACAAATCACGCGTCTCATGGTTCTGTCTGTGTTCTTTGCTAAATTTTACGCCTTTTTTAGGATAAAATGGTATCCGGTCGTACTCAGTTTCTCCTTTTCGACGAAAGAGCTCAAAGCTAAAGATCCCCTCGGACCTGTGCGAAATCGTCTCGAAGAACTCGATATTAAAACCATAATACCCTACGTCGAAAAGACTACGCATGTCGTTCAAAACAAGAGAAATACTGCCAAGGGGTTGCAGGCTTTGATCAACGCCAAGTATATCGTCAGTGATTCGTACCTCGATGCGTTGGTCTACGCTGCTACACCAGGTGACTTGGAGGCCACAGAATCTCTTTCACCGTTGGAGATCGATTTTGATGCACACTGGCCTGATGCTAACCAGCACCTTCCTCCGGCTGGCAAAGAGCCGGTACGGAGACCGGCCGAAGCCTTTGCTCCAAATACGGACCGAGTTCGGGTCTTTGAGGGATATACGTTCGTCTTTTGCGATGCCAGCCAGTTTGAAAATCTATCGCAGCCAATCAATAACGGTCATGGGAAATCGCTGCTTTTCAACGTACAAAATGGAGAAACAACTGCGGAAGAGCTGCTGCAATTCATACGGAGCGCTGGAGGAGAGAAGGGCATTGACAATCAACGTGATGGTGAAGGCGGAGTTGTTTTAGTCAGATTCAGGGCTAAAGGATATGAAGATTGGTCCATCGAATTGGGCAATCAGGTTGCGTTGAGAATGGATCAACGTGTCATCGAGCAAAGCGAGTTTCTCGATGCAATTCTCAATGTTGACGCCACATCGCTATGCCGTCCCCTACCCCATGAAGAGTCGTCCGGTCTCTACGAGCCTGCGAAAAGAGGAAATGCTCGACAAGGCGTGGTGGAGGATGTTTCAGGCCCTGAAGTCGACGCATCTCAAGGAGTCGCTACACAACAGGAAGATACCACGATGATGGAAACACAGACACAAAGCAAACGTTCAGCTCGATCACAAAGCCGGCCATTCGTCAGTAGGATGAAGAAGTTTGATGATGGATTCGATATGGAAGCCGTGCCAGCCTACCTCTCTGATCCGATTGATGCTGCTGAGGACACCTCCGAGCCTTTTCCCAACAACTCCCCTGGACCGTCCCGGCAGCCATCTGCATCGTCAATAAGAGTCGAAGAACAAGAGGAAGAAGATGACATGGCCGGGCTTCTCCCGGGGGCGAGTGCAATGAAGCGCCGAAGGGTGGAAAGCGGTTCTCGCTCACTCCGTGAACAGGGAGTCAAGGAAGAAGCACCGAAACCAAAACGACAGAAAGTGGACGTTATCGCAGAAGCTCGTCGCCATCGTGAAGAAGAGGAGGCCGCTGCGCAAGAACGAAAGCAAGAGGCAGATATTACGTTTCAGGAGGCCATCGAAGGAATGACGGTTGAGGATATGAAGAAGCTTGTCATTGTCGAGGAATACGAGATTCCCTTACACGAAAAGGAATCTGTGATAGTTGACAAGACTGATCGGTGGGATGAGCGTTGGAATGGTCGCAAGAATTTCAAGAAATTCCGCCGAAAGGGAGATCAGTCCGTCGCTAGATCTCGCATTCAAGCGGTTATTATACCTTTGGACGAAGTCAAGCGTAGGGAGTACGGAGTTGGTGACCACTATTGGGGGAGTAATGAGCGAGAAGACAGTCCAGAACCAATTTTTAGTCGAACAAGTCAGCAACAGACTACCCAGAAATCTTCCAGTCGCACCGGAAGTCAAGTCTCTATGGCCATATCAGAGGAGCCAGCAACTGCTTCCTCAGTCAATCGTGCGCGCTCCGAAGTCTCGCGTATCTCAGCAACACCCACAACGCAACCAAGTCTACGCGCTGGCCAAAAGAGGACGAGAGAGACTCGACCCAAGAGCGACGACGAAGAAGGCCACAGTGATGATGATGAGGAACTACGATTCAAGTTCCGTAGGAGGCGGAAGTAGACTTTCTTGCTTCTCAAGTAGTAATATGTACATTATCAATATCCACAGATTTGTAGTATGGCTAAAAATAAATAAGCAATCGGCCAGCCTTGGCTGGGCGGGCGCCAAGTGAAACCGGGTCTCCACCTTCAAAATTAATGTTCCTTCCCGATTTCATCCTCGTTCCGTCGTATGTTCTTATCAAGGGATCCAACATAGAATCGTCACCTACGTACGACGTACTACTTCTTTTGTCTCATTCCTCTGGTCGCGAGATTACTGCTCATTCCTCCGCCTGTGCGCTCGATATCCTTATGGCCTCATTCCAGAACGACTCGTGATACGATACCCAATTCTCCTCGATTCCGTCACCCCGATCAGTTAATCGGCCTAATTCCACGGGTCCCTCACACCACTTATCATCGATTTCGACTCAATTTACGTCGAGTTCCTGTGATTTGAGAGTCAGTTAATACGATCGACGTGATTGACAATACTTTCAAAACAAAGTTTACCCACCAGCAGCCCAACCGACAGGGCCACGCTAGGTGGGTTGAGAGCTTTTGTCAAGTCGAGTCCATCTCGATAACGACATTACCCTCAGTAGATCTGAGCTGGACTTCTTGAACGACAAGATTGTACAAAAATCTCAATCAATACGATCAACCACCCCCTCCGCCATCATCATTTATTTACGTCGCCATGATTTCTACCGTCCCTCCACCACGTCCAGTCTCCGTGAACTCGCCGATACTCCCCTTATCATCCCCCGTGCATTATCACAACTCGACAAGCATACCCACAAAAGACGCTTATCAGACTTATGATGACGTCGTCAGTTCAACATATTCCCTTACGGCGTCTCTCGACCGTCTCCCTAGCATGGATCTTGAAATGGAAGATTCTGACGACTCGGTGATATTCTCAAACCACGCCAGTCAATCAGAGATACAGTTCGATGATCTACCGTTCGAAATCCATGAAGCCATCCTAGATCATCTATTTGGCGAGCGGACGTCTGGATCAGGCAGCATTGTCCCTGGGCGGCCGGACGCCCGGAGTTGGATCAGGGCCCTTCGACACCCTAGACGAAAGGCTCTTTCCAATCTTGCGCTGATATCACCTATATGGCGAGATCTCGTACAGGAACGGATATACAGACATAGTAAGTTCTCTTTGAAGTCTTCCTGAGACTCGCCGTAACACAATTTTAGTCAAGGTCAAAGGAACGACAGAAGGCCTCGCCGAATGCGAAAATTGGTTTCGGAGCCATCCTCACCTCGTACGCCACGTTCGACATATAGAATTCTGGATACCAGTATGGGGAAACAGGGCCCACAAAAGCGTGGCGCCACACTTGCGCGAAATACCGCCAATTCGGCGATACTTGAACGAAGAAGCGGGGCTGTTCGGACATAATAATGGTTACTTGCAACAACAGATCGTTGCACCGGACTGGGATTTGTCGGATAATAGAAATCGCACCCCAAACAACTTCGCATTCCACGTAGCTAGTCATAACGCAAGCTTGGAGGACATATTTCGACACGTCAAAGAACTCTTCCCGGAGACGAGGATACTGACTCTCGAGGCTGGACACTGCAAGAAACCTCCCTTGATGAAACACTTTGCAAATGACCCATCAGGTCTATCAGGGGAATATCAACTTGAACAGCTTCCGAATATACGAACACTCTTTATGCGTGGGGCTTGGAACATCATGCGCGATTATCAACACTGGACGACGATATCTGAAGCTCTTCCTTCGTTACGAGAGTGGCATTGTGCGTATGCGAAACCCAAGATAGAAGCCTATCACACCATATGTGGCGCCTTATCGTCCCTATCATCAAGCCTGATACATCTGGACATCAGCCTAGAAGGATTCACCAGCAAGGACCAGTCATACTGGTTGGGCGGGAAGATTGGGCACCATCATATGTGCCGAATGCTAGGCAGACTTGCACCACAATTAGAGCATTTATCCGTGACCGGCTATATTTGTGCAGACCTTTTCAACATCGCAAGGGCAGTTACCCACGACCGACCACAAGATGCGCGACTTCGATCAGTAGATCTTGTTGTTAAAACATGCTGCAAGGATGAGAAGAACGAATTACTATCTCCGCTGTTGGATGAGCCGCCCGGTATCACCAACATGGGATTTGTCGACTCTTTCGAGAAACTGGTATTGAGCTCAATCCGCTGTTTGGACACATATCTCGATCTTTCCTACATCCGCATCCGCTTTATCGATCTTGACTCTCAATGCGCCGTCCTGAATCCTTATTTTCATCTGGTCGATAACAAATGTACCGGAGTATGGAGCCATGATATCGTCGAGACACTGTCTCAAGTCCGGCCTGCTGCTCACTTTGTTGAACTCGCTGATGGCATTTTCACTCAGTACGGCCCAAATAACGTCATTATCGGAGCCGTGTATCCCCGTACTAGGCCGCTGAGTATCAACGTCAATACCTACAAAATTCTCTCCGATGCAGCCAAATCATGAAGCAGGCAATAAACACACTTTTTTTTTCATCTTCCACAGTCCATCTGCTTACGAATCTGTTCGAATTCATGATTTCTCCTTTTCTCTGTTTGCTGCCAACACCTGTTAGTCTATTTTCTCGCATCAATACCCATTTGTTTGTATGCTCGGAGCGTGTTTGGCGCCATGGAATCTGAATTTGTTTGCATCTTTTTTCTCTTCTTTCCAATATACGAACTTCTCTTCGGTTTACTTCTTGTTAGCCTAGTGTAGACAAACGGTGTCATATATGTCGATGATCCAGTATTTCATTTTTCATATGGACACGAAGAGTATGAAAAAGTTTCACAATAAACGAGAATTGAAATATATACGTGTTATACAAATGGCACTCTTTGGACCGATAATAACCATACAGGTATTGCACAGGCCTACACACAACATCACTTTTACTCCGATTTTTCTGTTCATCGGGAGGATATCATTTGTCCTTCTGTGTTACAGTCCGAGCATCTTCTCTTTTCGTCTGCAACGCTTTCGCCGGCCATTTTCCAACATCAGAGACGATGATACCCAAAATCCAACAGTTCACAATGAAGAATCCCAGGCTAGCGAGCCATAGTCCAGGTAAGAAAGTTGAGAGGCCCATGAACTCAAGTTGGAAGCCTTGATGGAGCCAGAATGCCTTGATCGTTGTCAGTGTCTGTAAACAGATTGCAAATGAGAGGAGTGTGTTATTTACCTGAGATAGTATCCACATGATCAACGCCCCGATGCCGAGGATGGGGTTACTCATAAATGACGATGAGGGAAGATAGAGCGGTAGGAAGACTAGATACCACAGGAAATACTATCCAGTCCTCTAGTCAGTAAAAACTTGGGATAGCAGGCGGACTGCAGAGACTAACCTGACTCGTACAAACTTTATTAAAAGTAACAAACGCAAATGTTTGCGCTAGCATAGCCCCAGGTAACGACTTCTTCGCGAGAGCCAATGGAATCGCAAACGCAGAGAGGAAAAGCTGTGGCAGGAATGCGACGGATTCGAATTTGATACCTCGGCTTGCGGCGTCGATATCATCTGTAGCGGCGGAGAGGTAAAGTAAGGTGTTGTAAGGAGAGAAGTTGTGGCGATGGTCGATTCTGGTAACATGGTGGAAGTATGTATGCTGAAGGAATGAGTGGCCATAAAGTGAATACATCCAGACATTCAACCCGATGAATATGAGCAGCGAGATGACCGTGACTTTGACACGTTCAAAAGTGATGAAATTGAGTAGTCTCTTAACCAGGCTTGTTGAAGGTGTATTCGTAGCAGAAAGAAACCAGATAATACTCGGTGCATAAATGAATGGATAGATTTTGAAATGCACCCCCAAGCCCAAAAGGACACTCGCAAAGACGATGTGTCGATTGAGCACAGCCCACAAAAGCGCGATGACCATAACACCTAACAACCCCTCGGAGCTTCCGCGAGTACTAATAGTTGCAACCATAGGGTTTAGCAGCCATATACTAGCATACCTCAACCGCGCCTTTTCACTCATCCCAGGAAACTCCGTTCGAAGGACAAGTAACAAAAGCCAGCCAGTCACCAGGTCCGCAATGGCGAATAGCACTTTTCCGAAAGAGAACCACAGCCAATTCGGTTCCCATGTTGTCGGGATCAGGAACCAGGCTAAAAGGGGCGTGTAGCGATAGGTGTCCCGCAGATATGGGGATTGGCCCTCGGCCATAAAGTGGGAGGCATCGGTGAAGACCATGTAGTCGATGTCAGTGTACTTCATGGCTGAGTGGTTGTCTTGGTAGAGGCCATAGAAGAGCAGGCCAACTCGCATGAGAGCGGCCAGAGAGAAGATGACGGCGGGTGAGGAAAAGAGTGAAGGCATGATGGTGGATTTACTGTCCGCTTCATCTATTCTAATGTTGTACAAAACACCAAAGTGCGTTTATATGGATGTTAAATCACCGGGGCAGTTTTTTTGACCATCATATGCATTGATCCATTTTGCACATTGTCAAGTCGTGAAGTTGGTGTCGTGTTTTGGTGTTCTTCAGTCCAGACTGCCGAGAGACCGATCGACACACACTAGACTATCTTGGAACCGGGAGCCCCCTAGTCTATATAAGGCTTAGTGGCCCAAACCATTCTTGCCTCAGGCACCAAGGCCACAAAGTGTCAAGAAGCCCTAAGAAGTCTCCCAGCATCACCAGCGCCTCGGATTTCAAAAGCCACATCGCCCTAATACTTGCATTAGTTTTCTCATATTGGAGGTAGAGCTCAATAGTATTCTGAACTTTGAAAGGAGAAGAATTTTTTGAGTAAAATTGTCATTCCATGCTTTTCGGTAATCTGCTCGGGCTCAATGCTGCAATGTATTCCATCGACAACTTTGAAGTCAAGTTTGACAAACATTGCAGGGTTATACAAACCACTACGGCAAGATATTAGATTGATAAGATCGATTTTTTTTTGTTAGTATTTACAGCTTTCGCTGATACTGGTTAACCATCAAATGTATAAGCCAATGTATCATTGTAGCCCTAACTTGGCATTCCGGTCGTCGAGTAGGTCACTTCGCATACCCTTTCCCACCTGTAAATGATCTCCATTCTTGCAAACTATTTCCACAGACTATCTACGTACTATTGCTACGTAAGCAGACCGCTACATAGCATATAACCTGTTTCATGAACCGTTTACGACTGACTCGTACGTCTATCCACGCGGCCTCTCCCCACATGCATTTAGTGCGTATCCGCGGTGTTACGAGTACTTTAAATATCGAGATTGATAAGAAAGATCCACATAACCATGTGTATGTTGATTAGATTTATGATAGATTGAGGAAGGAGGTCACACTGGTACGTTGGTAAATTACCTGTCGGTCTAAAGTGTACTCGGCCAGTGAATCTGCCTATTTTGAAGTTTCTAGAAATCCAAATTCCTTTCGATGTAAAACAATTGTGGAAATGCATTCAAGATGACTATCTTACCGCTTTTGTCGATTTCATTGCTTTTAACATGCATCCATGCTGATGTTGAGACCTACTATCGGTCCGAGAAATTCGAAGACGGAAATATCGGTCCCTGGCCTACTCAACACTTCCGATCGAGTAACGTCAGAGCACCCATACCAAATTTCGTGCGATATGGACAGGCATGTAGGGATGGACTTCATACATTTATTGCACCGCGTGGTAGCGACGTTTATTCACCAGGGCCTATGATTTTGGATCAAGACGGGCATCTTGTTTGGTTCAAGCCTATGGGCGAGACTTACAACATGAATGTGCAAACCTATAAAGGCCAAGATTATTTGACGTTTTGGTCTGGAGACGACTCGATTGTTGGACATGGTGAGGGGACCTACTATATGGTGAGCAGAAGAGAGAATTATCCTACAAAAGACTTGGGGCTTATATGAATAATAGCTCAATAAAACCTACCAAACACAATATCAGTTTAGCGGCGCAAATGGACTACGCGGCGACCTTCACGAATTCCATATTACCCTAAACGATACCGCTGTCTACACAGTATACGACAAGGTACCCGCCGATCTAACGTCCGTAGGCGGATCACAACAAGGATGGCTCTGGGACGGCACCTTTCAAGAACTGGATGTTGAGACAGGAGAACTGCTATTTCAATGGCGGGCATCGGAGCATTTCGGTTTTGAGGAAGCCTATCGAACTCGAGAAGGGCATGGAAACTCCTATGAAGACCCCTGGGACTTCTTTCACATTAATAGTATTGATAAGGATGAGAAAGGGAATTTCCTCATTTCTAGCCGCTATTATCACTCGCTTACGTATATTGACGGTCGCACTGGTGATATCATCTGGAAATTGGGTGGGAAAGACAATAGGTTCGAAGATTTGTCTAATGGTGCTGCCACCAATATTAGCTGGCAGCATCATGCTCGCTTCCGGGAAGGAGGAAAGAGCATTACTATATTTGATAATTCCTCCCGTGGCCAAGGAGCTCCAATTCATACTAGTCGCGGTCTGTGGATTGATGTTGATCAGGTCAACATGACAGCTAAGGTTCGACAGCAATTCTGGAACCCTACTCCTATCAGCAGCCAGTCACAAGGCTCGGTGCAGGTGCTTGAAAATGGCAACGTTGTGGTCGGTTATGGGTACAATGGTGCATGGACCGAATTCAACCAGAAGGGTGAACCAGTCTGCGAGGTCCACATGGGACCTGAAAAATGGTTCGGTCAGGGACAAATTGAATCTTATCGAGTTTATAAACATCGCTGGGTTGGCAAACCGACATCTATTCCAGTATGGTTGGTTCCGGACCCGAAGCAGGGCATCGGTTATGTGAGTTGGAATGGTGCCACTGAAGTCAAGACATGGATGGTGGAAGGTTCCTACGCAAAGGATCCGGAACACACCACAGGTGCCTTTGGTTTTGTCGCTGCTTTGGCAAAGACGGGATTTGAGACTGCCATTTCTATTCCTGAAAACAACACATATCCGCAACTACGAGTCGTCGGGTTAAACGAAAAGGGAAGACGACTCGGTGCATCTCAGTTTGTCTTGGTTAATCCCGATTTCGACTCCAATCTGTATGAGACCAGTGGTAAAACAGAAGTTCCCGGATTTGTGTTCTTTCTTATCGGATTTTTCACTTGTGCCATGTTCATGATTTGTGGTTGGGCACCTAATTTGATACGTTTCCAACGTCAGAAATGGGAGTCCCTAAACCCGAAGAAAAATCGCTGGTGGAACAAACTTAGATTTGGTCCTTTCAAGCAAAGTAAGAAAGACCTTGACGATGTAGAAGATACGTTGAGTGAGAGGGACGAACTTCTTGTTGCGCATGCGGATGATTTTGAGTTGCCAAAAATGGAAGATGATGAAGCTGAGGAACAAATTCATGTACCTAACACCATCGAGAGAGGCCATACACTCTTGGGTAACACATATCTAGTTGAATAAACCATTTCATACAAAACAAGCCCTGAGGTAGATTTTACTTCAGTAATAGTTTTGATGCCAAGCTTAAACATTCGTTGGACAATCATCAGATGTGTAATACCTAGTTCTTTCGACATTGACCTCGCCAAAATACTATGTATATGCCAGAAAAAAGAAAAAACTTTCAAGGGCTTATCGAGGTGGGAATTAGAAAATATGAAAAACAAGTGGTAAACAACCAAATTAAACCAGGCTCGCCAGGCGCCGGCAATTGTACACTGACGACGCAACACAATAACTAAACAACATCCGTATATAACAACGGAATCAATCACAGATGCCGTTGAAGAAATGTCAATGCGACCCACCCTGTCGCCAGAAAAGATCCACTAAAAACCGCCGCTTGTAAAGCAGCATTTAACATTTGCATCCGATTGCGAGTACTGCAACGTTTTTGGAAATTATTGATGTCATTGACCCGTGGGAAAGGACTTTCGGGGAGGTCGTCGCCGAGAAATTTACACAGCGGACCCCAGCCGTCGCTGACTCTGTATTCGAGCAGATTTTCTGGGGGCACGAGGCTGCGAACTTCTTGGAGATGGTCTAGATAAACTTGTTTTCCCTCATTGAGGAAATCCCCACGGAAAAATGTATCGAAGAATTTGTTGAGCATGGGATAGTACATGCCCGCTGCCCAGCTCACTTTGGAAGCAAGGAAGTGTTCTGGATCTCTGACTCGCCAATAAACTGTTCTCTTGACGGATCTAACAGTTGCACAAATGTTAGACGTGAATGATTGAGCCACTCCTGGCAGAATAAGAATGCGCAAACTTACTCATACCATGAATCGACATCGCGGGT
Organism: Talaromyces amestolkiae; assembly: GCF_001896365.1. Taxonomy (NCBI): domain Eukaryota; kingdom Fungi; phylum Ascomycota; class Eurotiomycetes; order Eurotiales; family Trichocomaceae; genus Talaromyces; species Talaromyces amestolkiae. The sequence continues at coordinate 3,587,476 of NW_024468037.1, read as the reverse complement.
GTTCAGAATGACTTTTGCGTTTGGATAAGCTTCAATCAATTCTTTTGCAAAGGCACAAGCCGGCCAGTCACAGACAGCCTAAATCATTGAGGATTAGTCACGTCATTATCTCGAGGTAACTTTTAATGGAGGTGGTTTGCAGACGTACCTGACAATCACCTAGTAGTTGGTCCCATTCTGCGCGACCAAATTTCCCAACTCCGTCGTATTTTGCGCAGAGAGCATCGTGCCACATTAAACAGTCCGGGGGATTCTCAACACTAGCAGACATCATATGGTACGTCTTGTTGTAGCCGAGTCTTTGAAGTGCGGCCCGAATCGCTAAATAGAGGAATTCAGTAATTGAAGGCAATGGGATGAAAGATTAGACATACACGCAGTTCCTGTTCTGCCAACACCAAGTACCAGCACTTTCATGGGCACTGTGCGGTGGCATTGTCGTCGATCAATGCATGTATCACTCGTGAAGATATCGGTCCATGGCTTGGCTGTGAGGCTAGAAGAATGACCAAGAGACATTGTTGCTAATGTGACGCTTAAACAGAGAGAGATTGAAGTATGATGCTATGTGCCGAGCTTATGGTGTGATGATCAGAAAATAAATAGGCGCTACAAAATCCAGAAATAAGACAGTCTGGGGAACTGGCACTAGAAGCAGAAAATTACCACCAAGCGAAAATGAAGTTGTATCTTTGTTTTTCATACAGCCGTTGTGAAAATTATCTATCAGATACCTGCATCGCTACCAAAAGGCCTCCCTCTCCCTCTAGAACTAAGTGGGTCTTCGCGGAGAATTAGATGTAGTCAATCTCAATGTCCCTGCGTTACAAACATGGATCCGAGGATTGAATTTGGAAGTACGCATAGCTGACGTATACCGATTGGGTACTGACTTTTCGCTAAACATGTCTACAACATACGCGCAACTTGTGCTCGTTCCTAAAGCCTCAGGAGCTCTATACACATCAACATTGCTGAACCCCTGAGAATTGAGATTTTTCGATCTGATACTGCTGGGTCAGCAGTCGTAAGTACAACTTCAAATTTACTAGTCGACGCTCTATTCATTCATGAAATCCCTCTGTTGATGTCTGAGCCACAATCGCTGCGCCATCCCGTTGACGATCCCTCTTTGATAGAATGGGGAAGGAGTTGAAGACATTACGAATTATTAGGCTTGGCAGTATGCAAATGAATGAAGATAGTGTCTTGGCCGTTACGAGTCCTAAACTACTCCCACCACACAAACGTAGGCATTCAGGACCAAGCAGTCTTGATACTCAGACAAGAAACAACTAGCCTTCGTGTGAGCGGACTGTAAAGAGCATCTTTCATCCAGTAAGACTTTATGAAGCCTTGAAAACCTGATCTGAAGGTCTCAGTGTATCTCAATCTGTTATCCTATCAATCAATCACAACGTGGGCCATGAATTTTCTACTCCGTAGTTCGTTCTCCATACCGATATGTACATACCAGTATGTAGTCGTATTTTTCGCAATGGGATTGAAGGGTGGGCCTAGAGGTTACATAGACCCATACCGGATCTATTCCGACGCGTGGCAGATGAAATAGAAAGCATTGATTGACTCTAGATTATTTGTGGCGCGCGGCTAGTTCGGGGAGATTGCGCGGATCTCCACTTGATAATCGTTCTCTCTCCGCGTGTATAGTACGAGTTTGTGGTTCGCGCGAGTCCACGCGTCGTTTATGGGGAGTCGGTCAAATATGAATATTTTTTTGACATTTCGTTGAATAAAGCAAATTAGTGACCCGGTAGTATTCCTTGGCGTAAGCGCCAGCAGATGGACAATACTGATGACTATCTTCCATGTCTTTCTCCCCTCTCATATGTTAGCAAGTCACATTCAGCTGAACGCTTATGGAGATATCTATGCGGGATACTGGAAAGTCACCTATGTAATAATGTTAATGCAGCAGGAATCCGAAACCCGGTCGAGACTAACATGAACACACGGCCTATGAAGTGTTTCCCCTCCTTGATTCCTCGCTTAGAACTCCGTATGTAACAACGATAGTTACGTCCATGGCTCTATCATGACCCACAATTTTGGTCATGGCGTACGCTAATCAAGCCGAAATTTGCACGAGTCATGTTTCATCTTCGAGTATATCTCGTTTTGAGAATTTCAAAAGTGTAACAGGGAGCAAATGCAGATGTAGTCGTCGAGGCTATCAATGATCCGTGGGTCAGGGATTGCGTAAACCAGAGTTTCTGCATTTTTGCAACGGGGCTTTACACGTGGTATATTTCCACTTGTGACTTTCGTAATTGTTACTACGCTCAATATCCTTGAATGAAAGTGTAGGTTACCAAAGCAAGATACCCAGTGCCAAGAGTGGCTTAGTACTGAACATGTCAGGTACTTGCGTAGTACAATGACTGTTTTATGCCCTAATTTCATCGAGGACCTACTTGATCTAGAGTAGTGGTAAGATTGCCGTAAAGATTCCCAAAATTGCCTAGTGCCTTAATGTCACATCTATCCGTTACTTTTCCTATTAACGTATTGATAGATTTCTCGCCCCCAAAACGCTTGCAATGTTTTACTAATCAATCTACGACTGTCAATTTTTGCCAAGAATAATATCCAATTTCTTCGATTATTGAACGTCTATCTAATACCACAAAGTTTATACGCAAAGTAAGCGAAATCAAAACCAAGTCTATGAATGCTGTATTAGGCAGCGATGGTTGAACTCAACGAATACGACGAAAACGCTTCGTGGACAACAGAAACTACTTTGTATGCTTCGGTAGATACATCCATCTCAATGTTTTATTGCTAATACGGTTTGTCTTAAATCTAGACACAATCCTTCATTACAGTCACTAGGGGACAATGACAATAGGTGGAAAAGAGAACGCAGTCAACGTTATCATGATGGCGTTCAGGAGCAGCAGCCGGGTAAGAAGTCAGCACCGGTAACATGGATATCGCTTCCACGTAAAGGCCAGCTCGCCTTACTCGGTCTCTGCAGAGTATTTGACTTTCTACAAATATCATCTCTACAAGCCTACATGTTCTTCCAGCTAAAGTCCTTTGACGAATCACTGACCGATTCTGAAATATCAACACAAGCCGGAATATTACAAGGTGCGTTCACCGCGGCCCAATTTGCTACCGCTGTCGCTTGGGGCCAAGTCGCAGATGCGCAATGGGGTGGCCGAAAGTTTGTGCTTCTGGTGGGATTGTTAGGGACGGCGGTTTCGTGCTTGGGTGTCGCTTTCTCGACTTCATTCGGTCAAGCCGTGTTCTGGCGATTCTTTGGAGGAGCGATCAATGGGACAGTGGGCATTATTCGAACCATGATCTCGGAGAACGTCAAGGAGAAAAAGTATCATTCGCGAGCATTTTTGATATTGCCCATTGGCTTCAATATTGCAGCTCTGTTCGGACCAGGTAAGTCGCACAATTATCACCATATTTTCTCTAACTATCATGTTGCATTAATTGACAAGTGAAATGCACAGTCATGGGAGGTTGGCTGTCAAACCCCGTTGAGACATATCCGAATATCTTCGGAGGCCCTTCAGCAGTGAGATGGCTCGTAAAATATCCATATGCGTTGCCCATGGTGGCAAATTTCTTTTTCATGGTATTTTGCGCCACGCTGGTAGCAATTGGACTAGAAGAGGTATACCATTGTGGCCCGTATTCATCATTCTATACTAATGAGTGATACCATCACAGACCCTAGAATCTTGCAAGAATAGACCCGGATTGAGACTGTACATGCTCAAACTTTTACAGCGTGCTCTTGGATCTACAAACACACCTTCGCCTCAGCAGTATACTAGCATACCTATACACAACCCCGATGACGAGGAAGGACCTCTATTGAACCAACAGGGAGAAGAAGGAGGTGTGGATTTGGAAGACTCCCCGGTACCGGAAAAGTCTCGCCGAATCCTACCATTTAGGAGAATTTGGACTAAGAATGTCTTGTGTACCTTGTGTGCGCAAGCTTTCTTTGATTTTCAAATGGGGTGAGTTCAAATCTAGGCAGACTAAGCCCATCTTCATACCAAAGAAAACTACTAAATAATATCACTCAGCGCATTTAACAACTTATGGCTTCTCTTTCTCTCAACTCCTCGTTACGACTCAAACAACCCGAATAGTCCTGCACGGCATCTGCCATTCATCTTCACTGGGGGCTTAGGAATGTCTCCACAAACAGTCGGACTCGCGACGTCTATTCTAGGCGTCATAGGCATGATCCTTCAGTTCACCATCTATCCCCGAATCCAGAGTCGACTAGGCACGGCGAAAAGCTACCAATACTTTCTTATCATGTTCCCTGCTGCTTATGCCCTGGCGCCTTACATTTCACTCATCTCCTCATCATACGCAAGCCAAGCTCAATCGAACGGATTATGGGTCTGGGTATTCATTATCATTACCCTCTTCTTCCAGGTTACCGCCCGTACATTTACGCTACCTGCTTCGATTATTTTGCTGAACAACTGCTGTCCGCATCCGTCGGTCTTGGGAACTGTTCACGGTATTGGGCAAGCGACATCATCTGCTTTCCGAACAGTCGGACCCATCGTTTCGGGCTGGTGGTATGGACATGGTCTTGATATTGGCGTCATCGGATTTTCTTGGTGGCTTGTTGCGCTTGTGTCCGTGCTGGGTGCTGTGGCAGCTATATTCGTTTACGAGGGTTCTGGGCATGAGATTTTTCTTCCGGGTGAAGAAGATGTCGAGCTAAAGCAACACTAGAATAGACTACCGGATGTAAAAATGCCAGATCCTACAAGTCATTTGCGAATATCGGGCTTTGATTTTTGAACCCTGCCACGACTTTCGTTGACGGAACAGGTCGACGCTAGCTGTATAATAATCTGCAAAATTTAAGCTTCGTAGATACTTGTCTTTTGCCATGCTTTTTATTCATGGTCCGACTACTCCAAAGCATCAGTTAAATGTCTGCAGTTCCCCGCTATGGAGAACTACATGCCCCATGCATGCATATGTATACTAAAGCGGCCATGCTCGCTTACCGACCGGATCTATAGGCTTCACTCTATATGTATATACGTAAAGTCCCAAGCCCGAATCGATAGTCATTTCGTTTCTAGGCATATTGACACGAGAAGCGGTGAGGCTTAAATTCTAGATGCTCAAGTCGACTAAACTCGAACTTACAAAAAAGCGATCACTCTGTTTAGGATTTGATCGGAATTGATAGTCACAAATGTCGACGGATATAGCAGTACTATAAACTTTTTAGCTGTCTTGAAGCTTGACCTGATTCTCACGGCCTCGGTTACGAACCCGAATGCTAATGTTGTTAAGCGATGCATTCGTCATGCCAAGGAGTCGTGCAGAAGTTGAGAGATTTATTCATCGTCCCATCTGGGATTTTGTTCATGGATCCGTGTTCGTGAAGAACATGAGTGGCGTTAGGAAGGGAGCCCTAGATCTTGACAGGGGTGACCCAGGTCGCGTTGAGTCAGGCTTTCAGCCCTACTGGAGATTAGAGATCGTTATTAACTAACGTTTTGGATCCATGGAAAGCGTTCGCGGTTCATCCTTAATTTGGCATTTTATATTCACGGATGACCTCATATGCATTTTTCATGGTACCAAAACAAAAATCTCGACATGTCTGGGACTCTTCGTATTATACTCGTCGTGTTTCGGTGTTTGTTCGGAGAAGCAGTCAAAATAAGCAGCAGCTCTCTTCCATTGACATCCGTGGTGGAGGACCCCCAAACTGTATGCAGATTAGTCTTACGGCACCGAAGCGGATGTGATATCCAGAAAAATCTTCTTTTGTCGTCCTTCAGACGACATGATACAGAAATAAGTTAACCGAACGTAGCAGGCAAGCTCTAAAACTTAACGACTACAGTCGCAATCGTAGAGGCTCTTAGCTATAGAATAGCACTTCTGAAAATGATGACCAACTCACCGACAACGGCCTATAAAGACAAGAAGACAAAATAACCTCTTAAGGTCAGTTTTCTCTGCTACTACTTGATTGCTTCCATGAGGCCTCACTAAATAGCGATATTTTACCTCTGGAATATCAACCAATTAGGATAGGAGGCTCTTCGGTAGGCTTTTTTGGCGGTCAAATCGGCTGATAGGATACTCTACAGCTGGCGAGCGGACAGGGGTTCCTGCTTCAGCCTTGCTGCATCAGCCTCATAAAAAAAGCGGGGGTTAGCTACCTCATGCCAGCTCCTTCTCAATCACACCTCCTTGTGCCAATCACGAACTATTTTGACCCCCTAAAATGGAGGGCAAACTTACTAATATCGATCAGCAAGAGGAGGTTGCGACACACAGCAGGCGAACTTTTCCTAAAATTAACTCTTACCGATTCAAAACTTCCTCACGTTTATTGCGTCGCGGCAAGTCGCCCAATCCAGAGAATGAGAATCAGAAAAATGCTCAAATCACCACTGAGGCCAATACTGCAACCCTGGAGGTTGCTCCGGTCGACAGTAAAGATATCTGGTCAGGTGCAAAGACGGTCACAGTGGATCCAATAAAAGATAATGATATGTGGGCTATAGCTGAAGAGAAATTGCGAAAAGACCCTCGAAAACGTGAGAAGTTGGATAAATACAACGGTATCCTTGAAGCTTATTTCAAGACCAAACTGCAGCCTGTTGGAACGCCGGAGAGACGTGAACAATTTCTCGAGTTTCTCAACTCAGAAATTGAACAGTTAAATAGTGCTACCAACAGCGGGACTCGGCTGGGAAGATGTAGCAACAAGGCGAAGCGTTTCCTTAGAAATGCTGCAGACAGCATTATTGCCACAAAAGGCATCATCACCGCAGCGACGACGCCATGTCTTCCTGCTTCAGTGGCATGTGCTGGCGTGACGGTACTCTTGTCGGTAAGTCTACAGCCATGTAGGTCAGTGGATACTAAATATCTTCCTTTAGTTCTGTGTCCAAGCTGCAGATGAGCGACAAGTGCTTTTCGATGGCTTGAACACCATCTCTGGATCAATTTACCGCATTGCCGAGTACGAAAAGCTCCTTTGCGATCACGGTAACCAGCAAACTGAGGAAGTCAAGGTCTCGATTACAACTGCTTGTTGTAATATCATTGAATTTCAAGCCCGAGCAGCCTGTTTCCTACAGACCAACCCAATCGAGAGCGCACTCCGTAACATGTTCAAGTGGGATGGATGGGATAAATTGCTGTCGGCGATCAAAGAAGCCGAAGTAAGGGTCAAAGATTGCGCGGAGAGAAAGAGCATGAATGATATTTGCCAGATCTTTCTTAAGTTTGACGATGTCAAGGGCGAGATTGGCGAGGGGTTCTCGAAACTGGCAATTACACAAGAGGTAATTGATCAAAAACAGAGAGTCGACGCATTTCTCCAGCTCCTCTACGACAACGCTTGTTCCTACGAGGACAGCAAAAACAGAAACCGTAAGCGAGTCACTGGTACATGCGATTGGTTCACCAACCACGACTTGTTCAGGGAATGGAATATGCCAACAGATAGTCACCTTGAAACGTCACACCTTCTCTTCGTAACAGCAGATCCGGGCTGTGGTAAATCAGTACTGTCTAGATATCTTATTGACGACATCCTCCCGGACGACGGAAGGACGCTGTGCTACTTCTTCTTCAAGGATGACTTTGAGAACCAAAAGAGTTCTCTTGGAGCTCTCTGTACTCTTCTTCATCAACTTTTCGACATGAACCGCCACCTTGTAACACCAGATATTCTGAACAAGCATGGGTCACGCGGGGAAAAGTTCATCGAGTCTTTTTCTGAGCTCTGGAAAACATTCATCGATGTTGCTAGCCGCCAAGAGACTGTCTGTGTTCTTGATGCTCTTGATGAATGCCAGAGTTCCGACAGGAACCAGCTCATTGATGTCATCACCACTACACAAGTCCCAGGTCTGAAGTTCTTGCTCACCAGCCGACCGTATGAACACATACGTCGTGAATTCTCCCGAAATCTTAAAGCTCACATGGCGTCAATTCATCTACAGGGTGACCGTGGACCCACAGCAGACGCAATCGTGCAGGAAATCAAGCTGGTCGTGGACAGCCGAATTGAGGAGACCGCCGATTTCTTCCGTTTAGAGCCTGATGAGCGCCGATTAATGAGAAAACAATTGGAATCTGTTCCAAACAGGACTTACCTATGGATCACTCTCGTTTTTGATGGTTTGATGGAAAAGAAATCCAGCATCACCAGGAAGGACATCGTAAATTTGACTAAAAAGCTACCACAAGGAGTCTATGACGCATACGAAAAGATCTTGAAAAAGAGTCGGGACCAGGAAATGTCCAAAAAGCTCTTGCATCTCATCTTAGGGGCAAAGAGACCGCTATCTCTTTCTGAGGTGTCAGTGGCATTGGCGTTCAATGGACAACGGTCTTGGGATGATGTAGCCGAGGATATGATTCCAGAGGACAGAATCCAGGATACTATTAGAGATCTTTGCGGCCTCTTTGTCACTGTTGTTGACAAAAGAGTTTATCTCCTCCATCAAACGGCGAGAGAGTTCTTGGTCTGCGATTTCTCTGACAAGATAACCACCGAGACCTGGCGTCTTAGCAGCTCAAAGGACTACAATACAGGGGCTATCATCTTCATCGCACAAGGCTTAGCTCTTCTTTTCGCCACTTTGTTACATATTATGCGATCAATACTTCACAGTCTCTGGCTCTCCTTGACTAAATCATGGCAGCATTCAATGGACCCGACTTACTCTGACTCGGTCCTTGCAGATACATGCATTTCCTGTCTGGAGCTAGGTTTTGCAAAGGAGAATGCTTCGTTGTTCGAGTACTCCGCGATTTTTTGGGCAGACCACTATCATCAGTCCGCAAAAAATTACAAAGTAACGGCAGCAGAACGGACAAAGTATCTTTGCCAAGCCGAATCGCGCACACAGTGGACTGAAATTCACAATGAGCACGATAGTGTCCCTCTAAATGGGTCCCCACTTTGTTTGGCATCTGCTCTAGGACTTGAGATGGCGGTAAAGATGCTTCTACCTGAGAAAGACTCCGAGCGTGATAGTCGGACACCATTGTCATGGGCTGCAACGTATGGGCACGAGGCGGTGGTCAAGCTACTACTTGAGAAAGGTGCAGAGCTGGAGATAAAGGATAATAGGTATGGTCAGACACCACTGTTATGGGCTGCACAGAGTGGGCATGAAGCGGTGGTCAAGCTGCTGCTTGAGAAAGGCGCAGAGCTGGAGACGAAGGATAATGATAATAGTCAGTCACCACTGTCATGGGCTGCAAGATATGGGCATGAAGCGGTGGTCAAGCTRCTRCTYGAGAAAGGYGCAGAGCTGGAGATAAAGGATAATATGTATGGTCAGACACCACTGTCATGGGCTGCACAGAGTGGGCATGAAGCGGTGGTCAAGCTGCTGCTCGAGAAAGGYGCAGAGCTGGAGAYAAAGGATATTCATGGTCAGACGCCACTGTCACGGGCTGCAGAGAATGGGCAAGAGGCGATGGTCAAGCTGCTGCTCGAGAAAGGCGCAGAGCTGGAGGCAAAGGATATTCATGGTCAAACGCCACTGTTATGGGCTGCAATGTATGGGCACGAGGCGATGGTCAAGCTGCTGCTCGAGAAAGGCGCAGAGCTGGAGATAAAGAATATTCATGATGGTTCAACGCCACTGTTATGGGCTGCAAAGAATGGGCACGAGGCAGTGGTCAAGCTACTACTTGAGAAAGGMACAGAGCTGGAGATAAAGAATATTTATGGTCAGACACCACTGTCACGGGCTGCAGAGAGTGGGCAAGAGGCAGCGGTCAAGCTGCTACTCAAGAAAGGCGCAGAGCTGGAGACGAAGGATAATGATGGTCGGACACCGCTGTCACGGGCTGCGAAGAATGGGTACAAGGCAGTGGTCAAGCTGCTGCTCGAGAAAGACGCAGAGCTAGCGACAAAGGATAATGATGGTCGGACGCCACTGTCATGGGCTGTAGATAACAGGCATAATAGGTACTACATAATGGTCGAGGGGGTGGTCAAACTGCTGCTCGAGAAAGGCGCAGAGCTGGAGACAAAGGATAATGATGGTCGGACACCGCTGTCACGGGCTGCAGAGAA